>NC_082656.1:70168837-70518837 GCF_028023285.1 Balaenoptera ricei | reverse complement strand
AACAAATAAGAATATTTTATAATGATAAAAGGGTAAATCCATCAAAAAGATATGGTCATTATAAACATATATGCACCTAACAACAGAGTCCCAAAATACATGTACCAAAAACTGACAGAATTGAAGAGAGAAATAGACAATGCAACAATAATAGGTGGAAATTTCTATAACTCATTTTCAATAATGGATAAAACAACTGGTAGATGATCTCAAGGAAATGCAAATCCTGAATAACACTATAAACCTATAGACCTAGCAGACATTTTTTAATCACTCTACTCAACATCAGAAGAATACATATTCTTCTCAAGCGCACACGGAACATTCTCCAGGATATGCCATATGTTAGGCCAAAAAACAAGCCTCAATAATTTTACATGTATATTACTAAAAGGTAATGAATTAAAAATCAATGGCCAGGGAATCTTTTAAGTGATTCACAAGCATTATTTTATTTAATTCTCAAAAGTATCCTATGATATATGATATGATTAGGTATAAGAAGTATGATTAGGTATGGTGATTATCCACTTATTACAGATGAAGAAACTATAGTAAAGAGGGTTATATACCTTGCCTAAGATTGAACAGTTAATAAGAAACAAAGGTAGGAGCTACAATTAATGTTCTTCTCATGTTTGAGGTCTCAGGGTAAACGTTACCACCCAATCTCTACAAGGTCCCTTCTATAATTCACTCTGACAGCATCCTATTCTCTTTCTTCATAAAACTTTTCACAATGTGAAATTATAATTCTGGGTCTGAAGATAGACAAGTGGATAATATAAGTAGTGTGAGCAACTTGTTCTTGTTTGCCTGAGACTTTCCTGGGGTTGACACTGATAGTCCCAAGTACTGGAATTCTCTCAGTCCTGAGAAAATCCGGGTGGTTGGTCACACTAAGGAATAAATAAGCTACAAGTGTTAGCTCACTGATACCACACAACTAGGTGTTCCCTTCATAAGTCGTAAGAGCTATCACCCAGGAGATAAGTGTGGTGCAGCCGACCTTCTTTCCCCCAACAGCCCTAAGTGTCTTATAAACCACAGGAGGGTCTCTGTTTACCCACTACAAGGCACCCTTCTCAGTCACCATGGAAACACCATACAGAAACTAAACAAAGATGGGATTTTTAACCCAGCCTTTGAAAAAAAAAAGAGTCTCTCCAAGAAAGCATTACCATTTTGGAAGGAAGGGAGACCGCATTATTGTTTCTTTACTTGTTTATTCTGCTTCTTTCCAGAAGCTATTTACTCCATAAGAGCAGGGGACTCACATTTTCACTCACCATCAAACATTCAGCATCTAGCAAATGCCTGACATCTGGTGCGTATTCAATAAATATTTGAGCCAGTGATCATGTAACTTCTAAGTCTTGCTCTTAATCACCATCTATTACCTGCCCTGATTTAATACTTTAATTTTCCTGCCTTAATAGAAATACAAACTAATAGTATGAACTATTCACAACATTGCAGGCATGATGTTATCCTAGTAAATTGACAGAATAAGCTTTTGAGGTAATTATCCCCATTTTCCAGATGAAGGAACTGAGGATAAGAGAGATGAAAGAACTTGTCCAAGACCTCAAAGTTAATCTGTACTTGTTCCACAAATGTGTGCTATAATTTCTCAATTCTATCATCCTTCTGGCAAGAAATATTTCTGTACCCACACAATGGAAAACAGAATATCAGGTGTTTGATATACGCTTCTTATAGAGACCACTTCTCCATGCCTCTGATATTGTTTATCATACCAATCTGGTAAGCTAAATATTTTTCATATCTGACATAAAGGCAGTCCCAGCCGGGCCCCTCTCCTATTAATAAAGTGCAAATTGACACAAAGTTATGTAAGGCTACAGTAGTTGTAATAATAACCTCTGAATTCATTAAGCACTGGCAAATTTTGAGTACATAATCATAACTTGCCAAACTCTTTTTCTTCTTCTAGTTTTCAGGAGGCAACCAAAAAATGCAATTTCATTCATTATTTTATTTCTTATTTTATTTTAGTGTCCATAACCAATATGGCTCTAAAACCTCTCCTTTTTTCTTCTTTTTTTAAGGGAATCCTCCGGTGTACATGCATGCTATTTAAACTAAGCTCCCTAAAGCTGAATACAATTTATCTTCAAACAGCAGAGAAGAAGGAGGGCAGAAATCTTCAAATATATATAAATTCATAGCCAGCTTCTATCAAACTCCTGCCCTTGTCAACTAGTTTAGAACACAATTTTCCAAATGCCACTGCTTTCTGGGATTCAGGAGAGGGTAAGAGAGCTCTTTCATTTCATTAGATTTGTGTCAACTCCATCCTGAGTTTCTAGCAATAGGGACTCTCAGAAAAATATGCTGAGCTTCCCTTCAGGTCTGGGATGCTGTGATTCTGGCGTTGCAAAGCACCAAATGTAAATAAAATGGCTCACATTGTGTTCCAGGCACAAGGGGGCTCAAGAGATAGGATGAGAAATCCAGCTGATGTGCCCAAGACCCTACCTCCAATTGCATGCTGCTGTTTTCTCAATATTCAGAGCTGCAGCCATGGCCAAATTGTACACTTGGAGCCAAATTCTCCCCTCAGTTCTGTGTATGCAACTTCATCCAAAGTCACTAGGTGTAGAGCGCGTATCTAAAAGTGACATTTGGCAATAGCGCCATGGAGTTCTCTTATCTGCCACGTACTAACTATGCAATAAGTGCCTTTCTACCAATTTCTGCACAAACGTGAGCCTGTTTGCTACTCTCAGATGGCAGCGCTTGCTGTACAATTTCCTCACTTTTTAAAGATTTTTGTGTTTTGCCAGTCAGGAACACATTTTGCAAGTCCCTGGCAAACACAAGTGTACTTTCTTCTTGGCTTCAACACTTGCGGAAGCCAGATGAAAGGAACAGCTCGCAGGGAAAGCTTTGGATTTCATCAGTCCATCGATGCAGTAGTCCTCTGCCTCTCAGTCAGGTTTTTAAGGGATTGTGTTTCCTTAACTGAAGAAGTAAAAGTGCAGAAGAGGATAAGTGAAGAAAAGAGTTAAAGGTTTGCCTCATTTGAGGAGTATTTTTGGATCCTTCCCTCTACTCTCCCCCCCAACAGGCTAAGTTGGCGGTTTCCACATCCCATGTGCATCTCATATCTTATTGTGTATGTGTGGGGATTTGCTAGGTATTGTCTGATGCGGGCTCTCTGAGGCAGAGCCAATATCATGTGTATCTCCGTATTTCTAGCCTAGAGCAAGGAGTCTGGCAGTCAGGTCAAGACACATTTATTGTCCACCTACTCTGTGCTAGGCACCGAGCCTCCTCCAGAGATAGAATGTCCTCCCCTTGAGAAACTTAGAGTCTAGTCAGGACATGCATGCATCAGCATAACATTTATGCACAAGGCAACTAGAGGTGACATAGAGTATGACCAAGATGCCAAAGGGAACACAGCAGATGGGTACGTAATCCCGGTGGTATAGTCAAGAGGACCGCTGGGAGAAGACTATGCCAGAGCTGAGCCCTGAAAAGAAAGAGGAATTAAGTCAAGAATTAGCGGGGAGGGGAGGGAGTTCCAGACATGGGCAGCAGCGTGAACAGAGGCAAGAGGGCATCGAACACTAGGCAGTTTGCCCTGCAAACTTCAAGGCCCAGGCTGGGAACAGCAGGCCATTAACACCAGAGAGGTGGGCAGTATCCAGGTAACCAAGGATTTTTTTTAACCTTATCATTTTTGAGAAAGATAGACATTGAAAGAGTTCAACCCTAAGGGAAACAGACTCATATCTATGCTTTAAACTGGGAAATTAATAAAGGGGCTGGCTTTTATTTGTGGAAGATTGAAAACAAAGAGCCCAGCTGGGAGGCAATTGTAATCATCTTGGTGAAAGGCCATGGGAGTCTGTATTAGGGCTGAGAGTAAGGCTACGCAAGAAATATTGAAAAGGCAGAATGGGAAGGACATTGTGCTGGGTGAGAGGCAGGAAGTGAGTGGCTTGAGGTACTCTTTAGACCTTGAGATATATGAGCTTGAAGCTCAGAGAAGTGTCAGGGATTAAGATTAAACTATGTGACTCCTAATTTTATAGGAGCTGAAATTATCCTTGAAAGTAGATGAGATTTCCCATGAAGAACTCTTGTTAAAAGAGAGACCCAGTAGCTGGGAATCTTTGGGGAAAAACTATCATTTAAGGGGTGAGCTGGGGAGCAGGTGCCCCTGAAGGTGATGAGGAGACACTTCAGAGACCTGCACGTGAGACAAAGAGAGTGTGAGGTCCCGGAGGCTTAGGGACTTGCAAAATGTGTAAAGATTTTCAGAGAAAAGGCAGAAAACAGTGTCAATGTCCCATTGTGGTAAAGTCAATATAGAGTCATGTCCAATAGCTTTGGCAATAAGGAAGTCTTTGAAGACCTTTTCTGTGGCGGAGACACACATGCATATTGTTTAATAAACACATGAATGAATAAATGAATGAATGGATAAGACCAAGTCTTCAGAGACTCTCTTCCCTTAGGATATAAAAAGTGACGCTTAATTTGTTGGGTGAAGGTTGATTTTCAAAGGAGCCCAGATCTCTAGCCTTATAAACTCTTAATTAGTATTGGTGACACAAAACAAGTCATTCTGTTTCAAGCCTTTTCTTATTGACTTTTCTTCTCCATACCATTTGCCGTGCATTTTAATAATGATAGATGAAGCAAGTCTTAAGGTGGAAATGCAGAATCCAAGGATACTCTCCCTTCATCACTTGCCACGAATAGGACCCACCTCCACATTTACACGTACATTTGGGGTCACAGGACAGCAGAGGTGTTTGGAAGCATGGAAAACTAGATGCCACAGGGTCAGAATTTTAACACCAGCCCTTTCTTGGAGCAGCCCAGTATCTTGATTTGAAGTAACAGACTAATGGGCTTCAAAATTTTCTTCCACTTTAAAGTTTTTTTCTAGAGTCTTCACTCTCAAATGCTATTGGAGCATCCTAGATTCACTCGGTAAGTGCTCAACGAAGATTCTGGTCGTTAATTCAGTCCTTTGAGACTAAAAGTTTTATTCTTTAGCAAACAGAACTGTTTGCTGTTTGTTCCAGAACCAAGCTGAGATTTATTTTGCTTTCTGCAGTTGCTCTTCATTTCTGCTTTCCCTGTTTGTACATATGCCTTCACTTTATATTCCTGCCTTTCTCTCTGGACGTCTGAGAAACACTGGTCCCCGCCAATGCGCACACCCATGCTGACTGATCCATGGAATGGTACCAAAATCCACTCCTCCATATTTTGACTCACTGCAGAGAGGAGGCATACTGCCAACTTTGTAGCTTCCTGTGTTCGAAGAGTGACAGGAAAGCAAGATGAAGGAGTAAGAAAAGAATTAGAAGTGTGGTTACAGCTGATTAAAGTGTGGTTGCCAGCACTGTGAGAGGAGAAACAACAAACAAATGACCTGGCTGATTTCGCCATAAACATGCACATCTCCTTCACGTATTCCCAGATTTTTACATCTACTGATGTCTTGTCTGGTGTATTCAGACGATGCACCATATGGACAGAGGCAATGTTTTCCTTAATCCTGAGTGGAGTGTACAGCCTGAACTATCATAGTTCCACCACCAACACTAACAATAAAAAGAAATGGTATTGCCACTGCAAAAGAGTGATTCGCTTTCAGTATGGAAGCTGCTAAGGGCAGGACTCCTGTTTATGTTATGTTCTCAGAGCTCACCGGGCAGTGAGTAAATGGCAAAACGAGGGAGCCCATCTTCTTTCACTGATATCATACATTTCAGCCCTTAATGATCACCTAAATTCCCCGTGCTTCCAAGGGCTGGTGCTTTGGAACTGCTTTGCAAAGGTATTTTAAAAGATTTAATTGCAGGAAACAAGCAGAGTTTTGAAGTTCAGAAATCGAGTTTTATTAGCTAATATTCTGGGGCCCCAAAGAAACAACTGTCCACCAGTTGATATTCTAGAAAGAAAAGAACTCTCTGTTAGGTTCAGTCAATGGGACAGTCCCTCACTCCTGTCTCAATAAACCTGAGCCCTAACTTGCATGGATTTTCAGATACATCTCCACTGAATTTGTCAAATGGCAGCCCTTTCCACTCTGCTTTGCCATGCAGAGTCCCTCGGTTTTCTTTCAAGGAGATTTTCAGGAGTCCCAGAGTAGTGATTCTGACATCCTATCATTGCAAGAAATGCTTAAGAAATATATAACATCTCTACCAATGTGAACTAAAATTAATTGCCTTTTTGAGAAATTTGCAATATTATCTGGATATATCTAGAAAAAAACCTTGAGTTGATGTTTAAGAAATATGACGAACAACCCAAGAATACTGATGTTAATTGCATTTTAGGAATTTTGCAACATGTCTGGGATATCAGTAGATAACTGTAAGATGTTATAGACTGGAGCTGAGAACCAGTCCTTAATGATGACAAAATCTCCCAATAGAATTACTGGTAGTAAGGGTTGAGGCAGAGAAAAAGAAAAATGGCATAAGCAGCTATTTCTTTTTCCAAATAAACAACATTGTTTACTCTTAGAACTTTCTTGTTTACCTCATTAAATTTTAAGACTGTTGGACAAAGTCAGTGTCTTATGTTATCAGTCTTTGAGAGTGAAATTTACAGCATTCATAGCTGTTATTTCATGATAAAAACATTTATTATTGCTATGCCCTTTGATCTAAATAGGGCCATGGGCTGCTAAACCGTTATTTTTACAAATAGAGAGGAATTAAAAGATGACACCCAGGCACAAAGGAGAGGAAAGGTCCATAGTCTATGCGAGAATAAAAGCACTCTGAAGAAATGTTCGAGAAAAGATCAGCTGTTTTGTATACGCCTGACCCTGCCCTTGAAACTAAAGGAGGCTGCCTGACATATTACCTCCACCTCACAGCTCCTTTGATTACAGCCCAATTCTGTAGACCTTTATTTCCTCAGAGGAAATTAGCAACAAGCTCTATCTCATATGCATTTGCACTCTCACATTTAGAATGTTTCCGCCTTGAATTTACATTTAAGAGTACTAAAAACCACTGATTTCTTAATTATAATGGTGAGCTGCATTTCTAAAAAATGTAAAACTCAATAACATGAATGTCATTCATATCCCTTATTCTAATGGGCACTATTAAAAAAAAAAAAAAGGCCCATTTAGAGAAGACTTCCCATTTCTAAAAGTATGGCAGGCTGAATTTTCTGTTTACCTTTGAAAGCTCCCAAAAGGAATGACAAAAATCATTTTTAAAGCATAGCTTTTTTTTTTTTAACATCTTTGTTGGAGTATAATTGCTTTACAATGGTGTGTTAGTTTCTGCTTTATAACAAAGTGAATCAGCTATACATATACATATATCCCCATATCTCCTCCCTCTTGTGTCTCCCTCAGCTATCTTGGAAGTCTTGAGGAAAAAAGGAACCCCAGATGAACTGAATCCCCAAAATGAAGTAAAAGCCAGACCCCGGAGAGGTAAGGCAGCATCAAAGCCTCGATTGTCTTGAGGGTATTGGCCAAATCTTGTGACCTTGACTCTCTTTTTGGATGGATTGTCAGGGCATAGCAGGTAAGAGATAAGAGTCAAGGTCTGCAAAGAAAAAATTTAATAGAGTTCTAAATAAAGCTGAGATTCCAAAGTGGAAGAGTAAATAATAAACAATCCTCATCCCAGGAAAGGAGAGTAAGGGAACTTAAAAGACAGTGCCTGCCATAACTTGACACTCAGTATGAGAAAAAATAAATCTCCCTGAGAATTCGTCATCACAAGTCAATCTTTATGGACACTATGGAGTTTGTGACCCACATTTATGCTTTCTGCATGTATTGAAAAATGACAAGCATAGAAAATAATTAAATATGCATCCAGATTGGTAGTAAGCTTGGACAGCTTCTCTAGAGGAATTCAACATCAAGTTGGAGCTCTAATAGTTCTCACAGATAATTCTAAGAAAAACAAGGCAATCACAATAAAAAAAAGATCACCACACACAAGAAAAAGCACACCAAGAATGAGAGATGGCAGAATCATCTACAAATTTCTCAGATACTGAACACATAATATTCTTAATATAAAAGAATTATGTTTAATATGATCTAAGAAATAAAAGATTCAGAAGCATGGAAAACAAGATATTTTAAAAAACAAATCAATGTTCAAAAGAATCCATTGGATTAAATTTTTTAAATGAAATTTAAAACTCAGTAAGATAAATTAGCAAATTCAACACAGCTGAAGAGAGAGAATGAATAAACTTAAAGATAAATCTAAAGTAATCAAACCAGAGAGAAAATTATTAAAAGTAGAAAAATGTTGAAAAGATATAGAGAAGATAGGCTGAGAAGGTTTGGAGTACATCTAAATGGAGTTTCAGAGGGACCTAATGAATAAAATTGGGATAAGGAACTATTCAAAAAAATAATAACTAATACTCTCAACAATTTTTGGAAGATACTGAGCTCATATCCAAAAAGCTCAATGATTTCCAAGCAGACTAAATAAAAAGAGATTCACACCTAGACGTATTGAAAGTAAAATTATATAACAATAAAAATAAAGACCAGATATTTAAAGGAAGCAGAGGAAAAAAAGAATATCATTTATAAAGGAACAATTATACTGATGACTGACTTCTCAGCACAGCAATAGATACCAGAAGATATAATGCAATACATTGAGACAAAACAACCTTCACTCTAGAATTTCACACCCAGTACAACTAACCTTCAAGAACAAAGACAAGAGCATTTTAGAAAAGTAAAACCTGTAAGTATTCATCATATACATGCTATCCCTAACTGAAACTCTAACGGATATGTTTCAGGAAGGAAGAAAATTAGTCCAGATGGAAGGTCTAAAATGCAAGATAGGATTCTGAGCAAAGATATTAGTAAATATATGGTAAAGACAAACATTGATATACAAAACAGTTTATTTGTGAAGATTAAAAAATATAGAAATAACAAGTGGAAAAGAACAGTATGTAAGTTGAGAGGGTGGTGATGAAACCTAAGACATTCAAAGGTTTTTGTACCATTTGAGATGAGAGTAAGGTTATTATTAACTTTAAACTGTGCTAATTAAGCATGTTAAAATATCTACAGTAGCCACTAAAAAAAAAGCACAGAGAGTAAACATCAAAAATAACTACAGAGATAAAATTCAAAAGGAAGCAAGATATTAGGGAAAAATGTTAAATAAATCAAGACATAAATTGAACAAGAAAAGGTAAAATAAAATTCCAAAGAAATAACCTAGCCAGTATTTTTTTAAGATTATTAGAGTAGGCATACACACGATCATTATATAAATACACACACACACACACACACACACATTCTAACAGCTGAGGATGCAAAAGGATTAGTTATGTCAAATACTAACTGAAAATATCACAAAGAGAATAGATTTTAAGGTGAAAAAAGTATGAGCAGAGATAAATAATGTCTCTTCCTAATGATGAACAGTTTAACTTACCAGTCAGTTATAACAATTTTAGACTTATGTGAAACATACTAATGTATCTTGAATTACATACATTGAAAATTTACAGGTACATAAGGAGAAATTGAAAAATTCACAAAATATTGGAATCCTTTAATACCATCTCTCATAAATTGTTAGCTCCAGTAAACAAGAAATACCGTTAAGGAGATGAAGGTTTGGACAGCATAAACTTGATTTAAATGGACATATATAATATAGAACACTGCACCAAACAACTTCAGCATAAACTTGATTTAAAAGGACATATATAATATAGAACACTGCACCAAACAACTTCAGAATATACCATCCTTTTAAGAACACATAAGCTATTTTTGAAAATCGTCCATATAAGAGGCCATAAAATGGGACATCCCTGGTGGCACAGTGGTTAAGAATCCACCTGCCAATGCAGGGGACACGGGTTCAAGCCCTGGTCCGGGAGGATCCCACATGCCGTGGAGCAACTAAGCCTGTGCGCCACAACTGCTGAGCCTGTGCTCTAGAGCCTGCAAGCCACAACCACTGAGCCCGTGAGCCACAACTACTGAAGCCCGTGTGCCTAGAGCCCGTGCTTCGCAACAAGAGAAGCCACCGCAATGAGAAGCCTGCGCACCGCAACGAAGAGTAGTCACCGCTCGCCGCAACTAGAGAAAAGCCTGCGTGCAGCAACAAGACCCAACGCGGCCAAGAATAAATTTTTTAAATAATTAATTTTTAAAAATGCTTTAAAAAAAAGAGGCCATAAAATACATCTCAATATATTTCAAAAGTTGGTATCATATAGATCATATTCTATAACATAAATTAAGTTAAAAATCAAAAACAAAAAGATGTCTAGAACAAGAACTGTATTTAGAAATAAAACACATGCTTCTGAAAAACACATGGATCAAAGAAGAAATCATGATGGAAAATTTTAAATACATTGCTGAATAATAATTAAAGTATACATACACACACACATACACAATGGAATACTCCTCAGCCATAGAAAAGAATGAAATTTTGCCATTTGCAACAACATGGATGGACTTGGAGGGCATCATGCTTAGTGGAATGTCAGACAGAGAAAGACAAATACTGTATGATATCACTTATATGTGAAATCTAAAAAATAAAACAAACTAGTGAATATAACAAAAGAGAAGCAGACTTACAGATATAGAGAACAACCTAGTGGTTACCAGTGAGGAGGGGAAGGGGGGAGGTGCGATACAGGGGTAGGGGATAAAGAGGTACAAATTTTTATGTATAAAATAAGCTACAAAGATATTGTACAAAACAGGATATATGCCAAGATTTTATAATAACTATAAATGGAGTCTAACTTTCAAAAATTGTGAATCACTATATTGTATGAAACTTTCATACAGTACTGCTGGGAAGGTAAACTGGTATAGTCATTTCAGTAAATGATTTGTTATACCTTGTGAAGCTGGACACGTGCATGCCTTAAAACCAGCAATTCTACTCCTCAATATAGACCCAAAGAACCTTCTGTACACATGCACCAAAATACTGGTTCGAAAATGTCCACAGACCCATTGTTTGATAGACCAAACTGGAAACAACCTAACATAAATTAACAACAGAAAACCAAAAATTGTGTTATAGTCATTCAATAGTATATGTTTGCATAAATAAATAATACAGCAGCTGCCTATACCAGCATGGGTGAATATTAAAAGCAATACTGACCAAATAAAAGCAAATTAGAAAAATATTGTATTATTCCATTTATATAAAATCCAAAACCAAGCAAAACTAAAAAAAATATATTGCCTATGGTTACATACATGTGTGGAGGTGTAAAGATACCCAATGGTATTAATAAATACAAAAATCAGCAATGTTACCTCTGAAAGAAGTATGAGTTCTGAGATGTGATAAGTAGAGAGGGCTTCTAAGGAACTGATACTATATTATTATTATTATTATTTCTGCCTATTGTTTTTTTTTAACATCTTTATTGGAGTATAATTGCTTTACAATGTTGTGTTAGTTTCTGGAGTATAATTGCTTTACAATGTTGTGTTAGTTTCTGCTGTATAACAAAGCGGATCAGCTATACATATACATATATCCCCATATCCCCTCCTTCTTGCATCTCCCTCCCACCCTCCCTATCCCACCCCTCTAGGTGGTCACACAGCACCAAGCTGATCTCCCTGTGCGATGCAGCTGCTTCCCACTAGCTACTAGCTACCTATTTTACATTTGGTAGTGTATATATGTCCATGCTACTCTCTCACTTCGTCCCAGCTTACCCTTCCCCCTCCCCGTGTCCTCAAGTCCATTCTCTATGTCTGCGTCTTTATTCCAAGCTAGGTGATGGTACACAGTTTTTTGTTTCCTATTATTCTTTAAGCTGTATATATATGTATATACGTGTGTGTGGGTGTATACATATATCCATATACATTATGCATGTATGTCTATGTATTACATTCTTTTTATATTTGATCTATTTCAACAGTCAAAAAAAATATTTCACCAATAATAACACATCATAAAAAAAGCCAACTCTTCTGTTTTTCAGGTACCTAACAAAATTTGACCTAAGATAAATACTTAGCAGAGGTGTGGTCTTTCTGATTTAAAAAAATGATAATTATGTGATCTCTACAAGCCCCGGGCTGTTTCCTGTCATGGAACAAAGAGCACTAAATAAATGTTTGTTGAACTGAACTAAATTAAAATGTGTATAACACAAGGGGCAAATGTGTGACATCAGCTATTTTGGATTGTCCATCTCAGCCTTGCTTTCTTTGTAACAGAGCTCCAATTTTCACTGTATACTTATCCCTTAACCACACAATCTATATGCTACTGGGGAAGGTGACCCCACTCTTAGCAACCAAGGCAGACTCTGATTGGCTTAAGTTATTTAGCATCTTCCAATTCTTAACAACAGTGTTTGGTTCAAAACAGTTAACAAAATATGAGCCAATGAGAGACAAGAAATGAGATACAAGAAAATATTTATGAGAGGTTTGGGGGGTGTGTGTGTGTGTGTGATCTGGGGGCGTGAGGAATCCTCCTAGGTCTTCTGAAAGATACTCAGAGAGGCACTCGCTGTGTTTATGAACAAGACTGGCAACCAATCCCTGCCCCTAGAAGCTGCTAGAGCCACTTATGTGGCATCTGAGGAGCTAGCCTTAAATTAAGCCCCAGGTAGGTCAGGGCCAGCCCTTCTGGTAATATGGTTGACTAGGTAACCTAGACCACTTGCTACAGAACACTTAGACATGCCAAATAAAATACAACAAACATCCTTTTAAGTGCATGGCTGAGCCCAAAAGAAAGTGAGGGAAATCTCTCAGCCAGGCCAGTTGATGAGAGTGGAGTCACCCTCCCCAGCAGTATGTAGGCTGCATAGGTGAGAAATGAAAATCCAAATGAAAAATAAAGTGGGAACTGAAGACCAGAGCAGGAAGGGTAGACTGGGCAAGGGGCAGAGATTGGTTGCCACTTTCTATAACCAAGAAACTTGCATTTTACAGCCCATGTGGGGACAGGAGATGGTGGCTTAGGTCTGCAAAAAGTCAGAGAGCTGCAACTAGGACCATATGTAAAGTTTAAGGCCTAACCCTCAGAAAAACGGTGGATTAAATATATATATGTCCTCACCCCCTGTAAAAAAAAATACACACACACACACACACAGACACACACACTCACACACACTTCCCAGCAGCACAGGGTGATATACTGGTGAATGAAAGTTTATACAGGGTTTGTAAAAGTTTCCCCCAAGAATATATCCTCACAAATGTGCTCTCACATAGATTTGGAGTATGCACCTTTCCTACACCATGATACAGGAACCTACAACCTGAAAATTTAACATACAATATTCTTGCCAGTAGTTCTCCTGAGATTCATGCCTCCCACCTCCACCCTAATGCTTAACCCGGGAGGCATGAGATTCCAACAAATAAACTCCTAAGAAACATAAGTTCACCACCCAAAATTACCAAATAAACCCCCCAAAATTCATCATGTAAAAGTCAACAGATATATAGAAACAGATGTCTGAAAATAGATTTCAGATAATAGGACTACAAGATATAGAATAAAAATTTAGTGTATTTTAAATTATTGAGGACATAAAAAGAGAAATTAAAAATATCTTAAAATTATGAGCACTATCACAAAGCCAGGGAGATTTGAAAAATTACCACCTGGAATTTCCAGGAGTAAAATAATTGAAATATAAAACCCAAAAGACAGATTAACAGCTAAATAAGAACAAGATGATGACAAAATCAGTGAACTAAAATATAGAGATAATAAAATTATTAAGAAAGCAGGACTAAAAAATGTATAAAATATGAAAGAGTCATGAAAGGTAGAATATGAAGGCCAACATTTATTCATTTCAAGTTCCAAAAGAGCTAAATATTTAAGATGTGGGCAAGGCAGACAATATAGAGACCCATGGGAAGAGAGAGAAATAAGATATTTAGTGATTTTTAAAAGATGCTTGATCAAACCTTGCCTGAAGCCCTTTCCATTCCTCAGCTTTTATATTGTTAGCCTATACATTTTTAAAATTATTTAATCCCATTTATGTTGAGCATTTTGTTCTTTGCAAGCTAAGTTTTCCTAGCTGATATTGGAAGTAAGAAAATAAAGATTAGACTAAGAAAGTTTTTTAAAAAAGTACCTGACCATTAAACATCTGGAAAAATAGACTCAGACAAATACAGCTAAAAGTTAACAGGAAACAACACTTCTCCCATATTGCAGCTGTTAAGTGTCATAACAATCACCTCTTCGGGTGACTACTGCTTTTTTACTAAGATGCTTTGGTTTCTAAAATCATTAACTATCAAAAACTTTGTTTGTTAGAAATTATATCAGTAAAAATGAAACATCCCACTCTTGCCTAGAGGATCTAAGCCACTCTGATACAGAGGCAGCCTCAATTTCCAACCCAAGTGCAGAGCTTCTAATAAGGGGTTTCTGGATACAATATTCCACATTTATCTTAACTTTGTAGTTTCCAAGGAAACAGGACCTTAGATTCACTTCACAGTCCAGAGTTGATGTTAAACCCTTTGCACACAGCCCTGCTTTTCTCTGAGCCTATCCAAACACTGCTTTATTTAAATTTAACCTAAACTCCATTATCCTTCAAGATCCTGGGCTTCCCTGATGGCGCAGTGGTTAAGAATCTGCCTGCCAATGCAGGGGACATGGGTTCGAGTCCTGGTCCGGAAAGATCCGACATGCCGCAGAGCAGCTGGGCCCCTGCGCCACAACTACTGAGCCTGTGCTCTAGAGCCCGCGAGCCACAACTACTGAAGCCCACGCGCCTGGAGCCCATGCTCTGCAGCGGAGAGGTCACCGCAGTGAGAAGCCTGCGCACCACAACGAAGAGTAGCCCCCGCTCACTGCAACTAGAGAAAGCCCGTGTGCAGCAACAAAGACCCAATGCAGCCCAAAATAAATAAATTTATTTTAAAAAATCCTATAATAACCTCTGTCTTTTCCTTTATTTGGTGAGATGCCCCACAGTTCCCCTGGCATGCAGTCTCCCTCATTGCAATGGTGCAATAGACCTTTGACTTACCACTGACTTTGCTGAATAAAAGGTCATTTCTGGTGATCTTAGGCTGATTAAGCTAGGACAGGAGACAGGGTGAAGCAAACCAAATAAACCAAAATATAAAATTATATTTTTAGCATTTGCCTAAAAACAGTCACATAGAGAGGAACAGAAAAGGTAAATGCTGGTTAGAATCATTTGTTTGGACTGAAACTAGAGAGGGTTTTCATTGATGAAAGCTTCTTGGAGAAGGCCAGCCTTGAAAAGAGAGAGCGAGAAAGAAGTTCCTTTATGTTCCATTAAGAACATGGAACTAGTGGCATAAGTGCTTAAAGAAAAAAAGCCCCTTTGCTTCTCTTTGCAGCTGCACATACCCTTCCAGACAGGGACACTTCCTTGTTCTATGCGGGCAGCCCACGGGGCTCCCAGAAAATTGAGTGCAGCCTAAAACAAGTGCCAAAGCACACTCTGGGATCCAGCTGCCTCCCAGGTCTAGGGCTGAGCTCCTGGGCTGTATTTTCATCAGTGAACTGGCCGTCATAAATGTCAAGCCCTGATCAGCATAATCCCCTTAGCTCTTCCAGCTTAGTTCGCGGCAAGGGAAGGTGGCATCAAGAAGATTTCCTATTTTGGAAAAAAAAAAAATTGCTGAATTTGGACTGGCATAATATTAGCAGTGTTAACGTTCTATATGGCTTTTATCTCCAGTAAGTTCGAGATTACTTAAGCATTTGTGGGAATTAGATTTCTTTGTAATCAAGACAAAGCACAACATTTTGGTACCTTCTCTGATTGCTATGAATGGCTGTTTTTCAGGTGGAGGAACTAAGGAGAACATATCTGGTGTAACGCTGCAGTAAAAATAAATTAAAAAGTGAAGCATCATGAAGATGTAGCTCTCTGGTAGCCTCTGTTTCAAGAAACCCCTGCTACCCCTCTTGCCTTCTTCAGGTCCTATGGCTTCAACCTTGAAAAATAAAGGTCATCCCCATCCCCACAATGTCTAGGTAGGTTTCTCAGAGTGCCTGGAACTCAGAGTATCTGTACAAGTAAACACAGAGGAAAACTACACAAAAACCAAGCACAACTGCATTTTTAATAGCTTGAAAACTGTTCTACCCCTAACTAGTTCAAATTTAGATTACTGTAGCCTCCTGGGCTCTCCCAGTTCATGTGTATGCTTTTCTTGGTTTTTTTTTTTTATACTAAGTATTTTATTGTACAGTGCTGCCAGTGTATATAAAACAATTACCCTTGTGAAACAGAAATTCATGAATATTCCGAGAGGTAGATGTTAAGGACTGACAAAAATACAAGTTTGTATAGTATGGCATGTGTTATAGAGACAGGCTTTTGTACTGACTTCAAATTCAGCTTTCCTTTGAATATTCACCGGTTTATGAAAAGTGGTTTAGAAAACCTTGCAAAGATTCATTTTACTACAAAAAGGAACAGACTTTCTGGGGTCTGAAGGGATTTGAAGATACTCCAGGCAGCAGTGGGTCATGTTGAGCATTCCGCAGACAGAATTGTTTCAAATCTGCAGCTGCCTGGGAAACCTTCACAGGGTTGAGCCCGGCCTCCAGCCGGATCTGTTGAACCACTCTCTTCATAGCAGCGACGCTGGAAGAACCAGACATGGCGCACGCGAGAGCTGGGCAGATCGGCACGCCCACGTGTATGCTTTCCTAAGCAATTTTTAATGCCAAATATGTTGATTTTCTTGACTAAAAGCATACTGAAGAAAAAGCATTGTAAAGTGTGTGTGTGCGTGCGTGTGTGTGCATGCGTGTGCGTGTGTGTTGGGGGAGAAGGGTGTTGATTCTAAACTGAACACTGAGAGATTGTTTGAGGACACAACTTTATTTTATAGCAATAGTTTTTGGCACTTTAAATAACTCAGATAGGTCATGCATGGATACCCTCTATCCTCAATGGAAAGCAGCATCACCAAATTCCATCAGCTTTGCAGAAGGTGCAAAGCTCACCTCACCTGCCAATCTCTCCAGGTGTCAGCCTTGCATGAAAACATGACAGCCAGCATCTCAGAAAGGAAAGAGATCTGCCAATTCACCTACCTTGTATATTTCACAGACAGGAAATTTGAAAAGGTTTCAAGTCCCCAAAGTTTGGTTGTTTATAGTGATCCTGCCCCTGATATGTTGCCGGGCCCTGCCACCTGTCAGTTTTGTCCAACCTACCCAAAAAAGGAAGCTGGAAGGGTGCATGTGCCATTACTGTAGAATATGGGATATTAAAATAAAAAATATTCCAGCTCTTTGATTTCCTTTGATTTTGTGGGTAATACAATAACCAGAATGAGATAGCTGAAACCAATAAAATCTGATTTATAGCATTAAAGGCAATCTTTATAGCACTTATTTATGGTACATTACATCTAAAATCCAATTTCACAGGCTGCTGTTTGAAACTTTCTGTTCAATCATAAATACACTACATACACTGTACCTCAGTGCCATAGAGTTAGATTATATAAATGTCTGTACCCCCAGAAGGTATTAAAATTCGGTTACTATGGTGGTGAGTGAGCTTGACAGTAATTTTCCTAACCAACTCTTCAACCAAAAAGATCCAGTCAGCACTTGATAAATACTGAAACTGCTAGCACTCCTGTCATTAAACCAAAAAAAAAAAAAAAAAAAAAAAATCTCTGCTCAGATAACTCTATATTCTGGAATGAAATTAATTGAAGTCGTATAGAAATGCGATAATTGGTGATGCTGAAGGATACTTTCGTTAATGTTGCAGGGTATATTTTCAAGCCAACGAGCAAAAGTACTTTCTTGCACAACATCATCGGTATTAAGAAAAGACAGGGCTTCCCTGGTGGCGCAGTGGTTGAGAATGTGCCTGCCAATGCAGGGGACACGGGTTCGAGCCCTGGTCTGGGAAGATCCCACATGCCGCGGAGCGACTAGGCCCGTGAGCCACAACTACTGAGCCTGCGCGTCTGGAGCCTGTGCTCCGCAAAGGGAGAGGCCCGCGCACCACGATGAAGAGTGGCCCCCGCTTGCCGCAACTAGAGAAAGCCCTCGCACAGAAACGAAGACCCAACACAGCCAAAAGTAAATAAATAAATAAATAAAATAAATAAATAAATAAATAAATAAAGGAATTCCTTTAAAAAAAAAAAAAAAGAAAAGACACCTGGCTAGGTCTATACATGCTACTTTGGAAATATAACCTGAAGTGTCTACATGCATACACTTGAATGTAGAAGACTATATTCTGTTCAGTTACTATAATCATTGTCAAAGAGAAGGCAAAGAATACATGCTGACTTTCAGAGAACTGTCATTTGAATCTTAAGCAACTTCCCATTGATTTAAAAAGGGTTTTATCTTAAAAAAAATTCAGCTCTCCATACACTTTGCTTGCCATGCATTAGATAAACGTAAAGAGAGGCTGGGATCCTCGCCTGATCTGATGAGCAAGCAAACTCCTGCTCTGTGAGCGATCACATCCCTCAGCACTGAAGTTTTGTTTCCTAAATACATTTCAGCCTCATTGTCATCCAGAAATGTGTACCATGCACCCATCACCTGGCTTATGTGCTACGCTGATAAGTCATTCGAGAATAAAATTCAGGACTCAAATATATCAATAAATGACAAAAAGTGGCAGAAATAGTGAATAGATTCAATACCCAAATAACTGCCAAGCATTGTCCTATGCCAGGAGTGCATTGGGATACTGTGGGGCTTGAAGCTAATACAATTTGAAGTCCTCCTTAAAAAAAAAAGTATACCAACTTCAAAACTTAATATTATTTATAAGGGACTTGTACAAGTGAAAGCCAGACACTTAAGCCCCATTAGCGACAAAGTAAAAGTATTTCTGGATATTGTTTTTCCCATATCATATCAGATCCTCACATAAGCCCAGCAAGGACAGCATTATTCTTCAGATGAGGACCTGAGGCTCAGATGCGTTGCCCCAGAGGACTCTGTTAGGGATCCGTTCATTGGGATGCAAGCTCAAGTTTGTCTCTCTTGAAACCCATGCATACTGTTGCGTTTCAGCTTTTTTTTTTTTTTTTTTAACATCTTTATTGGAGTATAATTGCTTTACAATGGTGTGTTAGTTTCTGCTTTATAACAAAGTGAATCAATTATACATATACATATGTTCCCATATCTCTTCCCTCTTGCATATACCCTGAGAAAACCATAAGTCAAAAAGAGTCATGTACCAAAACGTTCATTGCAGCTCTATTTACAATAGCCAGGACATGGAAGCAACCTAAGTGTCCATCATCGGACGAATGGATAAAGAAGATGTGGCACATATAAACAATGGAATATTACTCAGCCATAAAAAGAAACGAAATGGAGTTATTTGTAGTGAGGTGGATGGAGTTAGAGTCTGTCATACAGAGTGAAGTAAGTCAGAAAGAGAAAAACAAATACAGTATGCTAACACATATATATGGAATCTAAGGAAAAAAAAAAAAAAGGTCATGAAGAACCTAGTGGCAAGACGGGAATAAAGACACAGACCTACTAGAGAATGGACTTGAGGATATGGGGAGGGGGAAGGGTAAGCTGTGACAAAGAGAGAGAGTGGCATGGACATATATTCACTGCGTTTCAGTTTAAGTTAATTGAGGTTTGGGTTGTTATCACCTGTAGTTCCCCGAGATGGGGTGGTGTTCTTCGTTGTTTTGGCCCCCAGAGAATTCTCTACAGCAAGGGAAGGCTTAAGCGTGAATCAGAGTCCCCTGGATGTCTTGTGAAGTCACAGATTGTGAGCCCCACCTCCAGGGTTTCTCAGTCAGTAGGTCTGGGTGGGGTCTGAGAATTTCCCAGGTGATGCTGATACAGCTCGGCCAGCACCAGGCATTTAGCCGCTGACCTTGAGAAACTGAGCTAATTCCAGCATTCTGCCCATCTATCGTCTTCCTCCAGTGAAACCACAGTTACTGTAGTTCAAGGGTACTTAACCAGCTCAGCTATAATGGAGCTAAACCCCACCCCTTGGTGAAAGATTTCAGCTGGACTACAGTAGCTGGAATCCAAAATATGCTGAGAAGGAAAAATGTTAGTGAAGAATTATGTTGGAAGAAAAGATAGTATTAAAATGCAATTTAACAATGAGAAACTCAGTATATCTAAATTAGCCTCACTATAGCACAATCTAAAACTGTTACATAATGGTAGTTAATGAAAACTCATATAAATATCCTAATTTTTCTGTAAACTAATAGAAAAATAGAATCAATGAATATGGTGAGAAGCCAAGGAAAGAGAATCACCAGGTGAAGGGGGGGGAAAAACTAAGGGACTAAGGGCATGAAATGTCATTTGAAATTGAGTTAGTAGGGTTTAATCAAGGTATTTAAATGCATTCTACAAGAGATTACAACTTACATTCTGTATTTAAGTGATATTCAATATAATGATGATGGACTTTTATTACAGGAAAGCTATTCAGTGATGCTTATGAAACGACTGTAGACAAATTATCTCTATGACATACTACAAAAGTCACATCCATAAATTAGTTTAAGATGTCAGCACTAAGTATACTGAGGTTTGAAAGACTTTAGTTCACTCTGAACTCTTAATGACTCTTGAATATGTTTACGGAGAGAAGAGATGATCCTTTTGCTATTAGTATCTCGTGGATTATTCTGCAGTAAACATCCTGTGTATTTGCTCTTTGGTTGGAAGCCTAGGGGGCTCTTTGTTTATACAACAAAGAATTATTGACACCTACTAGGTACCAAGGATACACAAATTAATAAGATACTTATTCAAAGAATTAGCCAACTACATTATCCTCTTTCTATTCTACTTGAAGAAAGGAAACAGAATTAATACAACTACCTAGTAATTCATCTCAGAGAAAGAAAAATAATTTGAGCTTTGGGTTTATGGACTTTTTCTTCTGATAGGTGTGCAATCTATAGGAATGGGTGGTCAGAGATTCCATAGTTTTCTCCCATAGTGATCTTTGTATTGGATAAAAGACTAGTTTTTAAGAAATAATGTGAATGTGGGCCCCTTGTTATAATATTTTCTGCTTCCAGGAGCAGAGGTTCTTGGGCAGGGTTTGTGTGCAGTGGAGTTTACACAGGAATTGTTCAAGGAGTGGGAATTGGTGGCGATTCTGATAATGAGAAGAAATTAAGAGTTTTTCCAAATAGGATCACAGATTTTCAGAAAAGGAACCAGTGATTTTCTGAGGAGCTGGTAATAAAATTTGCCTTTGATCTAAAATGATATAAAAGAAAGTTCTGCATTTTCCTAGAAAATGTACCATCAGTGGCAATAAATCTTAGCTCTAACCTCCTGTCAATTATCTACCTTATGGATCAGTGCACAAAAAAACAATGAATTCCCAACAATTCTCATGGGATACAGATACCTTCACATAAGAGAGATTTCATAAGAAAATAAATATATGCTCTATAATATCAACATTTAATACCACTCTTGCTTTCTAAAAATGACTTCTATAAATTTATTTTTCACTCCACATTTCATAGGTAGATGGTTGAAAAAAATACTCTTTAGCAAAAAAAAAAAAAACCCAAAACAAAAAAGCCAGTTTTTCTTCCTAGTGTCAACTGTATTTCCATTAATTTACAATATCTGAAAATAATTATTTTAATTCTCTTTAACGTTGTTAGCAGAAAATTTTTGTGTAGTATAATTAGGGAAATAAAAAATTCCTATTAGAAGCAGATCACTTAAATGATGCAACTGCCTTACCAAGTAAATTTCAGGTCACATATATCAAATGGTGCCACGGCCAACATGAAACCAGCTTTTGGTACATTCCATCTGAGGAGATGCTGCCTATTTGCAGAATGCCTAGGATAACATGTCCAAATGCACTTCACAGGTGTCACAAGGTCTTAAAACTTCCATGCTTCACCGAAATCTTCTAACCGATTCCTCTAATGGTTGTGTTTATTCTGCTTCATTTACTTTCAAGTTCACATCAAGTCTCAGAACTCTGAACTAGGAGAGACCATGGAGATGATTTAGTCTCTTCCCTTCCAAATCATCTTCAGGTGTGATTAACTGAGACCCAAAACATCTAGTGAGATGTCCAGTGTCCACGTCCGGGTGATGAAAGGGCCAAGACTGATCGAAACTCTGGTCACATGACTCACTGGCCATCGACGTTGCTCTCACTGTGCCATTTGATCAATGATCTTCACAGAGCCCTGACACCTTATTTGGAATTACATGTTCTCAACAGCAATCTGAGTGCAATGCATTTGAAAAGCCAGTAAAAAGAGAAGCAGGAATTTGTACATGGAATTCTTAAAGTAGCTACCCTTTGTCTAACCCACAGAACTATTGCTAGGATCAATTAATATAATGTAGGTAAAGTGATAAAGTGACAGGCTTTGTACACCAGAAAGCATGATACGGATAAAAGGAATTTTCAAGATCATAAAACCTAAGATGTTATCCTGTGAAAGTTTTGTAAAGAAAAACCTAGATGTCTTGCCCAAGATGTATGGAATACCACAAAATATCTATGCCAACTTGTACCCACAAATAAAATAACTGGATACATTTTAAAGATATATTATAAACAAATGTTAAGAATAATATTATTACAAAAATGTATCTGAGACGGAAACAAATCTGAAATTCAGCAAAAATTTAACCAGTGTTTGTAGAAATTTGGTTGCTTTCTAAAACTGTAACAAAATGTCAATTCTCAGAGGAAGAAGTCAAAAATAAAACCATAATCTCACATTTTCATAATTAAAAGGAAATGCATTTTCAACTGCCTATAACATGATAACATCATTTCCTGTCAGCAATTTTTATACATATGCAGTTCTGACCTTCAATAGTCTTAAAGCTATTTATAGTGCTAATAAGAAATTGGATTCTCACAAATTAACAGAACTTTTTCCCCGTGAAAGACCAAATTGAACAAAGATTTACAACATGGGAAGTTTCTATTATTCATGCTTCTTTTTCTGTCTGGAAAGCCTGTAACCCACTATCATCACCAATACCCACCCCCGACCTCACCCCCAGACCTGAGTCAGCCTTGCGAATACTCGCTAGCCTCTTAAGACACCTAACTTCCTCTCCTCCATCGAGCCTTCCTTGTCACCTCTCTGTCTTTGCCTAGTTCTCCAAACACATAACTCTATGTTCCTGCTGTCCCCTGCTAATAATCTTTGTACTTACTTACTAGTCGATCACAGTTCCCCAGACTTTGAACTCCATAGATGTAGGAGTACCTTACGGATTTGTGTACTCACAGCACAGCACAGTGTCTGGCACTTGTGATGATCAAGATAAGCTTGCTCACTTTGATAAAGCTAATCTTCCTCATCAAACATCTTTTTATTGACTATTTCCCACAGTGAAATTAAAAAGAGGAACTTTTAGAGACAAGCTTTCTTTTGATTAATTTGCTCAACTCAGTACATGACCATAAAAAAGCAGTCAAGTATTGAATATTTAGTATTTACTGCTGAGTTTACAATAACAGTGTTCTAATAGAAAATGGCATCATGCAGGCAGATTAAAAAAAATCCAGAAAGCACGCACAAAAAAAGTTAAGTGTATTCTCAAAATAAATAGTATACGGTGATTGAACAGAAACAAACTTTCCGATTTTTAGCTTTCTATATTTCCACTGGTTTCTGAACACAGGAGAGATTCTGTACTACCACCTCAAAGTAATATGATCAAAGTTTATTTATTCATTGAATACTGAGCCAGGCCACATCCTAGGTACCAGCTCAAAGTGGACAAAACAAAGTCCCTGCTTTCAAAAGACAGCACAACTTAGTAGTGGTGAGGGACGCAGACCACCTGGGTTTGAGTTCAAGCTCCATCACATACGAGCTGTGACATCTTATGTAAGTTACTTAACCTCTCTGGGCTGCAATTTCCTAGTCTATAAAAATGGGAACAATATTACCTACGTCATGGGTTGTTATGAGTATTCAATGAGTTAATATTTGTAAAGTTCTTTAAGGAGTGCCTGGAATGTATGATATAAGTAAATGTTTGACAACATTTCAAGGTGCTTAAATTCTACCAAAAAGAGACAGACACAAAACACATACATATGTAATTGGTCACGTGGTGATTACTGCTGTGAAGACAGTAAGAGGGGCAAGGGAACAGAGGATGGAGGTCCTTGCTAGCTCATGCAAGGTGGTCTCCCCCAGAAGGCCTCTCTGATAATGTGACTTTTGAGCAGAAACCTTAATAAGTGAGGAAGGAGCTCTGGTAATCTTGGAGGAGTGTCACAGGCAGAGGAGCCAACTGAACTAGCTCTGAGGAGGAAGACAGCTTGGAGCATTGACAGAACCACAGGAGACTAAGGAGAGGTGCTGAAGCAAAGCCAGTGAGGAGGAGAATGGCCAGGGGCCAGGTCAAGCAGGAACAGAGAGAGGAACCCCATAGGGCCTTGCAGCTCACAGGAAAGGGCACACATTTTAACGAGAAACCACTGGAGGATTTAGAATGGAAGGGTAATGCTACTGGATTTTTTTTTTATGAGAAGAAGTATATAACTTTATTGAAAACATTAAATGGAGAGATACACCATGTTCACGAACTGGAAAATTCAATTTCATGTTGATGTTGATTTTCCCCGAACTGATCTATAGATTCAGTTGGGTTCCATTCACTATGGTGATTTTTCCAAGTTGGTGGAACTTGACAAGCTGATTCTAAAATTTATATGGAAGAGCAAGGGCCAAGTATAGATCTTAGGAGATCATACACAGGGGTAGATAAAATGATCGGAGGGACAAGAGAGAAAAAGAAATAGTGGTATATTCAATGGATCACTATACAGCAAGGAAAAGGAATGCTCTACAGCCACACACATTAATTTGGATAAATCTTAGAAACATAATATTGAAGGAAAAAGCAAATCACAGAAGAATAAACATGGTATGGCTCCATTTATATAAAGTTGAAAAACATGCAAAACCAGTACAAACATATGTAATAAAATCACAAAGCAAAGCAAGGGGATGTTTAAGACAGCACAGTGTTTCCTCTACCAGGGAGGGGCACAGCAGGGACTTCAAAGGAAACAGTATCCATTTCTTAAATTGGGGGGGGGGGGAGGGTGTTGTTTCTCTTCATTTTATAAATATTTCCTTGTATCTTTTCACTATTAAAAAACAACAACAACAAGAAAAGATATTCTGGAGGGTGAAGGGTAAAGCAGTGGAGGAAACAGGAAGGTGGCCAATGCTCATGGATGGCACAAAGTGACAGGTGCACCAAGTTCCTAACAGAGTTAAAAAATAATAACAGAGCACGATATTTAGACAAACAAAGGAGTCCTAGCAGCTCAAACCTTTGTGGGCATGCGCAGAGCCTGCCGGAAGGGTGGGCTTCTCTGAGGGCTCTTGGAAGGCAAGCCTGCCCCGTCACTGGAGGACTACCGCCCTCCCCCAGCAGCACATGTAGATTTTCACTTAACCCCATTTTTGGTCCAGTCCCTCACCCTCACCGCAGCGGGGTAGCTGCTTGCCTGCAAGGGGTCAGGTGGGTCCTGCGGGAGAGGGGCAACCTAGCTGCTTCTCATAGAGACCTCAAATTGAATCAGTCCCTACTGTCTGCCCCAAACCTTGCCTTCCACCGTGCTGGTGGAATTCCTGAACCTCTCCAGGGCTCCTGGGGGCAATCGGGCTGCCTCTCGGCCCCTCCAAGAGGGGAATGCTTAATTTCAACTTTTGATTCTCTAAGAGAGTAAATGAGCCTCTACCCACTTTCCATCTTTCAGAATGTTGTCAGATTCTTTGGTCTACTGCTGTCTCCCTATTTTCTTTGTCTTTGTAAGTTTACATCACTTTTAATTTCTTTACTATCATTTTAGATTTTAAGAGGAAACAAACTCACATGTTTAAGCCTGCCACATTTAACTGGAAGTGTCTATTTATTATATTTAAATAAAAGTGTTTAACAAGCAGCTCCTGAGGAGTCCGGAGAGGAGAAGCTTAGCAGCCTCAGCACCAGCCAGCACAGATGCTTGAACATCCCCACCTGATTTCTCTGCCTTGAGTTTTTCGGCTGTTCAGGGGTGAAGGAGAAAGCACAAAGATCCGGGTTCAAATCCGGACTCCTCCATTTACTACCCCGTGATCTTATCACATCAACTCTCAGAGCTTTATCACCCGCCTAATTGCTGCCCAGTGCACTGGGTTAGCTGGAGAGAAGTTCACTGAAATTGTTGCTGTGAAATGTTCCTAACTTATTATAAAGCACTGAACCTGGGAAAGAATTCTGGACTCTCATACCCTGGTTCACTACATTCTGCCTTAAGCTGCTGGCCGGCCCCCACCGCCCCCCCCACCCTGCCGCCCCAAGGCCGCAGGAGGCAGAGCCCTGGCTCCTCACACCCTCAGGCATTCTGTGGTTCCCAGGCCTGCCAATCAGAGGAACCAAAAACAGCAGCCCGGGCAACAGTGAAGGTCCAGAAACCCACAAAGACGGAGGGAGTCCGAGAACCAAGTGGGCACTTTATTAACCTGGCAAAGGGGCAGCTGGGAAGGCGAGCAGCCCCCTTCCAGACCCTTCGCTGTGCTCAGGGGCCACTGATAGAGGCAGAGCCGCAGGGCCCAAGCCCTGGACACTAGGAGCCCAAGCTGGGCAAGGGCAAGACTACGGGTGGGGCTGGAGTTGCCGAAAGCAGGCATCAAGTACCAGCCTGCCGCCCCTTCTGAGGCTGGGGGTGGGTCTGAAATGAGTCCCCTCTCCCGTTCCCCACTCCTTGTACAGCTCAGGCTCTTCCTGGAGTCGGGAAGCCATGAGTCCCACATCAGCTGTGGTCTGGAAGCTGATGTCGTCCCCCCTGGCCACGGGGAGGCCGGGAAGGGCCAGAGCCAGACAAGGACCCAGCGGGGCCCCAGGGCTGCCTGCAGGTTGCGGGAGGGGCCCAGGTCGTCAGAGTGCCGGCCCCGAGCCCACTCCCACGTGGTCTGGCCCCTCAGCAGCAACATCCCACGGAAGAGCGGTCCAGCCGCGCACAGCGGTGCACACGCCACACACGTGTCGGTCACCAAGGCCAGCGCGAACTGCGCCGGAGACCCTGCCTGTGAGCGGCCCGCGCCGGGGCAGCGGGAGGAGGGCGGCGGTGTGCAGGGGTGTGTGGGCTCGCAGCAGGGCTGGCGGGTCAGGGCCCGGCCGCACACAGACGTGCAGCAGGACGCCTGCGGCGTGGAGCAGCAGACACACACGCAGGGCCGGTAGCTGCGCAAGCCCACGCGGCGGCCCAGCGGGCGGCCGTGGTGGTCCCGGCGCAGGATGCAGCGGCGCCAGGCGGAGCAATGCCCGCTGCGCGGTGGCCTCCGGCTTTGGCACTGGTAGCAGTAAGCCCAGCCCTGGCCCAGACCACGGCCGGCCAGCATCACACCCGGGATGCTGGGGTCCGAGCGCAGGAAGAGCCCCCCACGTTGCCCAGTAGGTTGAGCAGCTGGAAGGGTGCCGGCGCAAGCTGCAAGGTCCGGGCCAAGGTCCCAGCGGGGGCGGCCCGGGACCCAGCACCAGCACGTAGGCCAGTTCCTGGCCCAAGAGGCAGCCGCGCGGGCGCCGCCTCCGCGCTCCCCACCGCCCAGGGCTGCCCCATGGCCTGGACCCACTAGCGGTCGGATCCCGGGTACCCCGCCGCTTCCCGCTGCTGGATTTTTGTGGTAAAAGGATCACCACGGCTGCTGTGTAGAGAAGAAACTCTAAGGCGAGGAGTCCAGAGTAAACACAGGAGCATCCGTGAGGAAACAGCAGGCTAGGTGAGTGATGACGTATCTTCGATGAAGATGGAGGGGAACATAAGATGTGGCCAGGTTCGGGTTATTTTCTAGGTTAGTCCCCAGCATTTCCTGACTGAGGGATGTTGGGTGAGAGACGAGTCCAGGATGACGCCAAGATTTTGGGTCCAAGCTTCTGCTGGGATGAAGCTGCCACCAACTGAGATGCGGAAACTAAGGGGAAGCGTTATCCCTCATAGGTCAGATCATTTTCCTGCTCGGAAATCCTCAGCGGCCCCTGCTTACTTTGTAAAGTCAGTCCCCTGGGCCTTCCATTCAAGGTCCTGTTGACACCACATGCATTTCGTCCATGCTGTTTCTGCTCCAGCCAAGCTCGACCCATTGTCTGGTCCCCAAACCTTCACCATTGGATGACTTTTTCATGATACTCCCTTTCCTGGAAGTACTTCCTTTTCTTGTATGCCTAAGAAAAGGTCACTTAATCCTTCCACGATTAACTTGGATTTCCAATTCTCTGATGAAGGCTTCTCTGGTATTTCTTGGCAGGTGGCTTTGGGCTTTGTACTTTTGTCACACATATTCCATTTCACCTTAAGTTATTTTATATAGTTGTTTGTTTCATCAAATAGGCCGAAACCTCTTTGAAGGTAGAGATCATATCTTATTTATGTCAGTGGGTCTACAGTTCCTAACACACTACTTGCATTAAATAAAAATATTTCTGTCCAAATGAAATTAACATGTGTATCACTTCAAATCTTTTGATATGAAAACAATCAAGCGCTCTCTTTACAATATGTTAAACTTATAATTTTATTTTTCATTTCGTCAAATAAATGTCTATGTAAAAATTTTTCTTCATTTATAAAATGTTGATAGGTAAATTAGAACAGAAAAGAAAAGAAAGTTATAATGAAAGGGAGAATTGATGCGTCTCCGGTTTTTTGCTTTTGTTTTTAAGCCTGATACATTTCTTTGGCTGATTATGAAGGTAATACCCTTGAGCTTTACATGATAAGGTTAAAAATGTCTCTATTATATCCCAGTATATAGTTCAGGCAATATGCCTTAAGATTTTCTTTTTTCCTTTTTTTTTTTTTTTTTTTTTTTAAGCACAGCTACAAGCTTCTCTGGGGAACCGGCTGTAACACAAAGATTTGGTACTATCTGTCTCTTCCATTTCAGAAAACTAGAAATTATGTGCTTTGAGATACAAGGCAGTAAAATATTGATTGTATAGGACATTTCAGTAGAGTAGAAGGTATTCTAATTAGCATGATAATCAACACAGGCTTTTTCACGGAACAGATTGTATAATCGAGAATTTTTACGGATTTTGATAAACATACTTCACTCTCAGAGGAATTTCAAGCTTCTGGTGTTATTCCTCCTTTCTGGACACCATGGTACACAATTAAGGCAAAGGAACAAAGGAAGAACCCAACATTAACTTATAAATCAGCTACCAGTGACTGACTGCGTAAGGGAATAACGCCAGTCCCTGGCATTTCTGAGAGCTATATATATCATATTGGGGGTGCTGGAAATCACTAATGCCCTGAGAGATTCTCTAGTATTTTTGATATTCATGCGTAAGCCTCATTCTCCATCCAAAATTTTTGCTTAAAAATAAATAATTCTACCTGGGGCAGGAAGAGCTCAAGCTTTAGTATATGACATAGTTACCACTTTTTTTTTTTTTTTTTTTTTGAGCACAAATTCTGCCACTCATGGAACTGAATATTTTATATATAAAATCTTAATTTTCACAATAACCTAGGAGGTCGTTAACTTTATCCCCAAAGGCACAGACTGAAGCTTGGAGAGATTAAGTCATTTCCCCCAAGGCTACAGAAGCCATTAACTGTAGGAAGTGGGACTTGAACCCAGGCTATCTGATGCCAGAATCCACGGCCAGGGTCATTCCTTTATGTTACTGTCTGTGTCCTGAGATCCACCTATGAGCCTGTGTGCCCTGTACTGTGTTCTCACTAGGGATATGTTGGTGAAGAACAGCACAAAATCTGCTGTCATGCAGCTTACCTAAGAGCTCTGTAGCAGAGAAAGGAAAAGAACTTCTATCGTGTATGCTTTCTTGAAGATTTAAGGAGAAGGCTGTATTGCCCTTCCTAGAACATTTTCTATCAACATATTTTATTAGAAACATTAAAGTGTTATATATTTCAAATTAAAGTATGTTTGAATGGAATTATTTCCATTAAACTCACGGGAAAATTTTCATAGAACATAATGATTTTTCCTCTGTTATATTCCCTCTTTGTCATTGAAGAAAATGTCTCTATGATCTTGAAAATATATAACTGTGTCAGACATGACCTACTGAGGAATTTACTGGCACATACTGGGAGGCAGTGTCAGCTGAGTTCTGGTCCTGGCATCGCCGTGATAGACTCAGTTCTCTACCATAAGATGCACCTCATATGCATTTGCATTATATTGGATTGTTGTCAATAAACACCCATCTATTATTTATGCTTTGTAGCTCATAGAAACATTTTGCACTGTCACCTCTCTGACCACAGGTTCTCAGAAACATTCATAGTCTATTTTGAAACTAAATTTTACAAGGATATTAATAATGAAAAATAAAAATCCCCCAAGGCATAACCCACGGAGAAGTCCTCTCTTTACAATTTGGTGCTATCCGTCCAAACATTTTTATATTCATATTCCTCCAAACAGAAATCCTTGACTTCTTATATTGAATCATTTAAAACACTGACTCATTTAATTTTTGTTTCTTTTTTGCCTGGTCTTTAAATTTTAATGGAACCTTCTCTTGAAAAACTTCATAATATATCATTTGCTTTATGCATTGGGATACAATAGTGCCAATTTTACTAGATACTCTGGTTAGTAATACGGGGAAAAATTGGCTGTGGGAGATCATATGAACAATATGTGAGGCCCAAGAGACTTACAAAAATATAAGTATGTAATATTTCATAGACAGGTCTAAGGAGTAAATAAAAAGCTATGGCTTTAATCCATTCTGCTCAGGAGAAAGAAGCTATAAGTGAAATATGGTGGGACTAAAATGTGTGCTTCTAAGATGGTTCATCTCCTTTAGACCTGGTGATTGGTGCGTTGTCATAATTTTCAGAATCTAGTCATTATTTCAAAATAATATTAATGTAGAAGAGGCTCCTATAATCCACAGGAACATTGTTACTAATTATTTTCCATTCCCTCTGTACAAAATATCCCTTATCTTTAAAGGGAATAATATATCTCTACTGATAGGTAAGAATACCCTCAGGTCCCCAAACCTATAAGAACTGGAGTAGAGGCTTTTAAAAATCCGTTGATAAATTATTTAAAACTGATTGAGCTAGAAAACCACCAGAAGAGAAAATATTTGGTAAATGATGTAGAAATGTTAAAAATCATCAATACTGGATTATTTTAAAGCTCTTTTCCTGTTCTTCTCCACCTCTCACCTCATCCATCAATTCTCCAAATGTCAGCTTGAACCCTCTGGCCAAATGCTGTTTCAGGGAATTTACTTGTGGACGTGGCACAGCAGGCATTAAAGATGCCATTAAGCTGACATCTGCTCCTGGACACGTGAACCTTAAGTGGCCTGAAAGCATATAATGTGCCATGCCAACTAAAGAGAAATCAAAAGAAAAAGCAAAAACAAACAAAACAAAACCCAGAAACAAATTTAAAATATACTTAAATGAAATTTTAATTTAAGTGTGTGCCTTTGCGTGCACTCACACATACATATATACACGTTCATATGCTCCACTTGCTTTAGATTCGTAGCATTGAGTACAGAATTGGAATGCCATAAGCTCCATTCCGATAGTGACATATGTTTTACATTATTTTTAAAGAACTAATCCTTACACTCTTTTTGCCAGAGTGTTATATTATCATTGATGCCATTTCCATCTCAGCAACCTTTGGCTATACAGAGAAAGGTTCTCTCTATGTTCTTTTCAAATAAGCTCAAACATACATATCTTATAAAACAAAGATATACATCACCCAATATGCATTGTGATCTCAAAGAACTGAAATTCTTTCCCCAGCACCCTGACCCAAAAGATGCTCTCAGTTAGCTCCATCTCTAAAACGCACTTGAAATTAATGGAAAGTTGAATTACACACACTGCCTCTATTTTTAAAAATATTTTTACAAAGTAGCAAATTGTTTCCACTCAGTAAAAATGATGGATTATTGTATAGTTTGAAAAAATTAATGAACAGATGGAATATCAACCCGTTATTCATTAAAATATTTCACTGGGTTAATTCAGCAAATAAAAATGGAGAAGAGAGCAGATGGCCATTTATAGTTCTCTTGATTTCTTAAACTACTTCTTTACAGCCAGAACTGCTCCTATATTTAACTTGAAATGCGCAGCTCTCACCATATGCACAGTAAGCAAGCATTCATGTGACCTCATAAACTTTTCATGTAACACAGCAATGATTTTTATGATTTAGTTAAAGGAACACTATACACTTACAAAGTAAGTTATTCCCATAGCCCCAATATTCTGGGGATAATTTGAATTTCCTAGACTCAGTAGATACTTACCATCATTATCTGGTCTGAAGTAGGTTCAAGTAGGCACATGGGTAAAATTTCACAAAAGGAAGTGATCAGCTTTGATACAAACACTGAAGTATGCCAAGCATGCATAAAATTATTACAGAGTAGGCAGTGTTTCTCTTAAGGCAATACTTTTTTTTCATTGTATCCTAATCCTGTAAGTTACTGCCTTTTAAAAAATTCTATCCTCATGTAGAGCAAATGGGACTGTCACATATGTAAGTGGAATCAACCACTCCGGAAAACTGCTTGACTGTATCTATTACAGCTGAGCATATACATACTCTATGGCCCAACAATTCCACTCCCAGTTATACGCCCCACAGAAATGCATACATATACTCACAAAAGACACTGATATGAATATTCATAGATGCACTATTTGTAAAAGCTCAAACCAGGAAGCAATCCAGACAGAATCAATAAATAAGTTGGGACATATTTATACAATGGTATAATAAAGACAATGGAAATCAACAAACTTCTGCTATAAAAACAACAGGAGTGAATAGTACAAACAAAGTTGAGCAAAAGAAGGCAAACACAATAGCATATACTCTGCAATTCCATTTATGTAAACGTCAAAGGTTGACAAAATCTCTGTGGTGACAGAAATCAGCACAGCGGTCGCTTTGGGGGAAAAGTGGGGAACAGTGACTGAGTCAGGCAGGGGGCGGTTTGGGGTGCTGGCCGCGTTCTTTTTCCTGAACTCGGTGGTTGTTACATGGGTAGTTTCCTATTGTGAAAATGTACTGCACTGCACACTTATGATTTGTGAACTTCTTAATATGTATGATAGACTTCAATTTTTTTTACATTTACTTTAGAAGATAAACACTATGAATAAAGAAAAAAGTCCTCTGTAGCAGTGCCAAGTGTAGTACAGAAATTATACCATAATTAATAGCGAGAATTATATTTCATCAGAGTTGACCCAAGTGACATAATGCAAAAATATTATCTAAATATTATTTTCATAAAGTTCTCCAACCTCCACATTCGAAGTCCTTGGTAGCCTCCCGCTGATACCTTTCCCCTGTTACAGAAGACGTGCGTTTCTCCCAAGCACTGGACCTTCCCCCTTCTGCCGAGTATCCTTTCACCTGTGAAACTCCTTTCCCCAATTCTCCTCCACAGGGTCTGTGCCCCATGACACTCTTCCCAGCTCTGCAGGTGAGGCATGGATGGCTCAAGCCTGAGTTTCTCTCAGACACAAAGTTCTCATTTGGGCAGGACAATTCTTTGTTTTATGGGATTGACCCAGGCACTGTCACATGGTTAGTTTCCCTGAATGTGAACCCAAGATGCCTGTAGCCTGTAGGGCCGGTAATTCTTATTACATATAGCATGGAGTTCATGATTGGGCTTCTCTCTAAGACATCAGAGACAAGAGACCAGGCATAATGTCCTGTTCATTGTTATTCCACCTAAGCCCAACAGTGCCTGAGTGTGTTACCTTTTCAATAAAGGTCATTTGAAGTTATTTGGCATGTATTCAATACATGTTTATTGAGCACCTTGATGTGCCAGGCATGGTTCTCAACAATAGGGATAGAGCAGTGAATAACACAGACCAAATCTTGCACAGATTGTTTCTCTTCTAGTGAGAGAGAAAGAGATGATAAACAAGTAACAAATAAATACAAACAGAAAAACAGCAGATAGTGATAAGTGCTAAGAAGTTAGGAAAATAAGATAATGTGATAGCAATCAAGTGAAAGGGGGCTGGTTACTTCAGTGGTTCTCAACCAGGGGTGATTTTGTTTTGAGACATTGGATAAGACATTTGTAATTGTCACAACTGAGGGACTCTAGTGGTTAGAGGTCCAGGATGCTGCTGAACATCTTACAATGCACAGGACAACCCCTCTCCACAAAGAATTATCCAACCCCTAACGTCAACAGTACCAAGACTTTCGCATTCTACTTTAGATGGGGATGAGGGGTGGCCTCCCTGAGGAGGTCCCGTTGGAGCCACGACCTGAATGATGATGGAGAAAGCCAGGTGAGCAAAGTTTTGGAGGAAGGGCTTCCAAGCCAAGGGAATAGGCCACAAGGTGCAAATCAGTTTGGGTGGTCTGAAGAAAATAAAGAAGAGTAAAGGGGCTCAACTTAGCTAGGAGGAAGGACAGTACCTTCAAGTTTGGGCAGGTAGTGGTGCATTCAAGATAACACTTGGGAGGAGGTGTGGGCCAAATCATTTAGGGCCTTAAAAGTCATGGTAAGGAGTTTGAATTTTATTCTAAGTACAAAGGGAGCCTCCTAAAACATTTAAAGGAAAGAGATGACATAATCAGATTGTAAGAAATCGCCCTGCCTGTTGTGTGGAGAATGAATTGTTAGAAGGGCAAAAGTGAGACCAATGGGATGAATGAGAAGACTACAGCAGTGGTCCAACAGAAACAGGGTGATGGCCTGGATGTATGAGTGGGTAGAGTTGCCAAATAAAATACAGGATATCAAGCTAAACTTGGCTTTCAAATCAACAAAGAATGATTTAATTTTTTTTGTATAACAAGTCCCCTGCAATATTTGGCACATACTTATATAAAAAATTATTTGTTGTTTCTCTGAAATCCAAATTTAACTGGGCATCCTTTATTTTTATTTGTAAAATCTGGCAAGTCTACGCATGCATGAATGGACAGATATCTGCATAGGTAAACATAGAATCATATGTACTTGGGAAATGAGCCAACCTGCTGTATTTCTCAAATGCAAAAATACAAGGTTGTGCATGAATGGTTTCTATATGTGAAGGAGGCATGTGCTCAAATATATATTGGTTATACAGGAGATCAATTAAGTACCTAATCAATTTTGACATTTCTCTCTCTCTCTCATTCGTTTAAAATCTCCAACCAGCTTCAGGTTATCCCTCTAGTGTCTTACTAAAAGAAGGAACACATATATTATAAATTGGTTCTCATTGCTCCCTGAGCTGTTTTCTATCCCCATCAACCAGGAACCCCAAGTTCAAAATCTTGGGATAGGCTTCTTGCATGACTTTTATCTTCAAATGTGAACTAATAAAATATACAAGTTCTGTCACTACTTTTGGACATCAAAAGTAGTATCAAAGGAGTATCAAAGAAAAGGGGGGATTGGAACCAAGCAGAACCCTGCAGCACCCCTCAACCACGAAGTCCCCTCCATGTCCCCTGCCTCTTGTTTCTAGAAAAGCTGAAGTCTCCCAGGGTCCCCTGAGTCACAAAGTGCAGGCTCAAGCAGCTAATGATTAGCACAACAGAGTCACAGACTCAGTGTCTGACGCACATTCCGGAGTTGTTTTACAGATACTGTAACTGCCACCAGAGGGAAAATGCTAACTGCATGATGACCAGACTGCAGCCATGGCATAAGCTGCTCCATCTTGATCAGCACTGAGTCTACGGCCAGCACAATTCCAAGAACAGCCTTAAGAGAATGGCATTAGCACTACTGCTCGTAATAATCTATATCTTTGTGGGCATCAAAATAATTGTGGCTTGTTCTGCTCGTATATGTAAACGGGCAACTAAACTGTCAGCAAAGATATGTTACAGACCCATGTAGACATCTTCCTCTCTAAGAATACAGCTCCCTATATCAGCATGAAGAAGTTACAGAAGACGGACCTTCGCCCGTAATCCCATAGAAACAGAAAGATGTTCTGACACGTGGGGATTTGTACGCGGCTTTTGGCAGGAAAGAGCTCTCCACAGGGGGGCCCCTTTTGTCTTGTTCATAACATTAAACAAGTCACGCCCATGCTCCACTGATCTCCAGCCTTAGCACACCTGTCAAGTCTTTTGATCACACAATACCTTGCCTAACCTGTTGGTTCTTTCCATAGATCAAAGAAGTAGAAATGAAGAATAAGTAATCAACAGATGAGCAGATCTCTTCCCTAGCTTCCCTTTCAGTAATCTCGCGAACAAACTGTATGAACAAGACAGCATCTAAGGAAAGACCAGGAGGAGTCGGCGCCGACAAGTCTGCGCACAGTGGGGCACGTCAAGGACTCTGACCCCCTATCTCCATGGTTAACTGCGATTACTTCCCTTTTTCCCTTTAAAAACTTTCATGGCCGAGCAGGATCTTCAGAGGTGGTTTTTGAGGGACACTGAGTCCACCATCTCCCCCGATGGTTGGCATTCTGATTAAAAGCAACTTTCCTTTCTACCAAAAACTGCCTGTCGGTTACTGATTTTCGAGTGGCGAGCACCGGACCTGAGTTCAGTAACACTCTCAGGTTTAAACTTCCCAGTGTTCCTTACCATTGTAAAGAATTGTAAACTGGTCATTCTTAGGCTGTGTCAGGCCAGCAGACGTTTTTAATTTGGCTCACACAGTAGTAAAAAAGAGTCAGTATTTAAGGTTAAGAGCATTTTCTTTAAAATCTGGGTGTCTGGCTGCATCTGAAAGATCTGAAGATCTGGCCGCACTGGGTCTGCACTTACCCTTGGCTATAACAGCTGGAGTTGAATAGAAACTTTCTTCTTTACACAGAACATGTAAGTCCTCACCTGCTTAGGTGACTTGGTTGGCATCTAACAGTGTGACCAAAATTGGATTACACGCAAACACCTCCGTAGCAAACATCAGAGACCTTTCGAAGCTCTTTCCCTGTTCCCCACTTCAGTCCTATGTCCCAGTTAGGCCAACAGCCCCAAAAGTCTCGTTTTTGTTTCCTGCTCCTTCACCACATTTTCTCTGCTTCAATCCAGATTGTTTTTTCTTTAATTTGACTTCCTATTTAAATTGTTTCTGTACATCTCACCAACATTGTTCATTACCTTGGTTTTCTTTCCGAAAGTTAACATGCATATATTCTCTAGGTGTTTTGGGGCACTTGTCTTATCTCACCAAGACTCCTGTGTCAGCTCCCTAAGGACAAGAGCCTTCCTTGATACCTCTTTTAGTAATTCTGGGCATCCCCAAAGCACTCAGAAATTAGTGGTTGCATGAAATGACCACACTGCAATCTAATCAGCATATAAAGAGAAAAGTGGACCTGAACTTATTCCTTTTTTGAACAGTATACTAGTATGGTTTGAAACTGTTTATTTTTCCTGAAATCTACTATTTTTAAAAAATAGCATGTAAGAAATAGAAACTAAGCAAGCTCTTTTAAAGTTCTGTTTAAGGTAATTTAATAAAGCCCCTCAATTAAACCACACTATCTCATTTTATTCCATAGATATATTTGGTTCTATGACTAATAAAGACTAAAAATTTCACTCATTTTGTTCTTACTTCTTATGAGATTATTAAAACTCAAAGACCCAATTTTCCATCGTTTTAAGGAGGCTGATTATTTAAATGTTAAAGACTTGAAATGAGAAAATAAAGTATTCTCTGTGTATGTATCTATTAAAACATAAGGGAATAGATGAGAAGCCTGAATTCTAAGAAAATTTTTCTAACTATACGAGCAGACACCAAAATCTATTTAAACAGGTTTGTAAAAAACAGTGAGTTTTAAATAATTTATTTTAGTCACATACCTTAAAAAAGAATAAAATTTAAAGAGAGAGGTCCAAAAAGCTAATATTTCCTCAATCAAAAAAAATTCTTTCCACACAATAATTACCTTTAAAGAAAATTTTAGGAAGGTTCAAAGGAAAAAAATAATTAGTAAGAAATCCACTCACAGTAGGAATTAGCAAACAATCTGTGTTTTCCTAAATCACCTCCTCTTGATGCGTTGTCAGGATCACAAGGCATGACAAATTTTAAGTGGGCTTGTTGCCGAGAACTAATCCATAAGGTACAACCATTTCATACACACACACACACACACACACACACACACACACACACACTTCAAAGTGGTGAATAAAGTAGCAAACATGGATTAACTGCTTCCATTATAGCCAGTTAGTAAAGACGAAAATAATAACATTATAGACAAATCTTTTAGGAAAGGCTCATATGCCAATATGCTTTGCAAAATATGGATTGCATTGTTCATAAACATATATATATATATACACACACACACACATATATATTGCTTGGAAGATGCTTATGCACTAATAAATAAGAAAAAAAAACATTTCCCAGTCAAACTGAATCTTTGGAGGCAGTAAAAAAGAATTTGGAAGGAAAAAATATATAAGGACATTAGTTTCTAATTCAATTATATCATATAGTGAATCAAAATTGAAAAAAATGAAAAACCACTCGACAGAGAAAATTCATTATCAACTCAAATATAAGATAGCAGTCCTCAATTATCCAAGGGAGATTATATTGTTCCTAACCCAGCACCTGACTTACTGATAACAGAGCATTTGCATAGAATCATATCATACATATCATACTACATTAGCACTTGGCATCTTAATGAGTGCCTAAGACCTGTCACTCAAGAAATACCACCAGGGAAACCCCCTATAGTGCCTCGTGCAAGGTCGCTTAATTTGTCAGTGACAGAGGAAGGGCTAAAACATGGGCTTCTTGCTTTAGAAAAAATACTGATGTTTTCTGAATTAGCTGAGTTAATGAGTTGCCCTGCTGAGATCTTGCTTGTTGTTTGTTGATTTCCTTGTTTGTTTGTTTAAACGAGAGACTAAATATTCTATCTGTTATATGAAAAGTTTGAGATAGGTGTAAAAGGCTCTTTGGTGAGGGATATGAAAGCACTATTCCCATCAAGAGTAAACCGGGAGATAGGACTGCAAAGTGACTCAGAGATTCTCACGTTCAACCTTATATCTATTAGCAAACTGAGGACCAGAGAGGCGACGCAGCTTTCTCCATGTTACACAGCCAGCTGGTGGCAGGAATCGGACTGAACTCAGTATACCCATATAGTCTAGGGTTCTTTCCTCTGCACCTTGACCTTGAGTTGTGTCTTCAGGGTAAGGCATCACTATAACATTGAAAAGGAATTCATCGAGCAAGATAATCACATTAAATGTAAATGCGAACACCACAGTTGAAAATCTGAAATAGATGACGTGTTCTATTATATGTTGATTTGTTCAACATATCTATTATTGCTCCTTGTCATTATAATGGATAAACAGTCATTGCCTCGGGGTGTTGCTCATGTGTCTGTAATGTTCATCACAGGCCAACAGGGACCCAGGCACCACCAACAGCTCACAGACTGTAGAATTAAAAGCTGTGTCAAGCACTGGCTGAACCGGTGCACAAAAGCTTCATCGATTCGGACCATTTTGGGGAGAATGGGGTACAAGGAGGGGACAAGCGAATAGGTAAAAAATAAAGTCAGAAATTAACTATTTTTGAAGAAATACATAACGATTATTTTTAAGTAAGTGAAAGCAACCACTTAAATACTGCCAAATGTAAGTCCTGTAGGGCTTATTTTAATAACTGAATAACTCATCTGTAATTAGCAGATAAATTGTTTACATGCAAATGGCATCATAAGGCATTTGAAAATACTTCTGCACGTCAAAAATGTGCCATCAAATCTTGTTTTTTCCAAATTTTGCATGGAAAACATTTGACTACAGAGAGTAGAGAGGTAAATTTTAGTCTAGTTCTAGTTAAATGATCAAGAATTCTTAGAGTAATAATGCTCTTACTGAAGTGATAATGATAGCATAATGATTCATCTCCACTCCTCACAGGGAGTCCATATGTATTTTCTAATTTGTGCCCAACAGACTTCTGTGATGTGAGGGTAAACAGAGGTGAAGGAACTTGCCCAAGATATAGTGGCAACTAAGTTCTACATCCTGGACCAGAACCCAGGGGTCCTCTGACCCCTGCTAAGTACTCTTTCACTCTTCCACATGCTCTCCAGGAAGAGTACAGCACTCTGGGTTAGGCTAGATGAGCTCTAATGTCACTTTTCTTTCATTCCCAGGGTCTATATTTCTTTATGTGCAGTGACCTCAAAGAGAAAAGTATACATTACACATATGTGCAACTGGGGCTTAAATTTACTGGATTCCAGGGACTCTGCATTTCCCTTCAGTGGGTTGTTTCAGTATTTCATGGATCAGTACGTGTGTTCAATACCTTAAATCCTTGTTGATATGAGATGAGCATAAATACTCAAACTATCTTTGGTTTCTCCAACTCTTTTTCCTAAACACTAGGTTTAATTTATAAATGAAACTGAGTCAAATATCCCTTAGTCATTCTAATGGCAAGAAAAATGACAGCTCCTTTTCTACCATTAACATTACCAAGACCTAAACTCATGGATAATCTTCTCTTCTCAGGCAACAATTACTGTGAGCCTCACTTTGGTGGGGAGATCAGAGACACCAAAAGAAAGAATCTTGGAGATCAATTTGTTAAATGGAGAAATACATGCATAATAAACGACTCTATGCTATAAACTTATTAATAAAGAGGAAGCTGAAATAAACATGCACTTATGTTCAACTGTAGATTCTCTTTCACCTTACCCTACATGTATGGCAATATCATGTTTATTATTGACCTTACATTGCTATAAATACGAGCTTCAACACGGCTCAGTTTGGAGCTTCTTAGTGGTGAAATATCACCTCTTAGTCTTTGTATATAATAGAAGGGAGATCTTTTTTGACTGATGTGCGTGCACATGTATAACTGCCCAGTGACAGCAGATTAGGATGACCAGATGACTTATGACTGATCAACATGTAGAGCTGAGCAATGTACAAGGAGAGGAGGAAAGAGGCCTTGAGCTTTAAATAATGCTGTGAACGGATTGAGTGAGCATTCCTGTCACCACTCTATCAGTCCTTTATCATTTAGAATATTCAGTTAGATTTCTCACCATGCATATCCTCCACCCCCAGACCTCCTGAACTACTTACTCATGGTTACTTCAACAACAATCTTCTGGCTAGTATTCCTTTGCAAATTATGTTTTCTTGGTTGAAATAGTCCCTTTCTCCCTTCTCTTCTACACCTACAGAATTCTACTCATCTTTAAATACCCAGCTTATATGTCAGTTTCTCAGAGAAGACCTAAGTAAATGTACAGTGGTCCCTCGCTATCTGCAGGGACCCCCGGGGATACCAAAATCCACAGGTGCTCAAATCCTTTGTATAAAATGACATAGTATTTTCATATAACCTATGCACATCCTCCTGTATACTTTAAATCATCTCTAGAGTACTTATAATACCTAATACAATGTAAACGCTTTGTAAATACAATGTAAATGCTGTGTAAACAGTTTCCAGCTTGTGGCAAATTTAAATTCTGCTTTTTGGAACTTTTTGAAATTGTTTTTCAAATACTTTCAATTGAAGTTGGTTGAATCCACAGATACGGAACCCACGGATACAGAAGGCCAACTGTACACTCACCTACATTCAAAAGTACTTTGGTCAAGCCATTCCTATATCACTGACCATAATATGCTGTAATTACTTGATTAGCTACCTCACCCATTAGATTGCACTCTCTTCATGGCCAGGGTTGTTGTGTTATTCTCCTTGTTATATTTCTGCCACTCCTTGGTCCCCTGCCTCTTACACCTGCCAATATGCTCCCCAGTTTCTTGCATACTGTGGGCATAGATTAAGTTCTATAAATGTTTATTGACTGAACTAGTGTGGGAGTGGCCAGTGGATAGTCAGGATCTAATGCGTCGTTAGATTTGTGGGTGATGAAAACGCTCCTAAACATAATGTGTTGACCCAAAGGCTCAACTCCCTGACCTTTCATTTAGGCTGCGAACCAGAGTGCATGAATCTTTGTTCATCCTTTTAATGTGCTATCACTTAGATTTCAGCCTTACATTAATCTGGGATATTAATTCCACCATCACTTCTGATGGAAGCTATAATTTATATCACTGAAAAACCTTTCTGTAGCTTAATATCCAGAGGTGTAAGAATACAAGTGACATTAAACATTAACTAGGCAAAGAGGTATGAGTGCAGAAACTGTGCTGTGTGAAAACTCAGAGCCAAAATGCAGGCTAAAACATTTCACAATTAAAATAGGATGAAATGAGCAAGTGTCACAGGTCCTCCTGCATTAATCAGAAAGCATGTAAACCAAACCAGAGGCCTATTTATTGCTTAAAAAAATCCTCAAATCCCTGAAGTGCCTATAATTATTAATTATGTATAAACAACACTGGAAGTGTTGACACTGTATATTCCTATAAAATGAAACATAAAATAATAATGCCTCAATCTTATACAATCCTTTCAAGTTAATGATAAGTTGAAAAGGGATTCTATGAAGTTTTAGGTGGGCAAGCACTCATGAACACCCAGAAATGGAATCTGCTGTGTTAATACCTAGGTCTCCACTCTCAATAACACACGCTCTCTCTCCGACACTAACACCATATAGAGAGAGTATGAGGTGGCCGATCCGGCCCTGAGATCTAATCTCAATATGCCACAAACTTGCTGAGTGACCCTGAGCAACGTTTGTATTTCCTTGGGCCTAAAGTTCCCCATTTAAAGAAAAGGGCTAGAATAGTGTATCATTATGTCATTTCAATTTGAATAGTCAATCATCCCTATTTCTAAGGTTTATTTGATTTGTTATCCCTGCTCTTACTCTTCTGTTAGAGGAAAATGTCGGTGGCTTGATAAAACATGTGCAATTTTTAGCATATTTGATAACTGCAAAGTTAGCTTATTCTAAAATGCTATCCATTGTGATGCTTCCAGCCTCAAGTAATATAATAGAAAGTCCAACATCATGCAAAAGCATTATTTCATAAATAGGATATCTCGAGTGTGGATGGGCTCAGGGCTGGGTGAAAGATATCATCAAGGACCCAGGTTTTTCCCATCTTTCTGCTCTGACTTCCTGGGTGTCATTCTCCTCTTCAGATTAGTAGCAAGGTGCTTGTCCTAGGGTACAATAGAGAATATGAAGACCAGCCTTATAACGTCAAATCTCCTGGGAAGATGTCATCATCTTTCTCCAAGCTAAAAGCCAACAGCTCAGCAAAGCATCTTCTCCTCTCTGTCATATTATTAAAGTAGTTTGGGAATAGTAGTAGCTATTGAACACTACGATGCTAGGAATTGTTCGTGATACAATAAAAAGAAGTATAAAGGAAAAGCCATTCAGTCTTTCATTGTGGGATCATGACTAATTCAGAAAATGAAGTACAGTTGCACTACTATTTGGATACCAAAATCTGAGGGTGCTCAAGTCCCTTACATAAAATGGCATAGCATTCACATATAATCTGTTCACATCCTCCCTATGCTTTAAATCATCTCTAGGTTCCTTATAATACCTAATACAATTGCTATGTATATAGCTGCCATTGCATGGCAAATTCAAGTTTTGCTTTTTGAAACTTTCTGGAATTTTTTTTTTTTTTTTTTGCACATTTTCCATCCGAGGTTGGTTGAATTCATGGATGCAGAACCCACAGATACGGTGAATCAACTGTAAATCTGTTTTAGAACCTTAAACCAGGACAGAAATACTCTTTCCATGAGGTGAACCCAGCCCTAGCAGAATCTCCAGGTGTGGTTAGACAGTGTGACCTCATTCTTACTTCTGAAGAAAACAAATTCCTTACTTGTAAATTCCATACTTAAGGATGATTTTTCAAAGGAATTTATCATAGACTACACTGACCTTACTTTTGAAGTGACTAAAGCTTGGCAAAGCAGAAGGCATTTCAGATCGCAGTGGATTGCAACCGAGGGTTATTTGAGATATTTAGACTAAGGTTTTCAGCAAGATAAGCATAGTGTAACAGTAAAACATAATCATAGCTGCTATAAATTAAAATATATGGCATATGGTATGTACAATGCATTCCTAAATCCACTGTTCTCCGATATATCCTGTTTTTGTATTGGTAAATATTATACTATGGTCTAAGATTGGACTATGTGATGAAATAGTAATCATAGTATCCAGGTACTTGAATTTAGAGATTCACAGAGTCGAATGGTAGAATTTGTTAAAAGCACTGTAGTATGAATATATTACAGAATACCTAATTGCATCCCTATTTTATATTTCCAACAGTATTGTGGTAATGCCTTCTGCAGCATATGAGTGACAGTTTCTCTGTGCTGGAGACCTGGTAGTGGAACTCCTTCTGGGTCACAGAGTATATGCACATTTTTCATTTTCATGAATGCTGCCAAGTTGCTTCCAGAATGGTTGTACATATTCCCACCAGCTGTATATGAGAGTTTTTGTTTCACTACATTCTCATAAACACATGATATAAGACATTTTAATTTTTACCAATCTGGTGGGCGAGAAATGGCATCTCATTTTTCTCCTCATTTGCACTTCTCAGATTCCCAATGAGATTAAACTTAAACACTTTCTTCCATGTTCATTAGCCACTATAAGCCTTTCTTCTTCTGAAAAATGCCTATTTGTTCTGTTTGCTCATTTTTCTATTGAGATGTTTTCTATTACACATTGACATGTTTTTTCTATATATGTTGGTTCTTGTGGGTTAATGCTTCTTTTACTCCTTTACTCTCATTTTCTTTCTTTCTTTCTCTCTCTCTCTTTCTTTCTTTCCTTCCTTCCTTTTTTCTTTCCCTCCCTCCCTCCCTCCCTCCCTCCCTTCCTTCCTTCCTTTTTGGCTGCGTTGCGTCTTCGTTGCTGCATGCGGGCTTTCTCTAGTTGCAACAAGCGCGAGCTACTCCATTGCGGTGCGCAGGCTTCTCATTGCGGTGGCTTCTCTTGCTGTGGAGCACGGGCTCTAGGAGCATGGGCTTCAGTAGTTGTGGCGCATGGGCTCAGTAGTTGTGGCTCACGGGCTCTAGAGCGCAGGCTCAGTAGTTGTGGCGCACTGGCTTAGTTGCTCCGCGGCATGTGGGATCTTCCTGGGCCAGGGCTCCTTCTCATGTCCCCTGCATTGGCAGGAGGATTCTTAACCACTGAACCACCAGGGAAGCCCATCTCATTTTATTTTTTCCAACTTTATTGAAATATGAGTCACAAATAAAAATTGCGTATATATTTAGGTTGTACAACGTGATTTTTAAAGGGGTACGACATGATTTTATTTATATATATATATATATATTATATATATATATAATATATATATATATATTATATATATATATAGTGAAATGACTACCACAATCAAATTAATTCACACATCCATTGTCTCACAAAGGAGTACTGATGTTCCTTTGCCATACTGATTTCATTTCCTTTGGATATATACCCAGAAGTGAGATTGCTGAAATATGGTAATAGTTCGATTTTTTTTAATTTTGAGGGGAAACTTCATACTGTTTTTCATGATGGCTGTACCAAGTTACATTTCCACCAATGATATACAAGGGTGCCCTTTCCTCTACACCCTGACCAATACTTGTTATCTCTTGTCTTTTTGATGATAAGCATTCTAACACGTGAGAGATGATTATCTCATTCTGGTTTTGACTTACATTTCACTGATGGCTGGTGATGTTGAGCACCTTTTCATATACCTGTTGACCATCTGTATGGCTCTTTTGGAAAAACATCTGTTCAGGTCCTTGCCCATTTTTTAGTCAGGTTACTTGTTTTATTGCGATTGATTTATAGGAGATCCTTATATATTATGGATATTAACCTTTTATCAGATGTATGGATTGTAAATATTTCCCCCCCACCTTCTGTAGGTTGCACTTTTACTCTGTTGATTGTTTCCTTTGCTGTGCAGAAACTTTTCAGTTTGATGTGGTCTCACTTATTTATTGTTGCTTTTGTTGCCTGCGCTTTTATAGTCATAGCCAAAAAAATCATTACCAATGTCAAGGAGATTTTCCCCTATGTTTTCTTCCAGGAGTTTTACATTTTCAGGTCTTAACTTAAATTCTTGTGCATGTGATTGATGAGTTGTCTCAATATCATTTTGAAGAGACTATTCTTTCCACATTGTGTATCTTGGCACCACTGACCAAGATTAGTTGGACATGTATGTGTGAGTTTATTTCTCGGCCCTCTATTCTGTTCCATTGGTTTATGTGCCTATTTCCATACCAGTACCCTGCTGTTCTGATTTCTGTAGTTTTGTAATAAAGAAATAAAAGATATCCAAATAAGAATGGAAGAAGTTAAATAGACATGATAAATCTCACATACAGAAAACTCTAAATACCCCAACAAAAAACTGTTAGAACTAATAAACGAATTCAGTAAGGTTGCAAGATACAAAATCAATATAGAAAAATCAGTTGTTTCTATACACTAACAAGGAACTATCTGAAAAATAAATTAAGAAAGCAATCCCATTTACAATAGCAACAAAAATCACTTAGGAATAAATTTAACCAAGGAGGTGAAAAATCTATACACTGAAAACTATAAGACATTTGATAAAAACAAGTGAAGAAGACACAAATAAATGGAACGATATTTCATGTTCATGGATTGGAAGAATTAAAATTGTGAAAATGTCCATCTACTGAAGGCAATCTACAGATTCAATACAATCTCTGTCAAAATTCCAATGGCCTTTTTCACAGAAATAGAAAAATAATCCTAATATTCATAAGGAACCACAAGAGACACCAAATAGCCAAAGCAATCCTGAGAAAGAAGAACAAGCTGGAGGCATCATACGTCATGATTTCCTTTATTCTCATTTTATAAGTGTTTTGGAAGAGGAAAGAGATAAGTGTATGTGGCCAACCCACGATGTCAACCAGAAGTCCTGAGCTCTCCACACTTAAGACTCTTCACTCTGTCATACATGCTGGTTTAGGCACTGTAGCTGCAGCTTGGCAATATCACCATGGCCGCTGACCTTGTCCTTCTAATGTAACACCCACCACAGCACTTTGAATTTCTTCTCTCATCAAAGAGACAGGTGGAGAGAATGCTTTTATTCTGCAAGTACACATGAAAAATGGGTATTTTCCCATGGATTTAGTAGAAAGTTTAATTACTATGAGTTCTTTAAATAATTTGGGTTTTGTGTTTGTTCTATTCTTGATATGTTTGAGCTCTATCCCAGAAGTTAACTGAGTAATTATTTAGGGTCATGAGGAATAGCTTGCTTATTTTAAAACTCAGGATGGGGATGAGGGAAGAATCGGTGTGATGAGATAGGTCTGTTATTTCTGTGAATTTAATTAAGAGATTTTTATTTTAGATTTGCCCAGATCTTTTCATGGAGAAAGCATCCCCACACAAATTCTCATGACCTTGTGCTTTCTTTTCCTTTTATTTTCATGTGTATTTGCTGTGGTTTTAAAGAGTCACTCCTAGTTAAATAGGGAATTTCTTCTGGTTTCATGACTAAATGGTGCTTAAGCAGTATGCCAACAAGACATTCATTATGCAAGGTACTAAGGCAAAGCACCCAATGATCTGTGAAGGAAACAGAACTTCATCTTTGGTTTTTTAAAAGTACTTTCCAAGACAGATTACAGCAGTTCACAATAAAGGGAAAAAAAATAATCTCAAGAAATTTTTATAAAATTTTACAAAAGAATAGTAAGTGTGTACTTTCTTCACTTAAAAACACATAAACTGCATGCAGTCTGAGTTTTTTCCCAAAGAGTTCCTGAATAGGTAGAAGAAAAGTTCTACAAAATGCATCAGCCAGAAGTACTGTGCTAAATTGTCCAATTACTCATGCCCTAAAGAAACTTTCAAGATGCAGTTCACACCTCTTGCTGAACTTGTTAGTTCATTTTCAATTGCAAGGAACAACAAAGTAGTTTCCTTTTCTTATTTCTGGGTGGTGAAAAATGAGTAAGGTCATAAACTAGATATGTATCATTATCATTTATATCTGAAGAAGCTACAGCCAATTATATTATTTTTTGTGTTATCTGCAGGGCAATAAATAGAGGCAGGAGAAAAGTCAAGATGTTGTTTGCACACAGGCTGGCTCTACAGATATGGCACAGACCTCACACCTGGGACCAAGCAATGGGAAGGGAGCGGGTGGGGGGCATGCATGAACGTCTCCTTGGGCTTACTTCTCTTACAGAAGCCCATCATCTCAGAAAGAGGCTGTATCATAAAGGAAGGTGATGAGTTTTGGCATCAGGCATGGCTCCCCAAAACACGGCATTAGCAAGTCACTTAACATTACAAGAAAAAAAGGTATGATAATACATACTTCGGAGGGACTCCATGAAGACACGGCCTCATGATGTATTGCACTTAATAGATGCACAATTAAGTTCTTTCAAATCCCTCCTTGCATATTCTGTCCCAGTCATTAAACTGGTGTCATTACCATGCTGGAATGCTACACTGAAGAGCAGGGCACACTTTTGAAACCACTGAGCAGCTACATAAAGTGACATGATTCTGTGGGACTATCACAGGTCCCCCATACCTGTACACCCCCTAGAGCATCTGCCAGTCAGGTCTGGGGATTATTATCTGTCCTCCTTTCCCTTTCTTACATACTTTAGTTTCTTCCTCCCAAATGTAACTTGAAGTGGTTTATTTTCCCCCACTGCTTTAAGACTTCTTCAAGCATAAAAGTAAATACTTGAAAATGGAGCAACTTTAAAGAAATTTTTTTTAAGACTAATGGGTGTTCATTCTAAAGGGGCAGGGATCAAAAATAATAATAACTTTCCAAGCCAAACAAATGCTGTTGCTCTGTCACTATCTGAGACACCTGGGGTTTGATTTCTTTTTAAGGTTTTTTTTCAGTCCTTTATAATACACGTTAAGGGTGATAGGTTCACCCTTTAATCAGGAACGGATCTGAAACAATGTGATAGAAAGAAATCCCTTGCCTAAGCCACTGCCAGACCTGTGTCACGGGATCCTTTTTATTAAAAGCTCTATGTAAGATCATCACAAGTTTGACTTATTAAAAAAATTAAATTGAGATCAAAAGAAAACATTTTATTGGTTGAATTGCCGACTAGCTTTCCATCCTGAGGCTCCTTTTTCGTTTCGTCTAGTTGAATCCATTGCTCAGTACAGCTCCTGCTTTCTCTTTCTTAACCAGGAAACCTGAAGAGTTTCTCTCTGGATCCCAGAGCTCTGCTTTTGTGGCTTTCTCTTTCTGCTCCCTTCCTGACCATTTGTGAACCAAAAACAAGGCACCTCTTGCAGTTTCCAGAACTATAAGATCTCTGAAGTCTTCTGCCTGAATACTGCCTACTGCACGGAGAGCGCCTAGCTCCTTCCCTCTGGGTGAAAGATGCTGAGCCCAGTCACACCGTCCTCCTGCCTGTTGCGTGTACACAATGCAACACAACCCACACAGAGGCCCTTGTCTGTAAAACGTGTATTTGGAATAATACTGGGAGGAAAGTAAATAATTTTTTCAAAATGAAATAAAAATTACTTTACTGAAATTCATTTGCTACAAAAGCTTTTTTTTTTTTTTTTCTGTTATAATTCTGAAAGAGATTCGACTCACCTGGTCAGACCTTTGACTCTGTATTTTTAAAAAATCTGAATGTCAAGAACAGTGTAATAAAGACTGTTTAGAAATTGTGTGGGAAATAAATCTAAATTTCCTGGTTAAACATTATCTGTAATGTTCAGCATCGTATTTGTAAAAAGCTACCATTTACTAGGCACTTGCTAAGGGCTCAATGCTAAGGGTTTACTTAATACAAATCATCTCATTTAGTTCTCACAAGGTCACATTGTTCTCAGAGGCGATTAAGTAATATGCCCAAACAGGTAGCCTAGTACAAAGTGCACTGCACATCTTTGAACCCAGGCAAGCACACCCAGGAGCCCACACTCAAACTCTCACAACAACATCTACAACATCTACAATGAACAATGAATCTGCCCTTCATTTACTAGATTAGATAAACTTCAGGGTTGTTTCCAACTATAAGCCTGTGGAGGGCCTGCGCTGAAACTCTCCTAGATCTCAACCCCGGAATATGCACAGAGGAATCTTGAATACATGCTTTTTGATTAGGATGATAATAATTAAAAATAAAATTATATGAATGATCATAGGCAATACTGACTAGACCAATTTAATAAAATCCGCATCACCATTCCACTAAAGATACATTTTAGCGTCTTGATGATTTAATAGAAGATTGCTACACTGCAATTCCCAGCTGTACTAAACCTATTCTCAAGCATGATCATTATAATCTCGTGCTTTATTAAACATCTGAAAGGAATGGCATAATGGTCCTTCAAGGACAGCTCCATTAGGGGGAACAAAAAATAGAATAATCTACAGTATAATGTGTTTAAAATGCTTTTTAAAATAGTGTTGTCATTAAGGTGAACAGCACCTGGGTTATTCTCATTGAAACAACCTGAGGTCTGCTGATTGAAGAGAGAGCTACACCCCCTTTTCCTGGCTCATTAAATGAACCAAAGATATAATCCACACACCTCTTCCTATAGTCTAGTTTCATTAGGATGAAAATCCACAAAAACCAGTTAGATATCAGTGCAATAAACTAGGTTGGGAAAAGAGGAATGGAATGACACATAGCTTTACTGACCAATAAAATTTAATTGACTGTCTATATTCTCACTTAGAAATTGGTCAAAATGGCCCCCAAATTCAGTTTGATACTAATAGAGCTTCCTTTTAAAGTCAGAACATGCTTTTCCAAAAGCACAAGCCCACCATTCTTCATCTTTCCTTGGCCAAAATTATATCAGGTATTCAGAATGCATCTTGTCCAAGAGTTAATTAATATTCCCCAATCTACATCTTAAATTGCAGGTGGAACCTACTGGTCTGAAAAATGATAATAAGATTAATAAAACTTACATATCTATTGTAACATAAAGTCTACAATTTTCATGTCTGTTTCCATTTTTAAATTCTCACATCAACAATATTGATTCCCATTTTCCAGATGAGGAAAATGAGGCTCAAAAAGATTACATGACTTGCCTGAGCTGACATTGATCTTAAACGGCTAAAAGAGGATTCCAAGCCAGAACTTCCAACTGGCCCCGGGCTCTTTATAGGACTTGGTCTTTTTAAGTTAAAAATTTCCCCTTACCTGGCCCTTGCCATACAGCACAAATTCTCCAGAACATTATTATATTCTTTGTAAATGAATCTGTAAATGGCTTGTGAAAAATGAACCTCTTACGCTCAGCAGGCAGCAGACAGTGGTAACTGTTATCTGCCTGCTGTGAAGCTGAAGGCAAGTTAGTAAATCTCTCTGAAACTTAACTTTCTCTTCTTAATATCAAAGTAATAACATACTTGCCTTTGAGAGAAATCAACAAAAGAGCATGTCAGAGGAACTCAGAACTCGGCACATAGTGAGTTCGCAAATCCTATTTAATATGCATCTCAGGTTGAGCATTATCAGAACCTACGTGATAATTAAAGCTGTGAATATAGTTTTTTCTTTTCAAAGATGGAACTGTTGGAGGTTAAGTAAGTGGAGAGTAGACTTGATGGTTTGGTCATTTGTAAAATAGGAAATAAAAGAGCATTGGGAGGAGATTGAGATAGGAAAAGAGCAAAAAGGTAAAGGCTGAGGGAAGTAAAAAAGAAGAATTTAAAGAAAAATGATACTTACACATATATGCACATATCAGCCTCTGGATAATAACTGAATGACCCAAAGCAGGTATAGCATTTATATCCTTATTAAATCTTCCCACTAACCCTATGAGATAATTATTATTATTATTGTCCCCATTTTACAGAAGAGTCAATTGAGGGACAGAGAGGTTAGGTATCTTACCCAAGGTCACACAGCTGAGATTCAAACCCTGGCTCTCTGACTCCAAAGTCTGCACTCTTATTCCATGCTGTTCTGCTCCTGGTCTGAGCTGGGAGTCAAAAGCAGCAGAGAGGTAGAGTGGATACTGAAAATACACAATTACTCAACTACACGACATCTGTGTTGAAGGCAGAAACCACCTGAGTGTGCTGTGGTTTGGACAGACCTGGCCCAGTGCAGCAGGTCACTAGGAGCTTGGGATGATGGGACACAAAGCAGACACTGTTGTTTGTGCACTTGCCAAGATTGTTGAGGGATCACTTAAATTGAGAGGTTGTGGCTGAAAGACAGTAAATTTTCCCAGCAGTCCATTCTAAACGTTGAGCTTGTGAGGATTGTCCTTTCGTTGAAAGCTCAGGGAGGTCTGGGAGAGCTGGCTGCGCCGTTGGCCAGGCTTCCACCTCGGTGTGGCATCCTCAGGGCTTTTCTTAGGCTCTTCCCTTCCCTCCTTACTCATAAACACAGCCACTTCAGCTCATCCGTCAGTAGCTCCTTTGCCACACAGACCCTATCAGCTGACGCCCTTCAGTACCAGCTCTGCAGTCAGAAGCAGGCCAGGCCAGGCTGTACCATTGCTAGTTGTGTGACCTTTAACCTCCTTGATATTTAACCTCCTTGACTACATCTCCATCTACAAAAAAATGGTACAACAGGATCTAACTCCCAGGGTAGGTGCAAAGGTACAACAAGATTATGCCTGGAAAAATAATCTGGTGTTCTATAAATATGTACTGAATATGGATGTCAGTAGCAAATATTACTTATGAACGGCTGGACTGTTTCTAGACCCTCACTGCTGGTGAATCCATCTCAACTTTAAAGATGATCTACAAATCACCTGGATTAAGTAGTTTAAGGAATTGGATGTGACATCAGATACAGGGTCACCTCTTTCCAGCACATCCAGCAATGGTGCTTTGCCGTAGCTGCTGCTGCCGACATAACCGCATGCAGCCAAAATATCCTGAGCCATTATTATATATCATTAATGTCACTTTTAGCATTGGAAAACTGCTTTTCTGCCATTTTTATGAGTAATGACTCACCCGTGCCCGGGACACAGTTACCGTTGTTAGCTCTTCTCATAGAAGTGGACGGTTTGGAACACACAAAAGAGTTGGTATCAGAATCAGGATAAAAGCTGCCTCACTTGCATTGCAGAGTCCAATCCTCATTGCCCAGGATTAAAATACACTCATATTTTCAAAGCAAATAGTTTTCTCAATTAGCCCAAAAGTACACCCAAGTAGAATTTTTTTTTTTTTTTTTAAACTGGAGTAATTCCAGTTGACAAATTTAGGGATAATGAGTTCTGGCCAAATCTGAGAGTGATTATGGAAATTTGAAGGATGCCAATTTAGATATCAATTTCTAGGAATGGATACGTAAGAATAATGGTAAAACTTAACTAAAATATTGCTTATGCTGGAAAGGAACTTTATTTTAAAGCTAAGGAAATGGAGGCCATAACTCAAACGACCTAGTTACACACCTAGGTAGTACAAGAACTAGCATTAAAACCAAAGTCTCCTTCCTCCAAGTCCAGTGTTATTTTTCTTTAAAGCATTATAAATACACGGGCATGAAAACCTAAGGCATTCCTATTACCTTATGAGCAACCAGGCCCCTCCTAGTCTAATACTGGGAAAGCCCAGATGTGTCTCTCTCTAAATTTAAGAATAGCCTAGGGAGGGCATATGATCCAGTAGTGGTTGATCATATGGTCAAGATCCATTTCCATTGTACGAAGAATGGTCTAGATGCAAGGGGTAAAGGCATACAGCCACCTCGACCTTCAGAGCCTTCCTGAAATTTTCCATTTCTCCTTAATTATATGAATTAGGAGATCAAGATATAATAATCTATGGTACTAGCTTAAGGTGGCTGAGATACTGGGCAAATAAATTGTTTGAAGCAATTTTCCTGCTAAAAAATTGAGAATTTATTGTCTCTGTCTGGCATTTATTGTCATTGACATCTGTGAAGATTTTCAGACAAGAATGTAGTGTCTTCCACATCTCACTTCAGTTCAGTGCACTGTATTCCATTCAGGACTTTTTTTTTAAGAACCATCTGTTTAAAATGACTTTATTAATTCCTTTTGGTGTATTTTTGACACATCTACAAATTACAGATCATAAATTTTCTAATAACAAATCGTTCATAGAGCTCTAGGCAGAACCTAACATGAGAATCTAAATATAGAATTGGTATTCACCTATGCACCCAAGTAACTCTTACATAATGGAAGCCATGTTTGCTAACACCAAGATCATCAGTAGACAAACTCCAATAACACAGAATATAGTGCAGCGGGACAGTTTCTCTTAGGTCTAGTGAACTCTGAAGGAAGGCTGTAATTTTACTCTCATTATAGTCTCTATCTTATCTCATTGTTTTCTTAAAAAATATCATATTTAAGAATTCCCTGGTGGTCCAGTGGTTAAGATTTCGCCTTCCAATGCAGGGGGTGCAGGTTCGATCCCTGGCTGGGGAGAGAAGATCCCACATGCCTCGCAGCCAAAAAGCCAAAACATAAAACGGAAGCAATATTGTAACAAATTCAATAAAGACTTTAAAAAATGGTCCACATCAAAAAAATCTTTAAGAAAGATATCATATTTGACTTGAAGCTTAAGGTATATGTTTCCTGGGAAGTTTGCACTCAGACCATTATTCCTTCGTTGTGAATTACTGGATCACTGGCCCACTTTCCACTGGTGTTCAGAAGGACAGAAGGAGAGTGAGGTGTAATACTGTTTGTTTACAAATATCTACACAGCATCTCACTTTATTCTGCAGACTGCAAAACTTTTCGACCATCACCCGCCATTAAATCCCACAGTGCCTTTTCCCAGCTCATGGCTGGAAGTACCCAAGGGAGGCTGGGACTCCAGGGCTGGGCTATGAGCCTGCAGAGGGCACGGCTGCTGCTGAAAGAGCGAGGGCTGGCAGGCCTAGCCGCTGAGGAGAAAGGGCTTCGCTGCCAGCCTACAGGGCTCCTTCCTCGACCCGAGGCCCACATACAAGGAGACTGTGCCCAGACTCGTCCCCAGAGAACCCAAATAAAAAGTGCAGTGAACGCTGGTTTTGTTGTCGCAGAGACAGGGAACTTCGGTCAGCTATTTTTTAGCTATTTACATTCTGCAAATGGATATTAATGGATGTATGTACTTGTTTGGCTATGATACTCGTATTCATCTTAATTGCTGACTTTTACTGTTGTGTCTATACCCCATTGCAGTTAATTACCCAAACACGTCTGTCATTTAAAAAAATTTTTTTTTAATCAAGAGCAAGCTATGATACCTTCTCCATGAAACTCTTATCTCTTGGCTTGGTGACACTTATACTTTCCTGTTCTCATCTATTCTGAATTGTCCTTTCTCTGTTTCTTTCTCTTCTCCCTCATTTTTCTTCTGTCCCTTACATGAGTATGAATGCCAAGCTTCCGACCTCTCTTCTGTCTTAATCCCTAACACATCCCCTGAGCTGTGGCACTACATTCTAATTACTGAACATGTTCACATCTATTTCCAGCTAACTGCCTAATCAGGCTATTTGTATTTCAGCCTTGGGCATTCATTCCCTAGCCTAGTCAAGTGCACATACACACACACACACACTACACACCACACACACACACACACACACACACACACATAGAGGACCAACTCCTCCTTCTAATTTCCCTAATGCTATTTATTGTACCAATATTCTCTGAGTCAGTCAGATTCAAACCTGCAGCCATTCTTGATTCTTTTCTCTCCATCATGAAACTCTTCCCATCACGGGTGCTTCGTGCTGGAATCAGGGTTGCACAAGGCTTTCTTCTTCGAGTCAACATTTAATTTACTTTGGATGAAACCGTGCACCTCTTTGGTTGTATTAATCTTAGGCATAAAATACTCTGGAACTACCCCATGAAGCTTCAATGTAATTTAGTGCAATTACAGGCAGACCTCATTTTATTGCACTTCACTTTACTGTGCTTTGCAGAAACTGAGTGTCTTACAAATTGACGTTTTTGTGGCAACCCTGCGTCAAGCAAGTTTATTGGCATCATTTTTCCAACAGCATTTGCTCACTTCCTCTCTCTTCTGTCACATTTTGGTAATTCTCGCAAGATTTCACGCTTTTTCATTATTATTTGTCCCAGTGATCTGGGATCAGTGATCTCTGATGTTACTATGGTAATTGTTTGGGGGTGCGTGTAAGACGGCAAACTTAATTGAGAAATGTGTGCGTTCTGACTGCTGCACGGACTGGCCGTTCCCCCATCTCCTCCCCTCTCCTGGAGCCTCCCTATTCCCTGAGACAGAACAATACTGAAATCAGGCCAGTTAATAACCCTACAGTGGCCTCCATGTGTCCTAGTGAAAGGAAGAATCAATCAATTCAGCCAACTTCACTGTTGTCTTATTTTAATAAATTGCCAAGCCACCCCCGCCATCAGCAACCACTGCCCTGATCAGTCAGTAGCCGTCAAGATCGAGGTGAGACCCTCTGACAACCAAAAGATTACATCTTGCTGAAGACTCAGATGTTGGTTAGCATTTTTTAGCAATATTTTTAATTAAGGTACATATATATTTTTAGACATGATGCTATTGTACACTTAACAGACTGCAGAATAGTGTAAACATAACTTTTCTATGCACTGGAAAACCCCAAGATTCATGTGACTCGCTTTATTGCCATATTCTGTAATATCCACACCATGTGGTGGTCTGGAACCGAACCCACAATATCTCTGGGGTCTGCCTGTAATCTGACACTTACGACTCTATCAAATGTAGGCATGAGGCATGTCTGTGCAAGCTTACCTTCCCATTCTAGCCTTTTGTGTCCTGTTCTCCTAAATGCCCAAGCCTTCCTATCTGAACACCTGCTCTTTCCTTAGCCTTATCTCTTTCCTCTACAGCTACTGAAATGTTACCCTCTTCCAAGGCTCAGCTCAAACGAGATTTCCTCTGAGAAGCCTTCTGTACCTACTCCTGGGAACCCCTTTTTCTGTCCCTGAGCTGCTGCAGCACTGTAGACCACTCCTACTACATCTATGCCCTGACTTGTCCCACTTGCATCCGTGTCATAACTCACTACCTTTGCGTCAGCATCCTGACACTGCACCTAACTGACCACTGTAGCTCCCAGGCCATCCAGCACGTGGCCTTGCACACAGTAGGGAAGCATATGTTGAACCTTGAACAATGGGTATCTGAGCTCCCAGGAAGACGGAAGAGGTGCTATAAACCAAGGAATAGAGGGATCACAATGTAGAACTGACCGGGAATAAGGAAAATAAACTGTGTGTGGGGGAGCCGCATGGACCTCTCCAAATGCACTTGGAGTTTCATGAAGTCCGGTACCTTCAGTGACCCAAACGTCCACACCCCGGGGAGGATTCTCAGATCCCTATTGTCAGGCGATCCTTTCCCAGCCCCTTCCTCACTCCTGCCCCTGTGCCTGGACACCTCAAACCCCTACCAGATTCCAAGGGCCTTTGCTGCAAGTTTGGCTCTGAATCTTTATTCCAGCCATTAAAACTGGGCTTACCTCTCCTTCCACCTAATATTCTAGGCTGGCAGCTGGATTCTTTGCTTTATGCTGTGGCTACACCTTGTTAATCCTCCCTGTCCCCTGAGTTTTGGATTTTAGTTTGGGTTTCTTAGTACTGCCCTCATGCCTCCTCCGACATAAACTCCTACGTTTGAACCTCAGCCAGGAGCCGCCTACCTGCTGAAGTAGCTTTTGATACCAAGTGCCCACCTCCTGCAAAGCCACTGCCAAGCCCCAGCCACTGGTCCACGTGTCCCTACTGGTCCTTACTGTGAACTCTCCCTTGCACTGGCTCTTGCTGCCCTGGATATTCACTTTGGCAGCCCCACTAGATCTGCTCCAAGAGCAGGCAACTGGATATCCACCCACAGTGCCCAGAGCAGCCAGGTGACAAGGTCTGAATTAGGCCCCTGGACCCTTGCTCTCTGGCCCTTTCTGCCCTAGTTGACCCGGATCTGACCACAGATGTGACAAGTTGACAGGAGGCCAGCTGCAGAGAACCTAGAAACACAGAGCACAAACACCATGCCACCTTCAGAGCAGTCGGGATCAGCTGTCGCCTCTAGGTGCTTCTGCCCTTGGGTGACCCTGTAAGGCTGTGGTCACAAAAATACAAAGGAGGACTTCCCTGGTGGCGCGCAGTGGTTGAGAATCTGCCTGCCAATGCAGGGGGCACGGGTTCGAGCCCTGGTCTGGGAAGATCCCACATGCCGCGGAGCAACTAAGCCCGTGAGCCACAATTACTGAGCCTGCGCGTCTGGAGCCTGTGCTCCGCAACAAGAGAGGCCGCGATACTGAGAGGCCCGCGCACCGCGATGAAGGGTGGCCCCCGCTTGCCACAACTAGAGAAAGCCCCCGCACAGAAACGAAGACCCAACACAGCCATAAATGAAAAAAAAAAAACAAAAAAAAAAAACAAAGAAACCTACTTCAGAAAAGCGGAACATTTTTAAGAGGAAAGACATTGAAAATATCATCCTAAGCCACTATGCTTCTGTAATAGGTATATAGCATGCATCTGAGCAATAAATACAAGCACTTTGAATTGCTCCAAAACCACTGAAATAAACCAAATTTCATTTTTAATGCATGCAATAAACTTTTCCCCTAGGATATCAGTTAAGAGTGCTCTAACTTAAAAAAAAGAATAACAACTGACTTGTTCTGTATTCCTATGGCTCAGAATAAATAGATCAACTAACTTTAAAGCTGGCAGGTTTACAGTTCTCACAGAGAAGGGAAATTAAAGCCAAACTGAAGATAAAAAGTAAGTATTTTTTATATTTATGAAGTCTTAAAATTACAGAGCTGAACATATAAGGTCAATACAGAGCTGGCAGAGAGCTGCAGTTAGACAGCTCCTACATTAGCTTTCTTTCCTAAAGTGAGAAAGTGTGATCTAGGGGGTGGAGATGTGGGCTGAGCAGAGACAAACGATGGGCTTTGGTTCCAGTGCTCCAGGCAAACCCTTCATCCTGAATAAACATTTACAGGTAAATCCCCAACTCTAGGCTCTGGCTAAATCCCTTCCCAAAGATATGTCAAAATAGGAATTGTGAAATGTAACGTGCTCTAGAGTATTTGCAAATTATCATCATGTCTTTATTCTGCAATTCTTTTGTGTTTATTTTCCTAGATATTTGCATTTCCTCACCCACCAGCAGTAAGCTCCACAGGACAAGATTTCTGAGTGCTGAGAATAAAGCCTGACACATGGCCGTTTCTCAATAAAAATTTGTTGAATGAATAAATTTTTATTCTTACTATGACCCCCTCAAAAGAACTCACTAGCCTTAGCACCTATTCAATGCCCCTGAAAAGAAAAAATTTGCTTGCTCACTAAATATATAAGGGCCACAGAAGCACTGTAATTTAAGGTGTCACTTTCAAAGGTAACATTTTATTTTATCACTTTGAGAGCCTGTCTCTAAAGCATGAGAAAGAATATTAATCTTCCTTGTGTTTATCTCTCTGATCACTAGACGTTTATTAACATTTAATTGTCTTGAATTTGAATTTGTTTTCCAGGAAGCTTCAAAGAAACAGCACACTCTGAGTAAATCCTTGTAAGATATTAGTTTTTGATCTCAAAGGATAGTTAATTTAGCTTGTTTACATGACAGATTTGGACAGAGTTAAAGGTTAAATTCTACCTTGGAAGTCTAAATATAACTGACAGTTGATATTAATAATTTTGTAATTAATGAAACTATGATTAGAATTGTCTAAATATCTTGTGCTAGTAAAAAGTGTCATGATTCCGACTCATTCTCCTGCGATATGACCTGACTCTTGAATTTTCATTACCCCTAGAATTATCAGCTTCAAAATAGCATTTATGAAAAGAAATTAACATAGACCTTTAAATGAGGTTTTTCTGAAAAGCTACTTGCACGTATAAAATTGAAAGTCAACAATGAAATTACTTAAATTAATCATTCCTGCATTCACTCAACACATAATTATTGAGTGCCTGGAGCGTGCTGTTTACTCTGCTAAGTTCTAAGGGATGCAGAACCAAAGCCAAAGCCAAAACCAAAACCAAAACCAATCCATAAGATACTGTCCTTATTCTTGAGGAGTCTAGCAGGAGAGTCACTTTTTATTTGATGATTTCATAAGCATTGGTATTTACAAATACAACATGGCTTGGGTTCACATTAGGCTGGAAGCTCCATGAGGGCAGGAGCTAGTCTGTGCTGCTCACCATTGAATCTCTAATGTCAGGAGTATCAATAAGTACGTATTTCTTTGTGGCGCTTTCCAAGGTGCTGGTGCATTAGAAGGACAGATGTGAAAACAGAGAACAACATACAATGTGACAAGTGAGATAATAAAAGAATGCACAGGGAGCTTTATTGCTTGATGGAATACCTTAGTTGGCCTCCAGATGGCAAAGAAATACACACTGTTGGGCTGAAGCCCCATTGGGATGAAGCATTATCATGCCAGGCATGAGAGGGTGCTCCAGGCAGACAGACCGGCAAGTACCAAGGCATGGGAGCAGGAAAGAACACGGCACGCTCTAAACCCACAAATGTTTTGTTACGGCTGACAAGGAAATTTGAAGAGCACTGTGGACATAATCAGAATTTTTCTCAGGTTTCCTTATAAACTGTTACCTAAGCAAAAACAATGCTTTTGCAAGTAATCAAAATGAAAAATTATTATTGATTTATTATAATTATTAAATCAAAGGATAAAGAATCTTTTACTATATCATTTACAAAGTTTAAGAGTTTTCTTTTCAAATATTAGTATTTTTGATGACTTTCAGAAAAAGAGTTCAACAATTTTTATATAAGTTTGGAATTAAATCAGAGTTGCAGCTGTTCCTGATGCAATGAGGATTTAATATTCTAATCTTCTATACTCTGAATAAGCCAGCAGTAAAACCTCAAAGCCCATGCCACCATTTCCCCCAGTCTGATGAACTATCTCAACTGTGTATTGAAAAACACAAATAAATTAATACATGCATTCAACCAACAAATAAATGATGATTCTTGGAGGATGGAGAGTTTCTTTATTTTGTGTGCACACCCAGGAATAACTTCTCCTGAATGCCTTAGGAGAATAAAGCCAAAAACGCAAGTGAGGCTGGTCACCCTTGGAGAAATGGAGAAGGAAAAACAGCTCTGGTCCTTTGGGATAGGACTTCGGGGATGAGGGAGGGTAGGGATAAGATATAGTGCAATTCACAGGAGGGCAACCAGGGTGCCAGTGTATCTGAAACTCAGCTGTATGAGGAATGACTGAAGGTCTAGGGTATTTAGGTTGAAGAACTGCATATTGAAGGGAATAATGAACTGTCTTCAAACGTGGTAGGGAAAGTGTGATGGTTAATTTTATGTGTCAGCTTCACTGGGCCATAGGGTGCTCAGATATTTACCAGCTCAAACATTTTTCTGGGTGTTTCTGTAAAGGTATTTTGGATGAGATGAGCATTTAAATCAGTAGACTGGGTAAAGCAGATTGCCCTCTCTTGTGCAGGTGGGCCTCATCCAATCAGTTGAAGGCCTGAATAGAACACAATACTGACCATCCCCCAATTAAGAGAGAATTCTCTGGCCTGACAGCCTTCAGACTGAAAAATATGCTCTTCCTGAATCTACAGCAGCTTCCAGCCTTTGGACTTGAGCTGGGATACCAGCTCTGCAGATTTTGGACATGCCAGCATCCATAATCATGTGAGCCAATTCCTTATAATAAATCTAGATAGAGAGAGAGAGAGATGGGGAGGGGGGAGAGAGATAAATGTATCTCCTACTGGTTCTGTTTCTCTGGAGAACTCTGACTAATATAGAGAGTAATAATGAAGGGGGAACAGCATGAGAAAACATGAAAAGTTAAGAAAGTATAAGACATTTTGGGGTGACAGTGGATAGGACAGTTTATATAAACAGAGTTCTTACAGCGGCATTGTGGAGAAGAAGATGGAACAGTTAAATTGGAACCATAAGCTTGATTCCTGCAAGTGTCCACATCACTGGATGTCTTTGGGGATATAATTAGCACAATGTTTCAGGAAGATATGTCTGGATACAGGGCAGAACCTCCTGGAAGAAGAAGCGTCTGGAGGCCCTGGGTCTAGTCACATGCTGAGGAAGAGGAAGCTCCTCTACAGAAATCTAGTTTTCAATCAAAAGAACGGGAAAATATTTTCAGTTAAAAATTGGGTTGGCCAGGGTGGGGAGGGGGAGCCACAGTGCAATGAAAACAAAATCATTGAACAAAATGTAAGAAGGCTGGGTTTGTCCTTCTCTAAACACTACAATTTTGCGATTTTTGTACTTTTCTGCCATTTCCCCTAAATAAAGCTTCACAGTGGAAGAGAATTGTCATGACTTCCTTGGGTGCTTCTGTGACAGCTTCATCTTTCAAACAAATCTCTAGGATAAAAAAAGGATTCACAGGCCTTAAAACACCCCATGGTCTTTTAAACCAAAAGCAAACTACAGAACAAGCAACACTAAGACCTAAAACTGGAACCTTCCCCATTGCAGCAGATCAACACAACTACTCACAGGAAACACTGGCCAAATCCCAAAAAAAACCCAGACTACAAATGAAGACAAGGCAGAAACAATCATGGTGGCAGATAACACATCGAGACTGTATAAAGGGCAGAGTTGATTAAAATGCCTAAGTTGAATTCTCTCTCTCTCTCTCTCTCTCGGCCTTTCACTTTTTTGACAAGGGAACCACTAAGGTTAATCTTAAGGAAAACTATTCTATTATATTTAAGTTTCAAAAGCAATACTAAGAAAGTAATAAATATCTCATTCATATAGTACCTTTAGTTTGTCTCTAATGAAAGATATCTATTGATGGTAGGCTCTGTTTCCAGTGGCTTTTAAGGAATAAAAACTACTAGATAGAGGGGCTGGGCAAACCCCAAAAGGAGGAAAGAGACCCTAGAATTGCTGGTGCATTTACTATGAGCTGATTTTGGCACCAAGTTGACATCTGATGTTAATAGCTGCCTGAGCCATACGGGACCTTGCCTGAACCTTCACCCATGCCCTGAACCCCCAGCTGTTCCCTCCAGGGTTAATTTCTTCTAGAGGATATTTACTGCACCCCTACTGATAGGAGCTCTCCCCAGTATCTCCTCATCTCCACTCTGCTCCCACAGAGCTTGTTAGTAACAGCAAGCTTTCATCTATCTTATTCCCATAAAATAGCCCAACTGTTGCCAGGGACAACAATGCCACAGGCTTTAAGAACCCAGACCACTGTAACTTCTCACTTCTGTAACTTACCATTTTCTCTCTGGCATCAGCCTTGGGCTACCCAGATCATATTCTCTTCCTACTATTACCTGTAAAGGAATAGGCTGGAACCACTGTGGACATTGCTGGCCCTCTAGGAATTTTCCTTACCTGGTCCCAGGCCAATGCTGAAATACGTATTCTAGGGTAAATGCCCATTGTGACTTGAGAGTTTATTTTAAATTGAATCCTTAATATGCAAATGTGAGATTCACCTGCGGCACCATAAGAATGAAATCTATCGTCCATCCTGTCTTGCGCTCTTACATTAAAGGGAAGAAGAGTAATTTTTAACACACCCCTACAATGGTTTTATGCAAATTCTTCAAGCTAGGCAAATTATTTTTGTGTTAAAATTTTTCAATGCCATAAAAACAGGAGTTAATTTATGTGGCATTTTAAAGCGATGTTAGGTACATTGTAAAGCTATTTCATCTCATTTGTAAAGAAGAGTGAACATAAAAACAGGCCATGGCATAATTAATGGTGAAATGATTTATGGCACCAACGCTTTCTCCATACATATTTATGCATTTTCTGTAGCTGGTGCAAGTTCCTCCCCTCCAGACCCCAATCCCTGCCCTTACCACAGGAGAGAAATGGTATCAGGCAAAATTCACAATATAGGGCTTAAACTCTCTAACACACCTGCACACATGCACACACACACACCTGCATGCACACCATATCCTATAATAATTTTTCAAACTTGGCTGCACACTAGAATTTCCTGGAGAGCTCTAAAAATACTGATACCTGGGTTCCACTCCCAGAGGGTCTGCTTTAATTGGCTTGGTGAGCAGCCTGGGGCATTGAGGTTTTTAAAAGTTCCCAGGTGAGGCTAATGTACAGTCCAGATTGAGATTTACTACATTAAAGAATTTTAGGAGTATTAGGCAAAGCTACAATATGGAATTTAAATCCCCCCAAGTGAAATAACTTGAAGAGTAAACTCAGGTTGTTCCATTTCTAATTCACCCTGCAATTTATTATAGCAAGTTCAACAAATATTTCTTGAGCACCTACTATGTGCCAGGCACTGCAGAAGGCCCTGGAGATACAAGAACAAATAAGACAGAAGTGCCCTGTCTTCACAGAGTGTAGAGTTCAGCAGATATTTGTGGGCAGCGTTTTCTACTTCTTGTATTCCAGCCAATGTTCTACCTGTTCTTGATATTTAATCTGTATCAGGTGATCCAAATAGGTATTGGATTTTTCTACTTGGAACTTCTGTTTTTAAATTTCTTATGAATACAGATGAAAACCAGTGAACTCACATATCTTTATAACAGCAATAAGAACACAGGTCATAACATGATTTTGAAACTAATGAGCACTTCAAAGAATCACCCGAAAGATAAATAGGAAACATTCTCTCCTTATGAAGATTTGATCCTCTGTTGTGACGTTTGTAAGAGAAGCACAACTGTACTTCCCACTCTTGTTAATAATGGTCTGATCTCCATCAGAAGTACAGTACTGAGTTATATCACTCTTCTCCTTCCTGCGATTATTGATGTGGGTTTGAACATAATTTTAAATAAGCTCTAAAATATTTCCTAAACTTTTCAAAAGAGTAGTTTGGGCTATAAAGGGAACACAGGACAGTAAATATGCCAGCATCATTTGTAGAATGTCATTTTATTTCTCTTGACTATGTTCAGCTGAGAAGTCCGCTCACAGTGGTTGGATGAGGTAAATGGAAATAACTGCTTCGTTCTTACATGGGCACAATGAGCTGAGTTATCAAATTCATAATCCAAACACAGGGCAGAAATTTGAGCAGCAATGGATTCAAAAGTAAAACAAATTTTAGTCCTGCATAGAACCCACCACGACGTTCTACACAGGCTGCATAAATAATGCCAGCGAGACTTCGAAAGCAGCATCCAGAGATGTTCTCAGACATTTCCATTCCATATTCACCAGACAAGGAGTGCATTTTCCATTTTTTAATTATCAAAGATTCGTATGATTCTCTCTAGGATACCAATTTTGAAAGAAGTTTCTTCACTGTTATAATTTCCAGATATTCCTCTTAGTACAAGCTTCACTGCAAAGCAATACATGTGTGAATTTCTAACAAGGTTCATTTTTAAATAGTATAATGAGCCGAAGCCACTCCCTGGTAGACTGCTGTACCTTCCAGGCCGTTAGGGGCCCACGTACCACATTGCATCAGACATCCACTAGCGAAGATGGCATCGCAGGATTTGATGCAAACGTCATGCATGCACAAGAAAGCGGAAAGATGAGGGACTCAAAGCTGGAAAATATTCATATTTTGGATTTTTTCATTTTGTGGGTCAAGAAGGAAGACTAACAGAAGATAGTCTTGAAGATCATAACTAAAACAAAATAAAGATACCTAACAGTGATTTACATCTGCTCAAGCCCCTACGTGATCACTTTCAGGGACAAAGCACTCACCAACTTCATTAGGGAGCTTATTCCACTGTTAGACTATTGCAGTGAAGAATTCCATCTATCCACCATCAGTGCTCTGGTACAACACAGTTTCTATCTACCCGTTCTGCCACATGCTAGCCATATAAATCTTTAAAGAAACTTACCATGTTTATTATAAGCCTTTTCTTTCTGGGTTCAATTCCTCAGTTCCAGAAACAGTTTCCTGTATTATACAGCTTCAGATGTCCTTCCATTGGATTCAACCTATTTTGAATGCTCTGTGGTTTGTAGTTATCCCTGTCGGTGAGTTCGTCTCCAAATTAGAAACAATATTCCAAATTTGAGTTTACCAGGGCAGATGTCTATGAGAATATATCCTCCCCTGTTCTGCCCTTTTGTTGCTATGCCGTGCTGTGGACATGGGGTAAGTTCACGGTCTGCTGAAGCTCTCAGGGTCTATTTTAACATTAACTGTTGTCAAGTCATGTTGGGTCTCCCCAACCCTGAACTAATACAGATAAGGTTTTGAATTCAGTACTTTATATTTATTCCTATCATATTTCATAACCGTGGTTGAAATACATCATTCCATTCTGTTAAGAAAACGTTTTGATTCTGTCATCTATTCTTGGCATTGGCCTGTTCAACATTTTTTTTCTAAATAACTTCTATGAAGACATGTTTTAAAATGTATTTGCCATCTTTCATACTTTGTGTCTTACACAAAACTCAGAAGTGTGTTTTCCATGTGTAACTGAAGCACAATTTACTCACACTTTCCTAAAATGTTACTTAGACAGAAAAAGAATAGATCCTGAAATTGGTTCCTTTTATACAATGATTATAGGAGAATGTCCTGGTCAAGAAATTGGTTTGGCTCTAAATTTAAGGGAAACTATATTAATTGCAACGTTTTTGCTCGATATAGCTAAGAGCTCAGAGTTGGCCCATAGGGAATAGGTGGGCCATTTTTTTATATCATTATAGATTTCAGTACAAAGAACAAACATCTGCAAATCAATAATGATCTCTCATGGGCAGAGGCAACTGTAAAGGTTATGCTTCTCTTTCTCAACATGTGTTTTGTCTTGTCTCTGAGACAAGGTTCCTGAGTTTGGGTGCCACTACCCAATGGGTGAATACCAAAATGAGTAGACCTATTATACCGCATGCTGGCAAGCAGACTTTGAACCAACCAGACCTGGGAGAGGAGGGGAGCTAAAGTCTCCCAGGGAGTTATTCTAGACGGAATAAATCAGGTATTGAGTAATGCACTGCTAAGTATGATACGTCCCAGATTGTCTGGAGGGAAGATGGGAAGAGAGACAGAATCCTGTCTGTGAGTAGGGGTTGCATTCCACATAGGGAGTCAAACTATGGATGTGTGAAGATATGAATATGGGCATGTAAAGAATTAAAAACCATTGTGTCTTTTTCTTCATAGCACTAGTTTCTAACTGAAAGCATCGTGTTTATTTGATATTTTTTGAGTAGGGTTACCCATCACATTTTTTTCACTTGTGTCCTGGCACCTAGAACAGTGCCTGGAGAGCCTCTCGATGACTATGTGAGGCTATAGGGACATACTGAAAGACAGACCGGGACAGGGAGGGACTTGAAATTAGCAGAGCAAGAACCTAGACTGTGTCCCCAAGAGAAAATCCCTATTAAAGATTAACCTTATTAGTCCTTTTCCCTTTAGTGCACACCTGAAGAGGTCACGTGAGCAGTAAAGGCATAGAGAGGTAGAGGGGAATGTAGTCACCTCCATGTTTACCACTCTGCTAAGTTCATAGGAAGGAAGATAGAGCAAATATAGGGGACCGTGGTCCGGAGGGCAGAAAGGGACCAGGAATGAAGTGAATGCCCTTGATTGCATTAGCAATATGACACCAAGCTCCCCTTTCCCAAATGTGCCCGAAAAAGTTGACTCTTGAAAGAGTGGGAAGCAGTTACTTTGTTTAATTATGTATTTGCATAATCATGAATAAAAACACCAAATGGGACTCCAGATTACCTTGCAGATGACATGAGTCTAATACTTTGCATATAGGTGTTCAATAAGAGTCCATCTGACTCTGTTATCATGACATCCAATTTCTCCCTACTCACCACGAGCACATCCATACCAGTAGAGAAGCAGCTGGATATTGTAATAAAATATAGATACACTGTATCTATGCTTTATGATTTTTTTCTCCTTCTGCCAGTCCAGTAATCCTAACCGCAAATGTGAGAAAGTAACTTTGTCATGTCTTGTTCTTAATGAGCCAGGAACCATCTTTTTCTTATGTAATTATTCAACGTAATTTGTTAAGTATTTGTTCCAGAGGTTTGGTGCCCCTGGGGATCCTTGAATCAAAAAGGTTTTAGATCTATAAATATGCATAACGAATCCACAGAAGGTAAAAAATATTTTGATCCAATGAGACTGAGAAAACAAGTAAAAACAAAAAACTATCAGGAAATGCACACCATGTCAAATTTTATTCCTATAGTGTTACACTGCATTTCAACTGACATAAGAAGAACACTTTGTAAATTGTGGAAATGCCTCTAAATCAAATAATACAATGAGTTACAGTCTACCAAGAGAATCACTTCATGAATAATTCAGCACTGATGATGATACCTTATGTGCCGGGCCCCTGGGTGACTATTTTGGGCATCACAGTCGCAAGCCATGACTAACGGACAAACATTCCTAGAGGTTCCATGAGGTCACACAGCATCAGTTGATCTGAAGAGGCACCTCCCATCTGGCCCTGGGCAGGCATCGTATCATCCCATTTTCAGAGTTTTCTCAGGAAAGTTATCATTCCCATTACATTTTGCGTTTTCACAGCCCCTGTAATCATAGCTCCCAGGCACTATCCATTGTTAATTTATTATAGTCATTTCAATTTTGCTAGTTAACTCTCAGGTCTCCTTACGTGTGAAGCCCTAAAATCGGTAGGAAGAATGGAAACTCTTAGGCACTCAAACCAGGGTACTTTCTCAGGAACCAGGAGTCCTGGGTTCTAATGACGGATTTTCCACACATTGTCTCTGTGGCTAAGAGAAGTCACTTCTGATTTCTAGACCTCAGTCTTCTTATGGGTAAAATATCAGGCTTGGACTAAATAGCCTCTGATACCCTCTTCAGCTCTAAGATTTTCTGGTTTTGTACATCAGCGCTCTCAGGAAGATGTATCTGACACATATCTATGCATAGATATGGATTAATCTGTTCCTGGGGTCACTCTTACTCTATACTCCTTAAGTGCATTATCCATCCTGGTGCTTGCCAGCCGACAGCTCCCTGTGGAGGGCTCCACGTCAAATCTAATTCCTTAAGGTCCTCAGAACCAGAAATAAATAGGAATGCCTAGGGCTAATTTAGATGTCCCAAGCTAAGCAAAGAGAAGTGATTCCTTCATGAGATCTATTTTAGAACAAAAATGGTTTGCAGAGTGAAGTGAGGGAAAGGCATTACATTACAAGAGCATCTCAGTAACTGACAGCATAACTTAAAATGTCAATTTAAGAGGTTATCCTCTGAGAGGGATCCAATAACCAAATTTAAACACCGTTGACGAGGTCCCTTTGGCTGAGGAGGAATCGGGGATGCTGGGTTAGATAGTGGGGATCAGATAATGTCCCTAAATACTTCTTGACCTTTATGTGCTTATAATTTAGCAGCTAAAATGAATCAAACATTTAAGCGAAGGGACCAGTTAAAAAAGAAAAAGAGAGAAATGTATGAACTGACAGCACACGATAAAAAGTTGGGAAAACTTGAATAAGTTTTATACCCAAGTACTGTGACGACCTTAGGATGGGCATTCAGAGAAAGTTAGAATTCGTTTTGGAAAGTGGCTTAGAAGAATAACTACAAATCATACAGTGGAAAATACCTGGGAAGAAATGCAATCAAGTTGAACTCACCAAAGAGTCCATTGTGTATTAAGGTCTAGAGCAGTGCTCACCACACAGCAAGACTTAACACCTGCCAGAAGACTTCAGAACTCTGCCTCGCCAGCCCAAAGTTAGTTTTCAATGTTATGTCCCCATAAAGGAATTCTCCACAACCACTGGCTTTTAGCCAACAGCAACTACCCCCTTGTATGGCCCATCAGTGACCTATACTCAACACCCTGCTCTTGTTATCCATCAGAGACCCGGGGGGTGAAGGAATAAAGCAGATTCTCATACAGAGAAGGTCCAGTCCCTGCGCTACAGGAAAATAGCAAGCACATTTATGGTGTAGGCCGCAAGGGAGAGGGTTGGGGGGAGTAGGGGGTGGGTAATGCAAACTCACAGCACTAGTTAAGGATATTTAACCAGGGAACAAGTAGAACAAGCAGACCAGTCAAGATGCAACAGGGAGCCACTGTGGCTTTCCGAACCCAGGGGCAGTTACATGAGGGAACTCAACATCTCTTACTAATCAGTTGATTATCCATGGTAGGGTTTCCCTTTTCAATTCCAGGAATACATTAAAATGGCAGGAAAACAATGAAGAGCCACCTGGAGATAAACAGACTTTAAAATGAGCACCCAAACCAAGTTGGGCAAATACCTTCGTTGGTTTGGATTTTATAGTCTTTGTAGTCATGTGATAGATACAAATTTGGGCTCAGATTAAAGTTTATAGAGAAAACTAGTAAAACAATACATTGAATGGTAGAACAGGACATAAACTGATAGGGACATTTTTACGTGTATAATTTCCCTATTTCCCAATGAGTCTGCCCAAGGTATAAAGAATCTATGTTGTGTCAACCACTCTTTTTTCTAGATGGCCTGGGCATCATTCTCTGTTGAGAAAGACCTTCTGAGAAACCTCGGAGGAATAAGCCACTCTCATGCCTTGATGATATCACAACCTACAGAGACACTGGGGAAGGCAAAATGTTAAGATCATGCAAAAAACACAGAACAAGAGACCTGCCCAAATAGGACTCACAGACCAGTTGGAGATGCAGGATCTCCTCTGTCCCAAGTCCTCTGTAACCTACCTTCACCAAGAAACAGTGAATTGGTTAAAAAAAATCTTCTGAAAATGTGGAGCTGGTAAAAATTTAGAGATAAGATTTTTGGTAATTTAAGTCTTTAGCTTTTGTATGGTGTAAATATTGCTAAAATCAATTTCCACGTACTCAAATATTTCACTAGGACATCTCATAATATTTTAAAACAAAACTATTTTCCTCTCAAATTGTTACTATATTTATAATGCAAATGATCTCTATAATTAATATATAAGGCATGGAGAGAGGCATGACCACTGTCTTTGTTTTTTTTCTTCAAAGTGTGATTAGAATTACCTCATAAATTATTCACATATTCTGCAAGAATAATAAAACAGCATCTCTTTCTACATAAATCACATCACTTATTTGGAGTGTGTAGTAAAATTAGCTCAAAATGTTGTTTTGATAACACAACAGTATCCTACCGGTCATTAGATAAAGACAAGGCACCTCAAGCTGTGATCAGCGTTTGGTTCTTCCTATTTTGAAGTCCACAGTGTGAGTATCACACTTGCATTAGCAACTGTTTCATCTGCATCTGTTATACTTGGAGCATAATCTTTAAGGTATGCCAAGCCTTCGGCAGAATCGTGAGGTGGAGGGGAAGAGTCTCTTTATCTCACTCCCTCCACTTTTTCTGGTGCCCTCTTTCCCATTTGAAAGCATCATTACCCACACACACTTCCCACCATGCCATACCTGGATCTTAAAATAAACCTCTGCAAATGGAAGCAAACCTCTCTCTCTCTCTTGCTCATTTATAAAATATATCTGACATCCAACCTACTATCAAAAATGTATCAGTCCTACCTAGAGATTATCATACTAAGTAAGTCAGAAAGAGAAAGACAAATACCATATGATATCACTTATATGTGGAATCTAAAATATGACATAAATGAACTTATCCATGAAGCAGAAACAGACTCACAGACCTAGAGAACAGACCTGTGGTTGCCAAGGGGGAGGCGGGGTGGGGAAGGGATGGATTGGGAGTTTGGGGTTAGCAGATGCAAACTAGTATATATAGGATGGATAAACAACAAGTTTCTACTGCAGAGCACAGGGAACTATATTCAAGATCCTGTGATAAACCATATGGAAAAGAATATAAAAAAGAATATGTATGTATATGTGTGAATATATATGTGTGAATATATATGTGTGTATATATATATATGTATATATATGTGTGTGTATATATATATATATATATATATATATGTATATATATATGTAAAGCTGAATCACTTTGCTGTATAGCAGAAACTAACACAACATTATAAATCAACTATACTTCAACGAAATAAATTTTTTAAAATGTATCAGTCCTAGCATTGGTTTATTTATTAGTGCCCTGGCTTGAGACACATTAATGCAATTAACTGATCCAGGCTAAGATGATTTTTTTCTGTTGTATTATAATGAACACTTAACAACGTGAATAGCATCCTACAAGTCATTAGATACGTCAGTGATATAAGGTATATAAAACATGTTCCCTGTCCTAAGAAAAGCTTATGATTTTATGATCTATAGGGAGGAAAACACACATGTATAAGTAATGGAATGAATGGTTTGAATGAGGGACCAGTATAGAGAAATAAATGCTCAATACAGGATGAACATGGAACAGGGGATGGGAAGCTCTTTTCATCATGGTTAGTAATAGCGAGTGTTACTCAGGTCTCGGAGGCAAGACAGAAGTGCTTTAGTCTCACTTCCAGGGTATAAGCTTCTCAACGGCTTCTCACATCATACACAGAGCAAAGGGCCTACAGATGTTTAAAGAATAATTTTTCAAGTGAGAAGAGGCTAAAAGGGAGGACCATCAAGTACAGGTAAATGGAAGAGTCTCTCCCCAAAAGCAGGCCATTAGCATCCTTCTAAAACCACACAACTTAGGTGGCATCCACATGGGATGGACATTTGTTACATAATCATTCATGGAGAAAGCATTGCTCATCACAGACTCTTTGAGAGCCCCTAGGACCACATTTTACCTGGCTGCTTCAGATTCTCCTAAAAGGAGGATGGCAAGTACCAACTTGTCCCTTGGAGACCATAGTTTTCTACTTCGCTCGGCCAACCAAAGACAGCATTGCAGGCACCTTTTTGCCTCTCCTCCCCCCAGGCACAGATGGAGAAGAGCCACAATTTCTAACTGTCTAGAAAGAAACTAATGCCCTCAGCTAAGAATGCCCTTTATATTTGATCATTCAGGATCTGTACAGAGTTTTTCTCTAAGCATCCCTGTGTGCGTTACGCATGTGGAGAGCGAGCATCTTGTTTTTATGTTGTCTCTAATAAATTATAAGTGTAACAGCGGGAGCTTTTTCAATACTATTTGTAAATGCAGCCAGAGGCTATTAAGTGATTGGTGTATCAAATAAATATAATTAGTAAATAGCAAAATAACATGTTTGTAAACTGCCTTTGGAAATATGTGATTAGACCAAAGACAACAATTTCTGCCGAAGCTTCTAAGTGTTTCCAAGAGATACCAGAAAAATGCTTTAACAATTTCATAACAACTTTGAAAAATTTCTATGTAAATCTGCTAAGAAGGTAGACAGTACATATACTTAGTCCAAATGATTTTTGAATGCTTCATGTTGAAAATTTAAGTGCAGGGGTATACTTAAGTGCACCATAATTTTTTCAGGGGAGTTAAGATGTGCTTGATTATTGACTCTAAGTTTTTAAATTGGCATTTGATGAGGTTAAAAAGAGTTATAAATATACCTCCACATGCAGAGTGCTCTCAGGCTGTAGAGTTATTCTCAATTACTAACACTTCAAATTATTCCAGCAAGTCAATCAATTTGGAGTGAGGGGAACTCATCCTGCCTTTCTCTCTTATCAGCTTTATGAAAGGGAGTTTGCTCCCTACCAGCAATGGGCTTCTCACTGTTGGGCAATGGAAACTCAAGAGTCATCCAGACCCATTCCTTCTTCCTCAGAGAAACGCAGAGAGATGCTCACGTTTGTCCCTCACTCATCTTCCCTTATCTCATCCCTGGTTTCTGCTGCAAACCCTCCCTCTTGCCCCCAATCCACATTCATTACTCTTTCAAGAACCTCATTTCTCTATGTGACTTCCTGGTAAAGAACCTAAAACAGATCTCTATGCATACATATCAGGCCACAAGTTTAAACCCTACCTCACTTTCAAAGTTCTCCAAAATTTAGCTCCACCCATATCTATACAATTTAAATTTCTACTAATCTCCGATCAAACCTTCTACTCAAGTTAGACTGGTCTCCTTAATATCCCCCGGGGCCCACCCACTCCCAGGTACATCTCCGTTCCCCATGTCATTCAGGACTCTCTGCTGCAGTGACTTGCCCTCTAAGACCTAGATCCTTTCCTACTGACGCAGATTTCTCCACACACAGCTGAGCAGGCACTATGTTGAAATTCTATGCGTTTATGGTCTGTTCCGCATTGCCCTGGTATGTTGTTCCTGTATATGTCTTTTCTTTTTTTGTCTTCCCAGGCACTTAGAAATCTCTTCTAGGAAAAGAGCAGATTTTACAAGTCTCTTACCTCCTCTACAACATCAAGACTGAGCTGAGCAAAGAGCACGTAAATAATGATAACCGTGCTAAGGATCACTACTTTGACCGTGACGGCAACTAATGTATATTGAGTCTCTGCTTATGTGGCAGGCCCTGTGCTACCCAATGTTAACAAATTATTGCATTTAAATCTCATAACAACCACATGGGATAGATATGGTTAAATACTTCATTTAAAACATGAGAAAACAGAGGCATATGAAGGTCAGTTTGATTAGCTAGTCAGTTAATTAAACTGAATTTCAAAGAGGCAGGTATACACAATTATTCCTGAGACACTTAGTAATACAATCAGCATACACACCTGGATCCAGTTCAGAAATATACGGCTCTTAATTAGAGCATTCTGCTGAGTTTCATAAGCATTTATTTACTGTTTACTCATTCATTCAATATACATGAATCAAGCCACCTCCATGTGCCATACGCTAATTTCTAAGTTCTGGTGATTAAAAAAAAAAAAATCAATAAAATATAGTTCCTGCCCTCAAACAGCTCACAGTTTTGGCATTCCACAAAATTACAACTCTAGTCTGATTTCCCATGAGTTGCAGCCTGGGGGAGAATACTGTGAAATGCTAGAGAAGGAGCATTTTAAAAAGCAATCAAGGTCCGATAGTCATTTTAGGGCCTAGATGATCGGTGCCTGGTGCGGTAAAGAATAATAAGAAAGGAAAGAGGTATATAAGGAAAAGGCACTTTGGGTAAGTGACTGGAAGAGCTGTAATAGAAACTTCTAGAAAAGCAAAGACCAAGTAAAGATTTCTAGAAAAATTATCTCTGGACCCCTGGGGCAGTGCGCTAAAGCCCATATTTATCCATCCGTAGCAGATAGGGGTGTGAATGTGTGCAAAGACCTCAAGGCCAGATCAAATGAGACTGCGCTTCTTTCCAGGTTGGGGGCCTCTGGGGATTACTTTAATACTGAGCACTTAGTCACCATGTTTGATGGCTTCGGCAGCCTCGTTTATCAAGGATCTATAGTTAAATTTAATTTTCCTGTGAGTGGAGGACAGCCATGGCAGCCAGACTCCTTGTCGCTGATCTGTCCCCGGTGATGCCTTCTGAAGTGGAAATGATGGATGCCACAAGTTCTGGCTGTGATTAAATTTCCTTTGACAAAGCAGCATGGAAATCTGATTTTCAATAGACTTCTGCATTTCACCTAGTGCTGAGTAAACAGATACAGAACATAATGCTTACATGGCTGTCAGGCCGATAGCTAATTCATTGTGCCCATCTAATCAGGCTGTTCATTAAATTATTATTTGTCAATAACACGCAGGATCATTTTTGAAGCTCTTGAGGAATGGGAAGCTTGTTTTTAAGTAAATAAACTTGGAGGTCTTGACAACGTCCGGGGATTTTCCGAGGAAGGGCCAAATAACTCATCAGTCTCCATGGCCCCTCTCCCCTGAAGAATCAAAGCACCATTTAAGAAGTTTTTAGTTTCACTTCACTTGGCTCCCATTTCAAATGCAAACAACATCATCCAATTACAACAGAGAAAGAAGCTACAAGCATTGACACTTTAGCTCCCCAGTTTATCTTTAAAGGAGAATGAAGCAGAAAATCACATTAAGTATGCATCTTATGTTAGAGCTTTTAACCTCCCGCCTAGCAGTGCTGTGGTGCAGACCACCTCCTAGAAGAGCCTTCTACTTTGGGGGAAACACTGGGCAGAGCTGTCTCATCAGGCCAGTAAAAGTGGAAGAAAGTGTGATTGTTAATCCTTGTTTTTTCCTCCAATCAGTGGGGTAAGTATAAAATCTGGGTTCCTTGGAATATTCAGAAAGGTCCTCATTTTACCCTAGCACAACTTTTTCCCCTCCAGCCCTGTTCCCACTCAGACCTCTGCACTTTTAGTACTTTTTGACCTACTAAAATTCAGGCCAAGCATTTTCTTCCTCTTCTGTGAGCCCTTCTTAGAACACTGGGGTCTCCATCAACACCCTCCTTTTAAAATGACTCCTTGGGGCTTCCCTGGTGGCGCAGTGGTTAAGAATCCGCCTGCCAATGCAGGGGACATGGGTTCAAGCCCTGGTCCAGGAATATCCCACATGCCGTGGAGCAACTAAGCCTGTGCGCCACAACTACTGAGCCTGCGCTCTAGAGCCTGCAAGCCACAGCTACTGAGCCCACGCACCACAACTTCTGAGCCCGCGAGCCACAACTACTGAAGCCCATGCGCCTAGAGACCGTGCTCCGCAACAAAAGAAGCCACCACAATGAAAAGCCCGTGCACCGCAACGAAGAGTAGCCCCCTCTCGCCGCAAGTAGAGAAAGCCCACACACAGTAACGAAGACCCAATGCAGCCAAAGTAAATAAATAAGATAAGTAAACTTTAAATAAATAAATAAATGAATAAATAAAATAAAATGACTCCCTGACAACCACACCCATCTTCCTGAAATATATTTGCCGCTGGAACCCACAGACCTCATACCTTTCATATTACTAAAGGGCTGAAAGCGTGCAGCACACTGGCAAATCCACACTAGCTGAAAGGACTTGAGCAAGTTTCCTAAGTTCTCTAAGCGTTACATTTCTCATTGGAAAAATAATATGTATATTAAAGTGCAGTGGCAAGGGTTAAATGGAATAGTGTATATGTAGAAGCACTCATTTTTTCCCTTATTAGTTACTCCTTGTGACCCATCAAATAGGAATTCCCCCCTCTCAGAAGTCCTGGGGAACTAGCTATCAGCCTCACATCCATTGTCGCCTTTCCACAGAGAAGGGGTGACTGCAGTGTGAGGTCTGCTCGTCTTTGGATTCAGCTGCGGCAGGTCCTACCTCACAGGGCTGGGGTTTCTGCAACAGACTGCAGTCACCTATCTGACTCATGGGCTTTGGGAGGCAGGAACTTTTAATTCAGGCGAGAAGGAGAAGAGATGAAACACTGGCCTTGCCTCCAAGTTGTGTTTTTCCACCCAGCTTTACCTGTGATAAAACTGACATCCACAAGTTGTGTTTATTTCTCAAAGGGGAAAGGACTCAGGACAGAGGCAGCACGAACTATGAGGTACACATATTGCCCCGACGATGAAGACTGGTACACAGCAGCTACTCCATTCCCAGTGGCTTTAGTAATAAACAGGTCGTTCTAGGCTATACAGAATTGCAGTCATGCTTCTTGTCTCATTTAGCCCTCATGACACCCCAGGTAGGCAGGTAGGGCAAATAAAATCTTCATTTCCCATGTGAGGAGACTGAGTTTCCTAGATGTCTGGTGATTTGCCTACTTTCACAAAAGTAGTAGGATCCAGAACAAGAACAACCAAGCTTCATAATGCATGGAGGGGTGGAATCCAGGCAGCAGTCCTCTGGGTTCTGAAGGTCCCTTGGATCTCTCAGTGTAAGCTTTCTTCACAGTTTCCACGACCTCGGGCCACGGTGTTACTTTCCTTTCTCAAAAGCATTTTGTTGCCAAAATACTTGCACCCTCTAGGAAGCTGGCATTTCCATACCGTTTGCGGTAAAGATGGCCATGGATTAGCTGACGATCCTCTCTTAGCCAGAAGGATGGTTCTAGCTGCAACAGCACTAACAGATCCGAGCCCACCCTCTGCCCTGCTGACCTGCACTGGGAGAGCAATAAATGTAAGAAACAGTTCAGGCTTTGATGTAATTATCATGAATTGAAATTTATGCTGATTAACACCTAGTCAACACTGAGATGTCCCCACAACACGCTTCTAAAGTTTGGGCTTGTCATGATCTCACAGCAACTACCTGGAAAACAATCAAATCCCACGTTGGGACTTCCCTGGCGGTCTAGTGGTTAAGACTTTGCCTTCCAGTGCATGGGGTGCGGGTTCGATCCCTGGTCGGGGAGCTAAGATTCCACAGGCCTTGCAGCCAAAATACCAAAACATAAAACAGAAGCAATATTGTAACAAATTCAATAAAGACTTTAAAAAAATGATGCACATCCAAAGAAATATTTTTAAAAAAATCCTACAGGTTGTCTGAAAGGCAATGAAGGGACATCTGTAAAACCTTGTGGGTTTTTTCGTTTTCTTTTTTTTTTTACTACGTGTATTTGTTTTTTATGAGTATTTTTTTAGTGCGGTATAGTTGATTTACAACGTTGTGTTAGTTTCTGGTATACAGCAAAGTGATTCAGTTGTACACACACACACACACACACACACATATATATATTATATATATAAATAATATATATTATTTATATGTATTCTTTTTCATATTCTTTTCCATTATAGTTTATTACACGATATTGAGTACAGTTCCCTGTGCTATTCAGTAGATCCTGTTGTTTATCTATTTTAGATATATAGTAGTTTGTATCTGCTAATCCCAAACTCCTAATTTATCCCTCTCCCCACCCTTTCCCCTTTGGTAACCATAAGATTGTTTTTTATATCTGTCAGTCTGTTTCTGTTTTGTAAATAAGTTCTTTTGTATCATATTTTACATTCCACATATAAGTGATATCATATGATATTTGTCTTTCTCTTTCTGACTTACTTCACTTAGTATGATAATCTCTAGGTCCATCCATGTTGCTGCAAATGGCATTATTTCATTCTTTCTTATGGCTGAGTAAGTATTCCCTTGTATATATTAATATATACCACAGCTTCTTTATCAATTCATCTGTTGATGGACATTTACATTGATTCCATGTCTTGGCTATTGTAAATAGTGCTGCTATGAACATTAGGGTGCGTATATCTTTTCCTATTATAGTTCTGTCCAGATATATGCTCAGGAGTGGGATTGCTGGACCATATGGCAACTCTGTTTTTAGTTTTTTAAGGAACCTCCATACTGTTCTCCACAGTGGCTGCACCAATTTACATTCCCACCAACAGTGTAGGAGGACTCCATTTTCTCCACACCCTCTCCAGCATTAATTATTTGTAGACTTTCTGATGATGGTCACTCTCACTGGTATGAGGTGATACCTCAGTGTGGTTTTGATTAGTGATGTTGAGCATCTTTTCGTGTGCCTGTTGGCCATCTGCATGTCTTCTTTGGAGAAATGTCTATTTAGGTGTTCTGCTCATTTTCCGATGTGGGTTGTTTGTTTTGTTGTTGTTGAGTTGTATGAGCTGTTTGTATATCTTGGAAATTAAGCCCTCGTCGGTCACATCGTTTGCAAATATTTTCTCCCAGTCCATAGATTATCTTTTCGTTTTGTTTATGGTTTCCTTTGATGTGCAAAAGCTCGTAAATTTGATTAGGTTATATTTGTTTATTTTTGCTTTTATTTCTTTTGCCTTGGGAGACTGACCTAAGAAAACATTGCTACAATTTATGTCAGAGAGTGTTTTGCCTCTGTTCTCTTCTAGGAGTTTTATGGTGTCATGTCTTATATTTAAGACATCTGTAAAACATGGTTTAATCTAAGGAAAATCTTATTTTTCCAAATATCAGTTTGTCACCAAGCCAGGATAATTTGAATCTCTCAGAGCCCAGCTGTGTGGACAAGGTTGGGGGAAGGGGAGCTTGCAAACTTTTACTTTGTCTCAAATAAATTTACTGTTCATCAGAAGAATAACCAGAACAATCATGAGGCCAGAGAGAAGGGAGAAAGTGAGAAGAGATATGGCTAGCAGTAGAGATTGGAGAGTTTCTGATTAGCACTGAATGCCACTGTGAAGATGTGGCATTTATAAACCATGTGGAGTGACCGAAACGCTTGCTACTCGTCGTGGTCCATGGACCAGCAGCATAGTGTTCATGTGAAAGTTGTTAGAAATGCAGAATCATCAGATCTACTAACTCAGAATCTGCGTTTTCACAAGACCCCAGGTGATTCTAATGCACATTAAAATTTGAGAAGCACTCACTGGTTATGGCTTTCTGGATTTTAAAATAGGGATTGACAGCATCAGTTCTGTCTTTCAAGTCGCGGGGGACCAACAAAAGTAGGATAAATTATTAATAAGGAAAGACCACACCAGGGCAGCCAATTGGGATTCTACTGTAATAGTACAAGTGAGTGATGATAAAGACCAAACTGATGTTGGAAATAGAAGGGAGGGAATAGATTTATTCAGAAGACGTATCAGAAATACAAAGAATGGATTTGGAGACTGATCAGATGAAGCACACCTGTGTAAAGGAAGAATTAAGATGAAGTTCTAAGGCTTCCATCTTGGGTCATTTGTCAAATAAGGACTTGTTCACCTGGCACAGAGAAGACATGCATTTCATATGAGTTGGATGACTGCATGCACTACCTATGGATTTCAAATCATGTTCCACAAACACCTGGGGATCTGAAGAGGTGTTTCAGGAACCATCATGGTGGGGAGAAAGAAAGGTGGGCACTTCTCCAAACTTACTACCAAAATTTATCTGTGAAACTCACAACAACAACAACATATCTATCGTGTTTTTCATAATTATCTTACGAATCTTTGAACCATATAATTTGAGGATCAGCACCAACTCTAATGTCTGGACTATTACCCTCTGTATTCTTGGATTCATGTTATTTTTTGAGGTATTGAGACAAATAAAACTTAGACACACTCGGCCTTATTATTGGCAATCTCCAGAATAACAGAGGGGAGAAGTAAACATCGTTTAACATGGCAATTTCCTCTTGTTAACTTGATAACTAAAAGGTAAGGGTGATTCTACCTGAATTTATACTAAAGAAATAATTTGCTAGAAGAAATCAATTATTAATGTAAATATATTCAATGTGATTTATCTATAATATTAAGAAAATAAAATCACCTCAATGTTTTACAAGCAAAAATCATGAAAGTTATGAACATCAGGCCTCTACTTGGAAAAAAGTTTATAATAAAACGATAACCAAATAATGAAGAATATAAAATGTAAGATCACTATGGTTGCAATTATATAAATTCATGTATGCATATGATTAAAAGGTAGAAAGGCATATGGATAAATAAGGATGAGGTAGAGTATTATAGACATCTGAATCATCACTAAATGTCACAGGTTCTACCTTCAAAGTATACTCTGAATCCAATGTACTCTTACCACATCTACCATCACTACTCTGATCCAAGACTCCATCTCTCCCAACTGGCCTCCATACCCCCCTCTTTCAATCTATTCTGATCTCTAGTAGCTACAATAATATTTTGCATATAAATTAGATCTTACACTTAGAATACAATCCAAATTTCTAACTCTGAATCAGCTGTTCTCAAATTGGCCTCAGGAGCTCAAAATTTATCATTAGCAGCAATTAAATTCCTAAAAATTATTGAGTACCTCAAGGAGCTTTTGAGGTATATCTACTGATATCTACTGTATTTTACATTAAAAGTAAGAAATATTAAAAATATTAATTTGCTAATATGTTTATAAATAGCAATAATAAATCCATTACATGTTAATATTAATAATGCATTTTTATGGAAACAAAGATACTAACCCACCTCCCAAAAAAATCAGTGAGAGGAATGGCATTGTTTTATATTTTGCATCTTTTTAACGGCTGGCTTAAAAAAGACAGTTAAATTCTCATTTTTGCTTCTGGGTTGATATATTATTTTGGTTGAAGGAGATGAGAAAATCTGGCTTCCCACAAATATGTAGCTGGAAAAGGGAGAAATATTTTAATGTCATTTTCAGATAGTTCTGGACATTTGTCTTTGGTACCACATGCAAACTTGATGAGTGGTAGTATCTTCATGTTTAGTTACAACATAGAATCTGAAGCTTTACCAATGAACTTTTGTAAGGTATCATGGTAAAATATATTGGTCTATCTTGCACTTTGAATGAATCTTCTTTTCAGGTATGATTTTTGACATTACACATTGGTCACTGGAAACTATCAGTTCACTGAGTTATGTAGACCATCCAAATGTTGACGTATTTCATTACATAATATTTTAAAAGTCACATTTGTTAATATTACTACCAATCTCATCAGTAAAGTCTTAAAAGTCTTCAAGTATTGGGTACCTGCCTTGGAGACTGATACAGGTTTTCCAAAAATTCTAATTTTCTCCTGAGAGCTCAAAGTTTATCATTAGCAACACATAATCGTCTTTATTTCTTTTCAAGTGATAGACTCACTTCCAAAGTGATAGGTTCATTCTTGAGAAAATGTCTGCCAAATACCCAAGTCAGAATAACCATAAGTTGAAGACATTATATCAAGCAAAAAATGATGTTCCATGAAAAACATTGACAGTTCAGCTCACCATCAATTGCACCAGTGCTTTTCCTTGGGACAACCATCATATTTGGATCTGTGGCAAAATTCTTTAAAGTGTACTTCCCATTTCATGACAAAGAATGTTAAAGAGATGTGTGCTCACAGCTTAATATAATTAATAATTGCAGTGCTTTAGCAAGGTCATTCTTAAGTGAACTTGATACTATGTGCACTGGTCTTGAATGGCAATGAAGTATACAGTGACTAGTACAGTTTAGTTCTCCTGCCTTGATAGACACGAGGGCACCACCCATTGCCTTTCCATCAGGAGTGCAAATATTTACACAGTTAAATAGTTTTGACCTTGCAGAGGTCCCTGAAAGGTCTTGGGATCCCCAAGGGTCTATAAATCACACTTTGGGAACAACCCAGCCTACCTCTCCAAGGTATCTCTTACCCACTCTCCCACCTTACTCGGCCCAGCCACACAGGCTTTCTTAAACACTCTGAGCTTGTTTCTGCCTCAGGGCTTCTACACTTGCTATTTCCTCTGCCGGTGAGGCTCCCACTGTGGTTGACCCAGCTGGCTCCTCCTCCTCACATCCGGTTTCTATTTAAGTGATAGCTCCTCCAAGGTGTTTTTCCTGATGCTCCTATCCATGTTAGGCTCCATCTTCCCCAACAGAGCCTCAGAAAAGTCTCTTACACTGTTCAGGTTCTTTATACCACCCAACACTAAGTAGAATTCCATTATGCAATTACTTGCTTACTTGTTGTTCGTGTGCCTCCCCAACTAAATTATAAGCTCCATGAGAGCTAGGATTTTGTTTTATTCACCACTACAGCCCTAATGCCTAGAAAAGTGTTTAACATATCATACTCAACAAATACTTGCTTGATTAATAAATTAACTTACATTAAAAAAAAAATCCCTTAAATGCTCTTCCTGTGTTATTTTTCAGTGAATAAAGAAAAGTCTTCTGAGTCATTGCTGTCAAACAAAAATATGAGTCACAGATATAATTTTATATTTTCTGGAAGCCACATTAAAAAAGTAAAAAGAAACAGATGAAAATAATTTAATAATCTATTTTATTTAACCTAATAGATTAAAATTATTATGATTTAAACATGTAATCAATATACAGTTATTAATATGTTATACTTTCTTATTTTTCTTACTAAATCTTTCAAATCTGGTGTCTATTTATATTTATAGACCATTTCCACTCAGATTAGCTACATTTTAAGTGCTCAGGAGCCACTTGTGACTACAGGCTACTGTAGTGGAGAACACAACCTAAGGAAAGATGGGGAGAAACCAAGTCAGAGAATTTTCTTTCTCCCAAGCCTAACAGAATGAAGAAAAATATTATAAACAGTAGTAAATAATAATAATAATTACCAGAAGCAATCAAATAAAGAAAGAGTCCCAGTTCATACTATGAGTTTTGTAAAATGCTGACCATGAATGAGGCAAAAATTTTGCCATCGCTCCACACTTCTAACCATCCCCACCTCAATCCCCAGAAATGGAACTAGTTAAAGAAGATGAATTACCAGTTTGTTGAGAATTTTCACTAGTACCTCCTGATTTGGAAAGAATTAAATGGAAGAGGTGAGCAGGCAGCCCTTAACTATCACTGCCGGATCTCAGCAGAAATAAAATAAATCTGCCACAGCACCACACTGATTCGAGGGCAGAATTCTAAGTCTCCACACAGCATCCAGAGTGACCCTTCTAAAATGCAGTCCTGATCATGACACTCACCTATTTTAAATCCTTCAGTTGCGTACCTCATTCTCTGGAGAAGTTCCAAGCTCGTCAGCACATCTCTCAAGCTCATTGTGGTTGAGCTCCTGGGCCTCCCCGGTTCTTCATCCACTTTCGTCTTAACCTTCCCATCTGCATCACACACTTTCACTACACCAAACAAGTGGCAGTTCTGCAAATCAGGAACGTCTGTGCCTTTCGCTGAGCTACTCCGTTTGCCCAGAATATATTCTACCTTCCCTTTCCCTGGCTAACTCCAAAACCCCTCCAAATTCAACTCAGCAACTTACCAAAAACCCTTCCTCATCCCCAAGGTTAACTAATCATGGGTCCCTGTGTTTACGCGGTGTCCTAGGAAGCCTCTGGATTATGCACACACAGCACTATAATTGTGGCTCTGCGTGTACATTTTGCTGACTGAAGCACAAAATCCTTGAGCTCAGGAATGACGTGTCTCATTGCTTTGTCACCAGAGCCTAACACAATGCCTGGTTCATAGTTTACACAATACATAGTTGTAGAACAAGTGAATTAATATGTTTAGACTTGCTGTCATTTACTGGTTCTCATCACACTTATAATAGGTACATTACAAAAGAAAATTGATAATGAAACAAAAACATTCTAACTAGGCAGAATAATAATTCCAGTTGAAGTTCTTTCAGAGTCACAGATTATATATGAAATCATTGATAGTGAAACAGATCATTAAAGACCCCAAATTGAGTTTGGGGTGTGTGTGTGTGTGTGTAGGAGTGAGAGAGGGAGAATATGTGTGTGTTTAGTGCTGAAACATTAGGAATATGTTCAAAGCTTCTGCGTCAGTATATTTTCAGTAGCTGGTGTGCTCTGTTGCCTGTAGAGGTAAGAGTCAATATTCCTGGTGAAGACCCAGGTTTAGAGTCCACTGGGGACCGGGAGGGGTGGGGAGTGAAACAGAAAACGATATGGGTAATTAAAAAAACACGTTAGTTCCCTAATATCCCATCTCCACCCTAGCAGGTACTGACAGTGAGAAGCTCAGAATTCACCTCAAGGCAAAACAAGCTAAAGACCTCCTTTTTGACAGAAATTAATTTGCCTGTGGAAAACCAGTATGGGTTGAGAGAGGGACTGAGGGTCAATTTGCTAGCCTATTTCATACCCAAACACTCTCAATTAAATTGATGCTCAAGAAACATAATTCAGACCACAAAAGACAACTTTCAAAAGTGTCTTTTGAAAGTGAATATTCATTCAAAAAGTGAGTATTATTCTTGTAGATATTTAAGAAGATATTGCCACCATAAAATAAAAACAGAATGCTATGAGAAAGAAACATATGTGAAAAGAAAAAGAATATAATTATCTTTTATAATTATAATTATCAAAATAAAAATCCAAATAAAGAATAACAAATTATTTTTTTAGGAAATCTTCCAGAACAAAGAAGAAAAGCACACAGAAAACATGAGATAAAATTTAAGAGAGAAAAAGATATAGTATAGGAGAGTCAACATTGAACCAATGGGAGTTCCAAAAAGAGAGAACACCCTAAATGGAGGGAAGGATATAATCAAATAAATAACAGAAGAAAAAATTTAAGACCAGAATGAAAATAAAAAGATTCTGCACCTCGGCACATGCTGGTGAAATTTCAGAACAATCAAGAGTAGCAGAAAATCCTGAGTATCTAGAGGAAAATGAAACATGAAGATTATCTACAAAGTACTGAGTGCTACACTTTTCATTATCAACACTAGATGCTAAAAGGCAATGGAATGGGGCAACCAAAACACTGTGGGGGGGGGGACATTCCATTATCCTAGAGAACTATGCCAACCCAAACTGTCAGTTAAGGATGTGAATAAAACACTCACATGCTTGGGCACTCAAGAACTCAGAAAACCTCCCTCCCAGGTACCTTTTCATAAGAAGTTATTAGAGCATATGCTCCCATAAAGTGACCTGCATTGCATGTCCGATTAAAAATCGCAACCCTCAGTAAACATAAATGAGCTATCAAGCTACAAAAAGACATGGAGGAACCTTAAATGCATATTTCTACCTGAAAGAAGCCAGTCTGAAAAGGCTACCTGCTGTATGATTCCAACCATATGACATTCTGGAAAAGGCAAAACTGCAGAGATGGTAAGAAGATCAGTAGTCTCTGTGGGTTTGGGGCAAGGGAGAAAGGATAAATAGGTGGAGCTCAGGGAAGCTTTTGGGCAGTGAAACCGTGTGATACTGTAATAATGAGTATGGGATGCCATATGTTTATCAAAATCCACAGAATGTTCAACAAGAAGAGTGAACTTTAATGTAAACTAAGGACTTTAGTTAATAATAATATATAAATATCCATTCATCGACTGTAACACTAACTAATGCAAGATAAAACAGTAAGTCGCCTACGTATGAACGAGTTCTGTTCCGAAATCATGTTCATAAGTCTAATTTGTTTCGTAAGTCCAACAAAGTTAGCCTAGGTACCCAACTAACACAATCGGCTATATAGTATTGTAATAGTTTTATAATACTTTTCACACAAATAATACATAAAAAACAAACACAAGAAATAAAGAAGATATTTTTAATCTTACAGTACAGTACCTTGAAAAGTACAGTAGTACAGTACAACAGCTGGCATACAGGGGCTGGCATGGAGTGAACAGGCAAGAAGAGTTACTGACTGGAGGAGAGAGAGGGGTGGGAGATGGTAGAGCTGAAGGACCATCAGCAATAGGAGACGGAGGGCAAGATGCAATGTCACTCACACCTGACGCTGATGGCACAGGTGCTGGTTCCTTGCTGTATTCAATTCTATGTATCCTCTTGAAAAAACGATCCAGTGATGTCTGGGTAGTAGCTCTTTTTTTTTTCTCATCATAGATGACACAGTAGCACTGGATTGCATTCTGAATGGCTGCTGCAACCTTCATGTAACCATTCTACGTTCGGATCCTGTGCCTCAAAAACTAACAGTGCCTCCTCAAATAAAGAAAATCCACTTGCCATTTCCTGTATCATGAATCTCTTCGGTTCTTCAGTTACTTCTTCTTTCTCTTGTCTCTCTTTGTCCTTTCTCTGGGCCTCCAATTCCATCAGGCTTTCATTAGTAAGCTCCTCGTATTGCACGGCAAGGAATTCAGTGAAGTCGCCCTCTTGCAGATCTAGCTCCAGCATCGCGCTGAGGGTCACTAAGTTGCTGAAGACCTCTTTGGACTCCTCATCCACCTTCTCAAATCCACGAAAATCGTGAGCAAACTGCGGGCAAAGGTTCTTCCACACCCCATTCATGGTGATGGCCATAACCTCACGCTAAGCAAAGTCAATGACTTTTATGGCCTTGTAGATATTATAGTCCTTCCAAAATTATCACAAGGCTGCTCCTGATTCGTTACTCACCTTTACTGCCTGACAAAAAGTGTGACGTAAATAATATTTCTTGAAAGTTGCTGTAACTTCCTGGTCCATAGGTTGGATGAGCGACATAGTATTCCGTGGCAGATGCACTCCTTTGACGTTGGGTCGAAAGCTGTCCATGATTGGGGCGGGGTGGGGGGGGCCAGAGCATTGTCAAGCAGCAAAAGAATGTTGAATGGGACGTCCTTCTCCAAGCAATATTTCTCCACCTCCGGGATCAAGTGGTGGAAAAACCAGTCCTGGAACATGGCCTGTGTAACCCAGGCTTTGGGGTTACACTTCCACACAACAGGGAGAGAGCCCTTGGCTATGTTTTCAAGGGTTCTTGGGTTCTCAGAATGATAAACTAAGAAAGGCTTCAGCAGGCTTCCCTGGTGGCGCAGTGGTTGGGAATCTGCCTGCCAGTGCAGGGGACACGGGTTCGAGCCCTGGTCTGGGAAGATCCCACATGCCGTGGAGCGGCTAGGCCCGTGAGCCACAACTGCTGAGCCTGCGCGTCTGGAACCTGTGCCCCGCAGCAAGAGAGGCCGCGGCGGTGAGAGGCCCACGCACCGTGATGAGGGGTGGCGCCCGCTCGCCGCACCTAGAGAAAGCCCTCGCACAGAGGCGAAGACCCAACACAGCCAAAAAAAAAAAAAGAATAAATAAATTTAAAAAAAAAAAAAAAAGAAAGGCTTCAGCTTCATGTCACCAGAAGCATTGCCACCAAACAACAGAGTTAGCCTATTGTTTGCTGCTTTATAGCCTGGCATCAACTTTTCCTCCTTACTGATGTAACCTCGGTCCGGCAGCCTCTTCCAGTACAGCCTATCTCACCCACATTAAAAACCTGCTCGGGTAAATATGCGCCTTCATCAATAATTTCTCGAAGCATGTCAGGAAATTCCCAGGCATCTACCGTATCTGCACTTGCTGCCTCGCCACTTACTTTTACATTGTGAAGGTTGGCTCTAGCCTTGAACCGATGAAACCGGCCATGGCTGGCATTAAAAGATGTGCCCTCTAATTCTTCGCCATGTTTCTTCTTCAAGTCTTCATAAAGGCTTTTAGCTCTTGACTCAGCACTAAGTTGAGCTGGACTCGACACTGATGCTGGTCCTGAATCCACACACTGAGAAGTTTCTCCGGCTCCTCCATCACTTTTCCACGCTTCTTCACTTTACTGTTGACATAATCGGCAGACTTCACATGTTCCATGATCTTGCCCTTGTCCTTTAGAATTGTGCCGATGGTTGCACGTTGCATGGTATAAGAACAAGCGACGTCTACCATCTTTTCACCTCGCTCCACTCTCTCAATTATTTTCACTTTTGTTTCCATTGTTATCGCTTGGTACTTCTTAGTACCAGCTACATCACCGCTGCTTTTACATTTGCTTCTGGACACCCTGGGCTTGAAATAAAGATACTGTACTACTGTACTCTATACAGTACTGCACAGTAAAGTACACAAAAGCTCAACCACTTGTAGAGGATGCACACACGTGACAATGTACGCCAGACACGTGAGCTAACTTAAGTGACTGGACATGAGAACGCAGTTCGCGTCTTTGAAAGTTCACAACTTGAAGGTTCGTATGTAGGGGACTTACTGTAGTAGTAAGGGAAACTGTGGCGGGAGATGGTATATCTACTTGCTTGGTATCTCTCTACTTGCTGCTCAGTTTTTTTACAAACCTAAAACTGCTCTAAAACTAAAGTCTGTTAAGTAAAACAATAAATTGCAGCTCTGCTCCTCACAGGCCCTTCTAGTCTCCTTTACCCTGATCTACATTGTCTATTTTTTTCCCATAGCACTCACCACCTTCTAACATACCTATATAAGTTAGCTTTTTTTATTGTTTGTTTTCCTGGCTACAATGAAAGTTCCACAAAGATAGGCATTTTATCTGTTTAATACACCAGTATACCAAAAGTACTCAGAAGAGTGCCTGGCATGGGAAGTGCTCAAAAAGTACTTGTTGAATAAATATAAAAAGAAAGTAAAGCAAACAAAAAAAAAAAATAAAGAAAACTAAGAACAGGGATTCCTGGAAACGAGAGACATTACCCAGCATATCAGTGAAAGCTGCACCCTGTGTGACCCTGGGCTGCAGACCTGGAGAGAATCCCATCCACACAGGGGCAGAGGGTGAACAGGCCTTAAGAGAATGTCTTAAGGTATAAAGTAGTTTCAGGAAGAGGTTTAAAGTTTCACAGCTAATAAGTCGCAGAAGTGAGATATAAACTCATTTGGCCTGACTCCAAAGCTGTGCTTACATCCATTATACCATACTGCCTGCCTCCTAAGCTATAAATCGACAAATCAATGTTGTCTCCCCAAGTAAGTTTAGACTGCCCAAGGGCAGAACTATTTGTTACTCATACTTATACACCTTTCTGTGGCCAGCTTACCACTGATCACATCGTCAGACCCTGCCCAGAAATATTCATTCATTTGCTCCTCTGTCCCCAGTGGTAGGTCAGCACAGGTAAGAGTTTAGTTTAGACGTAGTCATTCAAAGCACAGGCACAAGAGCTACCTAAAAATAGCCAATCTCTGTCCCACAATTTATGTGGAGTGTATACAGGTCACTGACTGAAGCCATAGTTCTTACCTAGCAGACAGACTATCAAGCACTGCCAATTTCCTACCAGCCAACTAGGAACAGTCATTAACATCAACAGTTCAAGGAGAACGGGGACCACCAGTCATTAACAAAGCAATTCAAATATGGCATTAACCACGTTTAAGCCCCAGAAGATTCTCCAGGTTTTCTCTGCCCAGCCCACTAAGAACACATCTTCTGAAAGCCAGGGAGAATGATCTCCATTACCTTGTGCTAAGTAAATAGCTTTTAAAAAAGGGTTGTATCATTTTAGACAACTTACCAATAAAAAATAAAACAGAATGCACATATGTGGATCATAAACTCTCTATCTATTCTAAAGTCATTTTCAGCCAAAATGTGAAAATAAATGTTTTCTAAAGGCCTGTACATAGGAAGGATAGGAATAATGTTCCAGAACACAGAAACCTGTCCTTTTTAGAAATAAGTGAAATGATTTGAGCATGAACACCACTTCTTAAAACCACCTGAAAACTGTAAGATGACTCTGAATGAAGGAAAGGCATTATAAAATGTAGCCTAATAAATAAGAAGTTCAAAAATGCTATCAGACATTTCCTTTTCACAAGACAGTTTCTTTTAATAGGAACACAATATAGAGGAATAATTATATTATTGCTGCCTTAATGCAGACATTCTAATTTCTACGACTTAAATATCTAGTTAACTACTCATTTAAGATAAATAGTTACTTACACCAAGCAAGTAATACAAAAGAATATTTGCAAACTTTATTTTTACCATCTGAGGGGGAGGAGAGGTAGTGGTGATGTACACAGGATAATACTGTCTTGTGATACTTTTTATAAAGAGTTTCAAAAGTTGCATATATACTACATAGATTAAATAAATAGTACTGCTTCTCTAAATATCATGCTCTAAGCAACTGAATTAACTAGTACTATTCTAACTTCTTCCCATAAAAAAGGAAATAAGAATTAATTTGCAGTCATGCCCACTGCCTCATGTAAGACATATTTAATTAATATTTGAATGGTCTTAATCAGAAAGAAATTCATAACGGTCTAGGTCTCACTGCTTTTCCTTCAATAAAAATCTGTTTAGGAGATGGTGTCTTCATCATGGAAAAGGAAGAATTTCAAGGACACCCAAAATGACTAGAGAAAGGAGAGGCTTTAACAAAGGTCCATGGGTCAAAACCATTATCTAAATTTCTTCATCAAGGAAAATTTAAAAGTCCAATGTGGTAGATTTAATTATTGCCCCTCTGTTCTGGTCCCCAACCCCAGCTGTGACCTCTATGGGAGGCACACACTTCTCTGCCCCACTGTTATTGGGTTGGCCATAAGATTTGCTTTGGCCAATGGAACGTAGGAGGAAGTGATGGTATGCCAGTTCAGAGCAAGGCCTCTTGCCCCTCTGGTTGCTTCCAATCACCACCATAAAAAAAGCATACCACTGGTAACCACTGGTCACAGAAGAAGGACAAATATGTGGAGGTGACCTGGACTTCACCATGGCTTTGAACCAAGACCAGCTAAACCCAGATCTGATCACTGAACTCCAGAAAACCCATAGATCCATTAGTGTGAAAACAAAATGCTATTGTTGCATGCCACTAGACTTGGGGGTAGTTTGTCACACCACCTTATAGTGGCAACAGTTAAGGTTAACACCTAATAATTTTGAAAACTATTTAGGTTGTCAATCCACCAAGACTAGAATAAATGCAATTCTTTTCAATGTGTCCATTGAGGTCCTAATGTAAATGATTATACTGAACAAAATAAGGGTTCTTCAATTTTTTCCTAGGCATAGAAAAAATACTGAAAATATAAATTAAATCTTTATTCAAAAAATATGCAAAATCAAGAACATTTGAATTTCATCAAAATATATCAGAGATGGAAAATGTTTTGCTATTGAATAGATATTTATTGAGTATCTATTAAGTGCTCAATAGATGTGAATACAGAGATGAGAAGTACAGGTTAAGTAAGTAGAGTAGTGTCAGTCACATAGTAAGTATGTCATAAATATTAATGCTGTTACTATCTTCATCATCACCATCTAGACAAAAAATAGCATATATTATAATAACAATGCAATACAATAATTGCTAAATGGAACTCCACACAGCATTGAAATAGGAGTATAGAGCACAAACAGCCTCTATCTGCTTTAAGGAATCTGACAGTCTCTTAGAGTAGGCAGCATTTAAGGTGAAAGCAGGAAGATGCCTAAGAGTTTGCAAATTCAAGAGCAAGGAGAAGGCATTTGAGCACATATAAAGGCACAAAGCACGCATGTACTCAGCATATGCAGAATGAATAAAGCAGAAGTGACTCTACTAAAAGGTAAACAAGGCCATCCCTTCAGGTCTACCATTAGCAAGGACCTCACAAGTTCAGCGCTTCAAATGATAGTCTGATCCCCACAATTTGGACTAAGGGAACATTCCTACTGGGCTGCATGCCTATTAATTCAATAAATAGAATCGCCTTTTTCAATTCTTATAAAGGCACAAGAAATTCTATGGATCTTATTTTTATTAGAGCTGCATGTTAGTGATTTATTCAAGTTTACCAATATTTGGTATTCAAAAACAAATGCTCTATTATTCCTAAAGTTAATGGGAACCCAAGTGAAGAAGTATGGCAAGGAGGCCAGCCGCCACACCAACTGCAAAGCTCCTTCCTCGGAGGCCAAGGAGCACATAAAGATAGATCGAATTCTTAACAGTTTTAGAAAGGACGCTTTGTTTTTAGTGCACAATCACTATTGCCTTGGGGTAGCTCTGACTTTCAATTGCTACTCTAGGTTTTTTATCATAAACTACTGTTCATTTACCTTCATCATTATTAACACTTTTCCCCTGAACTGCTTGCTACTAGACAACATCACTTGCATGTCTAATAGAATCTCAAATTTAACTTGTCAAAAATCGAACTCTTTGGTTAACAATACCACCTCAAAATACCTAAGTAAATTAATAAAAGGGGCTTCATTCAGAGTTACGTTTTTAGTCTGCTCGGGCTGCTGTAACAAAAACACCACAGATTGGGTAGCTTAGAAGCCAGAAATTTACTTCTTACAGTTCTGAAGGTTGGGAGTCCAAAATCAAGGTGCTGGAAGGGTTAGTTTCTTTCTGAGACCTCTTCTCCTGGCTTGTCAGTGGCCACCATGTGCTTCTTTGCTCACATGACCTCTTCTTTATACTCTAGTAGAGAGATCTCTTTCTCTTCCTCTTCTTATAAGGCCACCAATCCTGTCACACTAGGGCCCCACTCTTATGACCTCACTTAACTTTGATAGCTCCTAAAGGCCCCATCTCTAAATACAGTCCCATTGGGGGTTAGGGTTTCAACATATGAATTTTGGGGAGACACAATTCTTTCCATAGCAGTTACTTATGGTAAACTGCATCACCATTCACTCCAATGATCAAGCCAAGAAAAACCCTGAAAGTGGACTCCTTTCAAACTTTTTATATCTCATACTGAATTTATCACCAAATCCTGCTGGCTCTACCTTCAATATAAAGCCCAAATCCAGTAAAGTCTACCCCATAAATCTACTGAACTGGGTGTCATCTAGTCTCAGAATTATTACAATGGCTTCCTATCTGTACCCCCCTCCCCAAATTCCACCCCTGCCCTCCCAAAAGCTATTCTCTACACAGCAGCCAGAGTGATCCTTTGAAAAACAAGTTATGACCTATCACTACCCTGCTCAGATCCGCACTAGCTTTGCATCCCACTGAGAATGAAATCCAAATCCTGACCACATCCCACAGGCTCATGAGCAGATTCTGGACCAACCGCCTCCTCCCACTAGCTACTCACTGGCCTAAATACAACCACACCATCCTCACTCTCCCCTACACACTTCAAGAACATTCCTGTCTCACGGTTTCTGTACTTACTTGTCCCCCTGCTTGGGAATCTCTCCCCTAGAGCATGGCTCTGTTTCTCATTTTATCTTACTCAATTTAGGTCTCTGCTCAAAGATGTCCTCCTAAGAGATCACTTCCCTCTTCACCCTGTTTAAAATGTCTGCATACCTTAGTTTTTTCCCACAGTACTTTTCCCATAGTACTTTGATATTTATGTTTACATGTGCATTTGTGTATTATGTATCTATTCCCATGAGAATGAAAGTTTTACAAGGCAAAGAAGTTCTCCTTCCTCTTTCCCTCCACCCCTTCCTCTACTTCCTCCTTTTTCCCACTGTATTCCCTTCACCTAGAAGAGTACCCAGACTATATTATCTATTTAAATAATATATATTGGATAAACTAATGGATTTGGTTGTTATGGTTTCTTAGTTCGCCTTACAATATGTGGTGATACATATGGTATCAACAATATTTTAACCTATAATTTTCCAGTAACTAGACTTTAAGATATCTATGAGCTATGATTCAAGTGTAAACCATCCAATTCCTCAAACCTACACTAAAGCTGCCAACCTAACACTCCAAATTTGCTCATACCTTATCACTGTATTTTTGTTGTTGTTTTTCCACTGGAAAATAGAACCTGAGAGCATAGACCACAGATAAAATGTCTGAGAACCATTGTACTAACCACTAACAAACCCTCAGCAAAAATGAATGAATAATCCTTGATAGTTGCACATAAATGTGTCCTTATTTACATACATGTCATTTGTATAGAGTATGCAAGTATGCAGTATACTTTATGAACACATCAATAATGCAAAATCCCTACCAAGATGTAGATGGATACTTCCTCAGACCTCATGCAGGACACAGATGTTCTCCAATTTACCTGTACAGTCTTGAAAGAAATATTCAGGTATCCTTGGATTAAAGTCATGGCCATACACGTGACTGAAAGGTGGGTGAAGATTCTATAAATCACAATTAGAGACTCTGGAAAATCAGGGAAAGATTGCTAAAGGAGAAACCATGACACATATCTGTTTCTATTGTTTACTATCTAGCTTTTCTTCAGGGAGACCATGGCATATAAAGCAGAGGGAATGAAGATGAGAGATATGCAAGAGCCACATGACAACAGTAAGATATCATAACCTAAGGAGTGTTGCTCTGAGCCATGGCGGCCTCTTGAAGGCCCAATCTGAGACAGATACCCTAGGGAGGCTGAGTGACAAGAGTTTTCAGATTGTTTCATCTCCCTAAAACACCCTGCTTTCATGGTCCACACGTGCTTTCCTTCAGCAAATAGCCATCCCCGTTACTACAGAAGCAATCCCTTAAAAGGCCCAGTAACACAATTACATATAAAACCTGGGAGAACAGAGGAATAAAGAAACATATGCATACATTACAAGAGGCAATACCCAAGGAAACATGGGCAAAGTTCAGATAGCTCTCTGTTGCCTCAAAGAAATTATTGACAGTATGACGGCTCTAAAGGAAAAAGCTCAGGAAAGAGATACAAGAGTTCAAAGAATAGTTAAGACAACGTAAGAAAATAAAATAAGCTGGTAGAGCTCAGACAAGAAGTGGAAAGGAAAGAAACATAAAAATTCTAACACAAAAATGAGGGTTCATACACATAAAAAAGTCAGAATCATGGTGAAAATCACACAAAACAAAATAGAAATTAGCAAAGATATTTAAATGTTGATGGCTATGAGTATAGACATGAAAACAAAGAAAACTCCAAATGAGTATCATTGGTATTTAGAAAGAAAAAAACAGGGCAAAAATAAATGAAAACAAAAAAGTGTTCAATGATACAAAAAAAAAAAAATTCCTAAAATAAAGACTTGAATCTTTAGATCTTATCCTGAGGTGAAAAAAAAATGCACAGAAAGATCAAGTCCAAAATATACTGTGAACAGTCACTGAACTTCAAGAATAAGGAGAGATATTATATAGATATCTATATAATATAGATATTATTATATCCAAAAAAGAGTGGTGGGAGGAGAATACATTTAAAAGGGAAAAAATACAGTTTGATCTCAGATTTATCCAAAGCAACACACACTGCTGTGTAATAGCAGCCCACAGAATTTCAAGGGGAAAAAAGATTTTACAATAATGTTAGAATCATCCAACTGGAGTAGCAGAAAGATAGTCTAAAGCTTACAAGAAAAAAGGGAAAACAACATCCATGAAGCTTTTCTTAAAACCACTGAGTAGTATTATCACTGTTTCTAGTGGAAGTTCTGCCCATACTCTAACAAACAAACAAAAAAACCCACAAAAAACAAACAAAAAAGAAATGAGAGCTTAAAGTTCAGAAAAACGAGAGAAAAAGAAATGATACATTATTTATAGATGACGTAATTGCCCACACAGATAAAACCAACAGAATAATCCAACTGCTAGAATTAATAAGAGGGTTCTGTGAGGTTGACAGACACAAGATGAACTTTACAAAACCAGTAGCATTTTTCTACCGCAACAATGAACTACTAGAAAATATAGTTAAGAATCAAGATACAATAACAATAAACTTACGAAATGTCTAGGAATTTTAAAAGGATTAATAAGTCCTTTATATAGAAAAATGTTAAACCTACTGCAGGACTTAAAGACGACATAACAGATGAACAGTTTATACTCTTAGGAACACAATATTAAGAAGAAGTCAATCAATCTTCCCCTAATCAATCTAAAATTCAATACAATCAAAATAAAAATTCGAGCTGAAATTTTGGGGGATTTTGATAAACTCAATATAAAACTTTTTTTAAAATTTCAATAAAAATTCCAAGAATAGCCAGTTCAACACTGCAAAAGAAAAGCAGAGATGGGGGACTTGCCCTAAGAGATATTTTTAAAACACACTAAAGTCATAGTAATAAATACAATATGATACTGGGGCAAGAAAAGGAGACTAAATGTATAATCATATATCTTTATATACCTTTGGTACCTTAAATATATTGATGGAAATTAGTCTGTATAGTCAGTAATGTTGAGAAGACTGATCCACTATATGGATGAAAAAAATCCTGTATTCCCATCTAACAGTGTGTACAAAAGTAGATTTCATACCAAAATGTGGAAATTAAAGCAATAAAGTTAACAGTCAATGAAGTAGAAGAAAACTTCATAACCTAGGGATACAGAAGGAATTCTTGAGAATAAGCCTCAAAGCACTGACATAAAACAATACTGATGGACTTGATTAAATAAAAAGTGAGAATTTCTGTTCAACTAAGGACACCATGTACAAAGTTAGCCACAACAAAATGACAGAGTGGGAGAAGTGTGCAATCTAACTTCAGTAAGGGAATCATGTTGAGAATGCCCAACAAATCAAAATCAAACAAATAAAATCAAATAACACAATAAAAAATGGGCTGTGCAGATGTGTAGGCAATTCAATGGAGGGCGAAACTCAGAGGCTAGGAAGCTCAAACTCATTTGTATTTAGAGAAATTCAAAATAAAAAACATTGAGCTATTACTTTAAAGCCATCAGATTGATAAAAACTGGAAAGCTGCAGAATGTCAGCTGTTGGAGGGATGTGGGAATCTGACAATCCTCCAGCACTACTGATAGTTTACACAGCTGCAGTCATTCTGGAGCACACACTGGAGAGTCAAGCAAATCGGTCATATGTATACTTCTGACCCAGCAACCCCTAAGTGTAAATTCCTGAGAAATTCTCACGTAGGTGCATGAGGGACGCATATAAGCATATCCACCTCAGCATGGTCTGTGGTGGCAGAAAGCTGGATACAATCTAAGTTTCCATGAATACAGCTCTGAAAGTATAAAATGTGGAGAAGGTACACTAAGGATAAGGTGACCATGCATCTCGGTGGCCTGTGTCAGTCCCATTGTATGTCTATTGTCCTGGTATAATTTCTAATAGGGTCTTTTTTTAGCCTCAAAAGTGTCCCATTTCGAACAATAAATTACACATAATACTATGCAGAGATAAAGCAAGTAACTAGAATATAGACACAGAAACACGGATAAAACCTAAAAATATCATGTTGAGTGAAGAAGCTAATTCAATGCCATTAGCACAATATCACTTACGTAAAATACAATAGTACATGTTTGACAAGGAAGCAAACTCATATGTATCAAACACATGGGATATTCATCAAATACATCAGAATGATTATCTATGGGGTAGGGTGAACAGAATGAAATTAGGGAATAAAAGAGAATAAATAACAATGACAACAATAATAAAATAAAGATAATAATTTTTTAAAAAAAGAGGGATTGTGTCCCATGAACAAAGGACCAGGATTAACTTATCCTCTACAACCAAAGTCCAAAATGACAGCAGTGGAGGGATGGCTACTGCTTAACGGATTCAGCCAATTATGAAATGAATCAAAGCAAAAGATTAAAAATCAGTAGTAGAAAGGCTTGAGGTGACCATTCTGTTAATTTAAATATCCCCTTACAATTATGAAACCATGGGCATTGCTATTACCCAGCAAAAGGTTAATGTTATAAACCTCAATAATGTAAAACCTAATCATGTAACTAATAAAAATAGTGGGTGGTAGGGATAAAAGGGAAAAAGTGTGCTAATTTCCTCATCTTTCATAGCAGGGAGTGTATAGATAAAGTCTAACTTTTGAACATGTCGGTCTAATAGGCATTCTAATTTGAACTTTGCAAGTTCTTCAGTAACTTTTATTCTTAACTTTGGATTCCTTCAGGTTCCAATGTTCCTTTTGAAGAACTTGCCTGAATTTCAATTCCTTTTGGTTCATTCAGCTTCTTTTGTTAACTTCACATAAAATTCAACTGCAGAGTTAATATTAAAATAGTTTATATGGTATAATACATTCTAAAGTTATTTCAATTTTATTTTATCAATCCATCTGCTTAGGGCAATATCTGGAATGACGCTCACCAAATGTTAGTGATGATTATACCTGAATGTTTACGTTCATTTCCTTGTCTTTTTTAATTGTTTAAAAATTTAAGATGCTTGTAACAGTTTTACCCGAACAATAAAGTTATTATTAATAAAATAGAGGAAAATAGTTAAGTGGTGACACTGACGACAGCCCTTCTTATTAGCTATTAGGTTATAAAACTATATGGATGGAAAGAGAATCAAGTTTTATGTACCAAGATTTTCTGGCACCATATACTAATTGTAGAAAATTGAAAGCAACAACAAGTTATTTTGAGTGAGATCTTAGTTGTAAAACTCTACTCCAGAGATCAGATCCATCTTCTTAGGATTTCAGAAAGGCATAGCCCAATCAGAGTCTGGCCTTCCTCTACTTTTCATTACTGGAAGGGCACAACCCCAAAGGAGAGTGAACAGCAACGCTGTCAGATTTGTCACTGACAACCAACCATTCTCTATTCTTCGCAGGATACACACCATTACAATTTACATTAAAAGGTTAACCAAAATAGTGCCCAGAACTGATGCACCAAATTGCCACACAGAATTCTCCAAGAGCGGCTGCGGTGTAGTTGTCCTTAATATCCACAGTTGAGTTAAATGAACTCTGACATATTCCCACGTGGAAATAGCAAGGAGAAACATTTTTCAGTCTATTAAATTTAATTCATTGTGTACATTTTCCTCCTTTATCAGCAGTTCAAATTAATTTTTCTCATTGTCAACAGGCTGACAGTCTCCCACACCTTTAAATCCAAGCACACAGTATTTGCTAAGACTATCTATACCCACGGGCGTGGAAAACATGTTCATTCCATTAGGTCTTAGCAAGGCTCTAACAATTACACAAAATAATTTATCCCTCGATGATCAGGTACAGCTGTATCTAACTCTTCCCGTCAATTTCCATTTCAGCAGCAGAAATTGTGATGTTCTTGGGAGAGAAGTGGCTGGTTTTCGGTTACACACAGCTACAGGTGGAAGTCATCTGAAAACCGTAATGCCCGCATATGGAGAACCTGTGTGGCAGCACAATGACCTTTGTACATACTTTACAAGGGCTTATCCAGGACTATAACAATGTGATCAGTTGCACAGGGGGCAGAAATAACCCGGATCTCTCTGCTCACTGATTGCATTGAGCACTGAAAAAATGAACACCATCTAAATGGAAGGGCAGCATTCAATAGGAAAATAAGTGATACATGCAAAGAAAGATTTCTTATCCTATTGAAGAGATGAATTAATGATGGACACCACTTGTAGAGATAGCCTTCATGAGAAGTTTGCCCAATCCTCTAGAGCTTGTGGTGGAAATGTGTTTGCCATTATGCAATCAAGAAAAGCCCCTGCAATCAGAAATACTGTTTCTGAAAATTAGTACTCATTCTAACATCTCTCTGCTTCATTTTTTCACCTGCAAAATGAGAAAGCTGATACTTTCTCATTCTTACCTCTAAAGGGTATTTAGAGGACAAATGGAAGAATAATATAAAAGTGGTTAGAGCTTTTGGAAGAAAAGTTCTCTGTTAATCCAAGCTATTACTATTATTGTCACCGCCAACTACAGAGTGGTTTCAAATCCTAAACCTAAAAGCTTTTTCAGACATCTATTATTCAAATCTTATAAAAAAAATCCTGCATTATTTAGCTCCTTATTAGAGGTGGGTAAACTGAGACCTGAAAAGAATAAGAAACGTCCTCAAGGTCACACAGTGGCAGAGCAGGTAAAGAAAGCAATATTGATTCTGTGCACAACACCCCACAGATGCAGTGGCAAAGTGAAACTTAGAACCATTAATATCAGAAAGAGCCTGAAGCAGCAGCTTTTAAATTAAAAAAAAAAAAATCCTATTAAAAGCACTAGTCCAGCAAAAATCTCAGAGAAACCTTTGCAAAAAGAATATGCAAAGCCACTTTTTTCCCTGCCATTTCCTTAGTTATATTTCTTGATGTGACATATATTTTATCGAGAGCAAACAAGAGAGGTGCACTTCTATGCATGTAGTTTTCCTGTGTGCTTAGGAAAGGGTTTTTTAAAAGAGCTCTCAAAATTTCTTCATTGAATAACTCGAGGTCTAACCAGGTGAAGTTGTGTTGACTTGCAGTGTATATCCAGAACAGATGAACTCAAGTAAATATCTTCCTGCAAATCTATTTCCCTCAATTCATTTAAATCCACGTGTTTCCAGAGTGCTCTGCACATGTCAGTATTCTCTGGGTGATGGAGAGGGCTGTTAGGGATGTATGGCCAAAAGGCATGTTTAAGCTGGACAGCTTCATGGCACAAACTAGACAACACTCAGCCCTACCCCATGGAGGATTCCAACTTGCAGCCTGAGTCGCACTGTGAGAATTCTTAGAAATGTCTTCCAAACGCAGCGTTCCACCCAAAAGGGCTGATTACTGGGAAGAACAGTCCTAAAAAGGGGCTCCCTTCATGATGCACTGGCTGATCTTACTGTGCTTTTTCATTCTAGTGGAAGTCTGCCTGCTCATATTTTTCTCGCATGTTTTTGATGGATATAAACTGCAGCCTGTCAACCTTTTGAGAATTCTCCCATGTGATTACACAGGATGTAAAGTGGCGATTACAGAGGAATAAATTTGTGCCACATTAAAGATATATTCAGCTGTTTGGGGAGATCATTTAGAAAATTTTGAAAACATTTCCATCATGTTGGATAAACACTGTTTACACCCTCATAGGGAGGATGTCACCAAAATTTAGTACTTGAGTATATAATACAATACTTTGGGTCAGAGTTTTCTCATTTGGGGAAATAATTCCCAAAAGCGGCAGGCAGAAAAGCTGGACTTTTAGTCATTTATTATTTTGAATTTTATTTGTACATTTTGCAGTTTCACCTTGAAGTTCTGGCATTATTTTATTACTGTTGCATAAGAATTATAGAACAGAATTTTATACATTCCATACATTTTTGTAAGCCATTCTATCATGACTGAACTTCTTTGAAGTTGTGGTCTGACACTGTAACATGCTCAAAAGAAACACACTGAAAGCAAAAAATAAAAAATGAGCCCATTTTCTTTTTTTTTTCATTGAAGTATAGTTGCTGTACAATATTGTATAAGTTATGGGTGTACAATAGAGTGATTCACAATTTTAAAGGTTATACTCCATTTACAGTTATTATAAAATATTGGCTATATTCCCCATGTTGTACAATATATCCTTATAGCTTATTTTATACCTAATAGTTTGTACCGCTTAATCCCCTACCCCTACATTGCCCCTCCCCGCTTCCCTCTCCCCATTGGTAACCACTAGCTTGTTCTCTATACCTGAGTCTGCTTCTTTTTTTGTCATATTCACTAGTTTGTTGTACTTTTTTAGATGCCACATATAATTGATATCATACAGTATTTCTCTCTCTCTTTCTGACTTATTTCACTTAGCATAATACCCTCCAAGTCCATCCAGGCTGTTGCAACTTGAGCCCCATTTTCTAAGGGGAGAGGTCGTATTTAATTGTGTCAGGTACTTTGGGACTGTGTTAAGGCAACAGAGAACAAGAATGCCACTGACTGTCACTGAGGTGAAGGTTTGTGCCTCCCCATCATTCTGTGGCAAGGGCTCTAAGCACTCTTCTCCCCCTTTTCCTCTCTGTTAACTTACTTTCTCTGTGTGCTTTCTTATTTCTGACTCTGTCTCTCTCTGTCCCTGGATGTTTCCTTCTCCTGTCTACATCCCAAGCCTTACTGAACTCTGCTGGCAACACGCACTGCTAAGCAATTCCTAACACATGTTCAGAATCCGCTTCAGATATCTGCAGTGTCTTTTTCTGAGTGGCCTCTCCATGAGATTCATTTGGGCATCACAGTCTCAAGTAATCAGATCTCTTACTTGACAGCTAGCTTCCAAGAGGGAAAAAGACCCAGAATGTCACAGCTGCCACATTCTACTGATCAAAGTCAGTCAGAAGGCTAGCCCACTCAAGAAGGTAGAAAACAGACCTGCCCCCCTCATGAGGGGTAAAGCGGAAAGAGTGTACAAGAGGGAAAGAGCTGATGGTGGTGGCATCTTTGGAAACAAGCTCTCAAAGCTTCAGAGTAATTTCTAGGAATTTCAAAGGTTCTCTCGCCACAGTCTACAACTCCATTCCCAGGAAGAATGAAATCTGCCCAAAGGTGAAGATGAAATGTATTACCAGGGATAAAACATGGCCACCGGAATCAGGGGTAGAACATTTAGGAAAGGGATAAAATGGATTTTAGGTGAAATTAGGTTGGAGCCCAGCCCTGTCTTTGCAAATTTCTTTGGAAAGCTTCCTTGGAACTCACTGCAGTGAGGGCTCTTTGGCTCACTGCCCTTTCTTTTAGCCCTCTTCCTGCTGTGGCCACCTCCCACTTAGGAGTCCTTCTGCCTGTTCCCATGGCCCACTGACAAGCCAGTTAACCTGGGTGGTCCAGCCAAGGATGTCTTGGACTCGGACCAGACAGCTCATATGTACCCTGTGTCCGGGCCTCATGCTGAAGGGATGAGAGGAACCACTGCCTGTTCATGAGGGTAGCAGGTATGTGAGAAGTCCAAACCTTAATGAGTTTTCTAAAAAGCATGCTTTGCTCCGTATGTATATTTTTGACAAATCGAGTGTTAGTGGTATACAAAGAGATGTATTCAAAATTACTAAGATTCAGGTCTTGACCACACATGTACACAACTAACAATGTGAGGCCCTATGAAGTCATACCAATTACACTCCCCCTGCCCCGGGCTGGAATGATATTAGAGTCTTCATTAAATGGCTCTTTAAGTAAAGAGGCAATATGCTCTTTTCATTAAGCTGTTAATAATCTTAGCTTGAACAGGACTAAAGAAATCACTAAAAGAAGGCATCAACAAAACAAAAACAATCTCTCCACTTACTCTGTGGCTATTTTCCTCATCAACTCTTTCCACCTAAGATGGAAAACCACAAGCTCTCAGTGTTGAAGGCACTGTTATAATTCTAAGGAGTAATGGTAAAGTAAAGGTGTTTTCTCTTAATGAAGCCTATTAAAAAATATTGGCAATAGGGGAACTGCTAACTAGCAAAAAAATAAAAATAAAAACAAGAAGGGTGGGATATTTCTTACAAGTCGCTACAGCTCTCAAAACAAAAATCCTCATGACATAGCATCCTCGATACTAGTATTGAAAGAGAAGGAACTTCTCATTCCATTAACAGACTCTGCACCAATACATTCTTAAATCTATTTAACAAGAACTGGGTGTTATAAATGGGATGTGGAAAAACATAAAAATCTCCCCCAGGGTGATTGTGGAAAAGGAAACAGTATAACATCAGTCAGGACAAGAGAAAGAGAGATCAACACAGAGTAAGAAGAAAAGCAGGAGGCCAGCTGGGAGAAGGAAGAAGCAGGGTGAAAACATGAGAAAAGGAAGGGCTGGAGTAAAGTAACCGGGCCCACTACTGTATAAAGTCAAACTCCATTTGTCCTTACTGCAAAAATATTCCTAACTATTCTTCATATTGCTATAGCATGCAACGAAGAGAGGGCTCAAAGAAAGGTCTCCTGACAATACTAGCTACATTGCAGCTCAGCTTATTAGCGGGACCAGTAACAATATAGCAGTCAGTTTTATGCCATTACTTCTTTGTGAATATCCCACACTAATGGGTTCCTCCAGTATGTGTGCCCTCGCACGTGCTCAAAAACACACTTTCTCTTTTTCTTATCCCTTTCCTCGTGGGTGTGTATGTGTTTTGGTGATTCTGAAACTTGATATTGCAAAATTTCCAATGGAGTTTGATAAAAGTACTAATTTCTGGACCCTATCTTCAGAGACTGTGATTTAGTAAATATACGGCAATTCCCGGCATCTCTAATTGTAATAAGCTCCAGAGGTTATTCTGATACATCAGAAGACTAAAAATCATTAGCACAGCAGAAAGACGTGAGCAGGAATTAAGGATATTATGTTTGAGCCCTGACTCTGAACTAATTGCTTTTAAGTAATGACCATGAGATCTTAGGTAATTAATTATTATGCAAAATTATAATATTTAGTCCCTACGTTAGTTTAAAAATGTGAGGTATTGACATTCATATTTTAATAAATCATACTATTTATCTCATAACTTTTGCATACCTGTCTCTTTTTTATCATTCTACAACTCTGTCACTTCCAGCACATGGCATTTAAGTTTAAAAGACATGACCATAAGAAAAAACAAACAACAACAACAAAGAGAAAACTTACCCTTTTTTCAGAGCTTTTTGACAAAGAAAAACCAGAACACATTTCATATTTTGCTATTGAGGAAACATGTAGTTCAGTTCATATGTTGGGAGGTTAACTTTTTCCCCATGATATATAAAAGTCAAGAGGGAAACATTAATTTATTTAAACTATTGGCACAGAGAGAAAAACAACCTCACACTGTGCCACATACTATCACAAAGAAATACGATAACATTGATCTTGAGAATGGTTGTGAAGAATAAAATAATGAGCCCTCATTTAATAACATTAAACCCTGTAAAACATTCCAAAACCAAAATGATTATCATTATTAGGTATATATGTAGCAAAGTACTCTGTTGTGATTTTTTATATATGTATTCTATTGAGAAAGGTGTCAGAGAATTACTTTGAACCCTTGAGGGAAACCTTCAGAAGGATGAACAGAGAGACACCCAGAGTCGTTTAGGTAACCTCCCTTAGAATGATGAACTGTCTGGGAAATGGGTTATAGACAGACGTTTTGTGCGTTAAGAACAGAAAGAGAAAAGCTGCCCAACTTCTAGGTACAGGGGCAGTAAGAAAACAGTGGTTCTAGTTCTGAAAAGGGATGAAATTAACTGAATATTGAGAATCATGACCTTGGGAAGGCAAGCAAAGGGCAACCTTGTCTGAGCGCGGTTCTGAGAAATTAAAGTTGTCCTCGCTCAAAAGTCAACACTGGCAGAGTGCCCTTGGCCAGTGTAGAGATGTGAATTAGCAACATCTGTCAGAGCAGGGAGCATGATTTTGTCGACAGCCACCCAACTTGGCAGCTGCAAGCTATACCATTAACAAACTGAAGAGGATTCAATCTCTCCTCTCTTATAATGGAAATTGAACTGAACTTTCAGCCCCCATCTGGATTGGCTAAGCCCTCAGGTTTCATGGAAATTTTAAGAGAGGGAGGCTCCCTGAAAGGGTAGCTACTGCACTCCTGTCACTGTATAAGACTCAGATCAATTTTCATTTACATTGAAAAGTCATGGAGGAGTTCAAATTCAGTTATATACTCACATATATGTATTTGGGTCTCAGTAAAGGCCATTCTTTAAAAAAAAAAAAATTCCCTGTTAGAAATGGTGAAGATGTCTTAGGGACTGATTGTCTCTCTGTAGACACTAAGACTAAAACTCTACAAGGAAGAAGAGAGGTATAGAAGGCCCAGAAAGGCAAAGTACTGGCTAGGGAGGAGTGAAGGGGTATATACCCTAGCATCAGAGCAGGTCAGGATCAGGGAGGAATATGAACCTCGGACACAAGAGTAGTCTCACACAATCACCCTAAGGCCAGCCTCTGGACAGCTGGTGCGCTTTGCTTAATAGAACAAGTTCTGAAGTAAAATGAGAAGCTAACCTCTCTAAAGGTGGCTGGAAGAACTGTGATCCTGTCCAGTTACTGTACAAAGAGTGTCACTGCCTGGGAATGTGTGGCTTTAGCAGCAAAAGCAGTGAGAATGCGCCAAGCCCCTGGAGAATGTGGACGAACAACAAAATGGTAGCATCTGTGCAACAGGAGTCGAGATGTGGTGGCAGGACTGGGCAGAACACCACCTAAAGCAACCTGACCTATGCAGGGTCCACAGGTAAGAGAGGAAGAAGGAAATCGGAGGTTTTATCCTCTAGACTGTAAATACAGCCTTGAGAAGGATAAATGGACAAGTTCCAGAGTCATCAATGAAAACTCTCTTATCAGGGGAGCCAGAACTGGAGTCCCAGTAACAAAATGCGGGTTGCGACTAGATCTACCCACTCATTCTTCCACCAGCTTTTCATTTTTCTGTTTGGTATAGATATAGGAAATCAGAGGTTCATAATAAACCTGTCTTACCTGGGAGAAATAAATCACTGGTGATGATGGTGCCTACTGAGCTATTGTGAAGATTAACATAAATGACCCAACAAGACAGCAGCCTTCATTCCCGAGGACAGACCTTCACAGTTTTAGGTATCCAGGCAAATACAATGAAATACTTACTAAATATGACATATTTACTCACAATGTGTTATCAAGCCTCTATGGATCACACACTAACTATGAGGAAAGCAGAAGAGCAGTACAAGAGAATCCAGTTACAATTACCAAGAGGAGTGAGATTTCTAGAGCTGGACAAGAAAATGTATGAGATTTTCAATTTACTTGAACTCCTTTGGAAGTCAATTCATTGTTATGTGCCTGGCACATAAAACTAACTATGGACCAAGTACTTTCAAAGGAGGCACAGACAAGGGAGAAAGACAAGGTGAGATTATAACTCGGGTGAATGTTGAACCCGATAGCCAATTATTGGGTAGAAGTTAGAGTGAGGCGTGACTCTATGGAAATGTAAGATGTGTAGCTGTTTATATTGATTACCTGGATAAGGAGAATATTGGGAAATAGCAATGGAAGAATCTATTAATAAACATTAATTCGTATTGTACAATAAATTAATCCTCTGGGAGGGAGGCAAACGAAAGATAACAAAGTTGTCCGGGAGATGACTGAGACACATCTATTAGCAAGAGTGACTGGAATTGAAAGGTCTAGAAGTGAGATCAAAATGAGCACAGGTACCGTAACCATGGGCTCACGGAAGGGTTTAGCATATGACTGAGTCCAGAAGAGGCCATGTATATATGGGTTGTCTGATAGGAAATAACACCAACAGCTAAAGTACAACTTATTGCCAGAACTGTCCCAGTGGGGCTCACAACATAGTAGTATACGAGCAGATGGTGGCAGATAATCCACCTACAAACGATGTCATATTCTGCGGCAGACACCAGGGAACCCCCAGTATATCACCATGTTCTTTTCAAAGTCTCACAACCACACAGCTGTACTGTTCTGGGTGTCTTATGCACATTAATACTACAATTATAACGTTAGTGCTAACTCTGTACTAGGACAATTCCCTTCCTCCCTTTGAAAACATAGTTTTTCTCTACTTTTCCTGCTCTTTTATTAATGGTATTCAGAAATGTGTCCCTGAGTCTCTCCAGCCCGCCACAGAGTACTGAAACAATGACCGTGGGAAGAAATACCAAATGGTATGCCTATGGCTTTGGGAACAACTTTCAGCAATGGTCACTCTGGGTTTTTGGGGGTTTTGTTAGCTTTTCAAAATGTGTTTAGTTAGCAAAAAATAAGAGGATAATTCCCTCAAATAACTGAAATCTCCCTTGAACTTAATTAGCTAGACTATGATACTCAGATTAATGTGGGTCACCTTCGGAACTGGTCCAAGAAAGTAAGTTACGTTAAGAACTAACTTATACCCTATGGTCCCCCAGCATGATTATCAAGGAAGTCATTATGGCAAGTACTCAGAATGGCTCGCAAGCAGTCACAAGTCACACGCTCATGTTCTAAATACCCAGTAGCAGTAAGGGCCCTTGCGTGGTTCAGCATAGATAATTCAGCCAGGCTGTCCAGATGTGACTCAACATTGACCACTAGGACAACAAATAGTACAATATGCTCCAAGATGTGAAGCAGCATAGCCTGGCTGTGTTAGTACAATAATAGAAACAGAGAGTGGGGTTATCAACGAGCTTGCCTACTACCCTGTAAATGCTGTGAGAAGACCTATATTTAATAATTTACCACTCTGCAGATATTCTGGGGAGTTCTATTTATAGACCAGATGATACAGGCGAGCCAATAAAATATGTCTCTCAAGTGACACCATGACCATGAAATGCAATTGTTTGGTATTTGAAAAGACAGAGACCGTAACCATGTCATTTAAATATCCTCAGCATTTTCAGCACTGTAATACATGTATTAGTATTTTAAATGCATCTGTAGTCTGGTCAATGCAAAATAGTCATTTCATAAATCTCTCAGCATTATAAGACTGTTTTCATTTTAATCATATTAATACCCTTAAAATTCTGCCCTGCACTTTTATTTTTATTTATGACCCTTAAAAACACATTGAAAATATTTATTTATGGTTAAACGACTTGTGACAATTCAGACTTCAGTTCATTCTCTGAGGTTTAGATTCATATACAAATGTTCTGCTTTCCTCTTTAGGATTCTACCATGAAAACAGATGCCCTTATTCTGTTGTACACCATAAACATGTAACAGTTCTGGAATTAAGATTCTGGGTCTAAACTAATTATGGATGTTTTCCTATTGAATTAAGCTCAGCTGCAGCTAAATCCAAATATGTTTTAAAGGATCTAACTCCATGAAATTATACGATTGATTATAATTATTGCCTATATAACTGAAAGACCCACTCCTCAGAAATTTAATATATTTGTCCCTATATGAAGCTATTGAATGCATCACTAGGTTCCTTTAATATGCAAAGGAAGGCTCAGAGCTGAGTGTGAGGGGAAGGATGGGATGGAACTAATTTGCTCTACACAAGAAAATAGAAGGAAATGTATTTCTGTACATGTGAAGGAAGGAGCAGAAGTGAGAAGAAGAGAGAAAAAAGACTGGCTGAGCTACACAGAGAAAGACATTTTAAGAACAGTATTATTTGATATGTTATGATATAAATGTACTCTTTCCCCCAAACGTTAACAAAATGTGCTCCAAACACATAAGAAGTATAGGAGTACGTGCGTGTGTGTGCGTGCATGTGTGATTTAAACAAGTTAACACCAGTGCCTGGCACTTGGGAAACTCAAAGAATGTTAGCTCTTATTATGATTCATATTAATATCATTTACCACTTAAAATGTTGCTTAAAGATAGCGACACAAATGTTACAACACACATAAGCAGTGCTGTTAAAGGATGGGTTTTTTAGAAAACATGGAAAAATATTGGGAAAAAAATTTCACCAGGAGCTACAATGAGCTAGTTACTATAACTAAGAACAAAATTTAATTCTAAGTTTCTTAGCTGGTAGTCAAAAATAGAAACACATTTTTTTTGTTTATATCTTTTACTAATTTGGGAAAGAACATATATGTTTATATATTCAGAAAAAAATTCCTGGCACAAAATCTTGTGAGTTTATTGTGTGTCTTGATGAATTAAGAGCCACTGAGTAACATGAAGTGCTATTTACTCACTGTAGCTTGTTCTGTAAGTAGTCATTTTACAAAAAAAAAAAAAAAGCCCGGATAAAAGCTGATGGTATAATGTTAAATCATAACTTCAAAGGCAGTTCTTTGGGGACAAAAAGCTAATAGAAGCTAGAAACGCTATTTCCTTTACTTTGATAATATAAAGATATATCTTAGAGAACGTAAAGGAATGGTTTGGTTAACATGCCTACTGTAATATAATTTATAATTTACTATGTTCATGAATATTTCTGAGTATCACATACTTTGCTAATGTGCCTCCTCGGTAAATAAACCACATACCCCTCAAAGACCACACATACAGTATTAGAAGTACAGTGCCATTATACGTGTTTTCCTGAAATTATTTTGTATATACTTTCCCCAAGAAGTAAAGGAAAAAATGCTTTTAAAGGATTCCAAAATTCTGGGGGGGAAGTGGTGTGACACATATTCACATGTGCCAAAAGTAAGACTGATATGGAAGCATTCAAAGTAACCAAGAATATTATTTTAATTACGTGTGTTCTATTTGAAAAAGGAAAACTACCATACAGACGGTGAGATTATTCACGGTATAAAAGATGATTTGATGAACAAAACTTTTCATGGTCACATTCTTACTCACCAAATGCATTTTTTTGATCTTTATAAACAGACATTACTTGATGGAGATAGAGCTAGGGAACAAAGGAAGCTCAGCTTTGAAAACATAAGGAAGTATTGCCCATGGACATTCAATCAGACGTTACAGCAGAAGTCAACAGGGAATGATGAATCAGCTCACAGTCTAATTTTCAGGAACTCATCCTTCTTACTAAAAATGCCTTGATACACAAATACCAACACATGATCTAGTAACACTGGATAGTGTATAGCATCGATAATTTAAAGATTTCATCTTAGAAGCATCCTAAGAGGTATCAGATTTCAAGTTTAGGAAGATATTCTCAGCATATTAAAATACAGCAATGGAATGGATAAGTAATCTTTTGCACTAAATACAACTGAAGCACAGAAGAAAATATAAGCGGCAAAATTGTTGTTCCTTACCTGTTACAGGAGAGAAGAAGCCAAGTTAACAGGTTCCATACACATCCAAAGAGAGGAAGCCGAAGGGGGAGAAAAAAAGATAAGAAGGATCATTTGGGGTAAAACTAAAGTGTAGGTAACAATAAAAATGAAACATTTTGCAAAGAAAACCGTTCTCCTCCTATTCAAAAAGCACCTGATTGCCTGGATTTGTTCAGTTCAATCATTTTTTTTTCTGCCAAGTAAACTGAAATAATTTGTCTGTAATGTGGCTGATCTCTTACACCAGATACTCTCAGGTGGCATCCAGCTGTGTCTACTCACAGTGAGAGATGTACAGAACGAGTATCATATTTATAACATAATTCTACAATACAGAAAACCCTAACAAAAACACTGAACATGACTTATGATATCAATGTGTACTCATTCAGTTGCAGAAATTCTGCAGTCATGTTCAAAATCACAATGAAAAGGGATTCTGAGTCAAATGTGAATACGGTCATACATCAGAGACATTGCGTGTTAGGTTCCAGACCACAGCAATAAAACAAATATCACAATAAAGTGAGTCACAAATTTTTTAGTTTCCCAGTGCATATAAAAGCTATGTTTACACTGTATTGTAGTCTATTAAGCATGCAATAGCATTATGTCTAAAAAACAATGTACCTACCTTAATTTAAAAATACTTTATTGATAAAAAACACTTAACCATCATCTGAGACTTCAGTGAGTCATAACCTTTTTGTGATAGTACCATCAGACATCACTCATCACAAATCACCATAACAAATATAATAATAATGAAAAAGTTGGAAATATTGCGAGAATTACCAAAATGTGACACAGAGACACAAGGTGTGCAAATGCTGTTGGAAAATTTGATGTGAAAAGACTTGCTTGATGCCAGGTTGCCACAAACCTTCAGTTTGTAAAAAGCACTATTATCTGGAAAGCACAACAGAGCAAAGTGCAATAAAAGGAGGTATGCCTGTAGCTTGAATGTGACCCAGGATTTAATTATTTGCTCCACGTTTTAAAAATACTGATTGTACCTCTAAAATATTCTAGAAGCCAAGACTAGGAGCCATGACATCTAGACTCCAAACTCCCTTGCTCCTTAACGTCCAATATTCTACATGAACATGACATTCATATAATATAAATAGGAACAACTGGAGACCATCCATGAGTCCTAGATTTGACATCACCAAAAGGCTCCCCCAATATCTGCCCTGACAAAAAGCATTAGTCCCTGTTAAAATTCATTTTTTACTCTACAGGAATATCACATTTGGAAATGAAATTGAAGCATAGAGCATATTCTAAGATTATTTAATGGTCACCTATCAACCTCTTAGACAATGAGGTGCCACTCACAAACCCAAGCCAACATCATCTCAACATTGCTCTAGGAAACCTCAAGCATCCCTGTGCAATTTTATCTTTCAACATAGTTCTATTAGAATTTTCTATTTTTTTTCCATTTTCTTAATTACTTTATGATATTTTGGGGGAGAATAGGAAAGTCCACATGTAAAAAGTCAGATCTTCCTTTAAGAACACCAAATGCAACTCCGGTGGATTTGAGATACTTCACAACAAACTGATCTTAATTAACAGGGTCCAACCTTATCCACCTTATCCCTATCCACCTTATATGGATCCTTTCCAAATAATGTCTCACTTTTTAAGTTCCCAGTCATCCTGTCCCATTAACCAACTTTTGCCAGAATTTGCATTCCTTAAACTGGAAATTCTGTCTACCTGTGGAGTCTGATTCAGTGGCATCTTTGCAACTGAAAAATACTAGTCATCCCAGTTTACTGCCTTTATACTTGAGAATGTCATATATCAGATGAAGGCTGCTCTAATTCCAGGTTCCCAGTCACTGATATGAATCACTCTGTATATCTAAACGATCTATTTAAGGGCTCCTACTAAACAGAGAATTCACAAGGAAGTATCAATACATATACTTTGAAAAAGAATCTGAGAGCTATGAAGTATCTTAGACTATTTGAGCTAGGTCAAACAATTCCATACGTGTTCATAACACTAATGTTTATTCATTCATTCAAACCTCTCCCCCCATCCATTCATTTACTCAACAATTTAACGATCACCAATGTGTCCCAGGCACTAGGTGTTAGGTGCTAATGTATAAAAAGATATGAGACTAAAAAATCCTTCTCTCAGGGTGCTCATTTGTTGAGTGAGACAAACACCCTCAAAGATACAAAATAATATAATGTGATAAATGATATGATAGTGAGCCAAAGAACCATATACTCCAAATTTCTCAAAATGAATATATTTCCTAATTATGAGAGAATACTCTATCCTTCTTTCACTACGAACATCTTTTTTTTAAATTAAAAATCTGATTGTGTCATAGTCCTTTTTAAAATGCTTTAGCCGATTCACATGACCTCCCATCGTTGGTCTATCTGTCATCTGATGCACTGGCTTTATCCACCCCTCTCACCTCATCCCAAACCACTGCCCCCTTGTTCCTCGAGCTCTAAACACGCTGTCCTGCTTTCAGTTCCTCAAAGATGACAGACTCTTTCCACCAATGGGCCTTTGCACCTGCTGTTCCCTCTTAGAGGACCACTCTCCTCACAAGCTCCAGCTTTCATCTGAGTAATTCCTACTCACCTTCACACCTTTAGGATCACTTCCCTGATGCCATCCCCTCAAAATCTGGTCATCGCCATGGTTAAATGCATTCATAAAACCATATCCCTTTCCTTCAGAACTCAGATCTCGGTTTGCTTTCATATTTTCATTAGTGTAATTAACTCTTTAATGACTACATTCTGTGAAATGGAGATTACATCCGCTTTTGCTTATTAATCTTATCTTCAGTGCCTAGTATCTGGCATGATGTAACTGCTCAATAAACACTGCTTATTATCAAATCTGTTGATGGATTAAGACATTCTTTAGTCTATGGCATACTTAAAGTAGTACTAGGGGAAACAAAAGAACATTTGTTGGGGACATTATAGAAGCCAGAAAAAAGTAATCAGTACTTAAGTAATGGCCATACCTACACATTTTTTTCTATTTAACAATTTTGCTTAGGCTCTCCTTTGAATATAATGATATCAACAACCAAAAGGAATATACACACGTGGATTAATCTCTCTGTTTAGTTTTATACTTTCCTATAGATTTCTATTTCACCTACATCCTTATATGTAATGTTTGATTGAACTTGAAATGGGGCAAGACAATTGCTGTACGGGATTGAAGGAAAGTCATTTTGAAAGCTGCTCAGGATATAGACAGCCTAAGCTGCCTCAGCCCAGGAAATGACCTTAATCAAGTCATTGGATTGTTACCAGCTTCTAACAGTACTGGCAAGGAGACCAAATAAAAAGTTAGTCCCCATAGGATAGACAGTGCTATATCCAAGCTGAGCTTTATGGAATATAAAAAAGCAGGAATGTGAATCCTACGATATTGAAAAATATTGTCATATGAGCAGAAAATACATTCTGTTTGGTTTCAAGGAGCCAGATTTGAAAGCTAATGATCTCAGTATCATAACCAGCCTCCCAATCAGTCTCTACTGGGAGGTATGGGAAAGAAAGCAGATTGACAGACCATCATAATGAGCCTACATTTGCCCCCGGAGAAAAGACCCTGAAGATCAGTGTTATAGGTAACTAGTAAATATTATCGCTGGTATAGAAATAGATCACTCTCTGGGTTATTATTAATAGGAATATTTATAAAGCATCCACAGAGTATGAGAAGCCCTGCGAATAATGTACTTGAGGAGAAGAAGGGAAAAAGAGAAAGGAGCATTTTGCTGAAACTTTCAGCAGTAGTAGGAGATTTTTCCCCATTTGTATTCTTTTATTTGGGGAGTTGATGAAGCACAGAGGGTGAAGATCTAAGAGCGAGGAAGTAAGCTTGTTGGGAAGAGGACAGAGGTGAGTAGGACACAGAGAGAACAAAGAAAGGAAGAAAGAAACAAAGGTGAGCAGGGTGAGAGCACGGCCAGAGAAAGAGAATTTTGAAAAATAATTAGTTTCCCTTTAGAGCTTGTCACATAGTGCTTTCCAGTTTCCAAAGCACTTCACGCACACGACTTTACCCTGCCTCACGTCAAGCCTGTGAGACAGGCCCGGCAGGGATCACCACCCTGGTTCTTCTTTTTTTAGTTGATTACCCAAGGCTCAGAGAGGATGCAAGTTACCCAAAGTCCCAGGGCCAGTGAGGAGAGGAGTGGGATGGATCTGCTTGGTGTTTCTGATAGCAGAACGCATCTGGGGAGGGAAAAAAGAAACTCCACATTCTGAGGCTGGTAAAGAGTGAGCCTGGGTGACTGCTGGTTTTACACCAGTCTGGGAGTTAAGCAGAGATGCTTCTGGAAAAGGAGAAACCCTTTAAATCTTGTTTTTCTACTCTTAACTCATTCTACAAACGTTTGCTCCAAACCTACTCTGGAAAAAAGTGGGTCCTGAATCTTCCCTAAAAGGAATACACCACTTCCTTCTTCTGCTTACGCAAGAGGAGAAGCAAGAAGCACAGCTCTTGTTATGATTGCTTTCTGTAATCAACAGACACATTTACATTCTCCCTTTACATCCTAAGCTTTTCTCAACAGCCTTGACAAGAATTCTAGATCATGTGCTCTTAGATTTCAGAAAGTTCATCTGACTTTGACTTAATTGGTATCTAAGCATAGGACAGAAATGTGCATGATATACTTGGTTGACTCAGATCCTGAAATGTCTTATGTAAAGAAAATAAAGAAATTCCAAGTCCTGCTAAAACCCTGAATTCCATATTCTAAAATAGAAAATAAGGGTTTTTAGGTGGAGAAGATATTGTTGTGATTAATCAGTCTCATTTATGGTTTGGAATGAATCTAAACAAAAGGCATCTAATTCAGTTAGTTTCTCTTCAGCATGATGCCCTTTTCAAGTGCATGTAAACACTTCACAAGCACTGGACACTGTGGGCTCCAGAGTACACTGTGGTCACACTCAGATGAATCCACAATCTGGGGCAGTTCACACAAAGACTGAAGATTGATGATGATCCAATACTGCACTAAACTTCCCCATAAAACATTTTTAAAGGGAGACGTACACCATGATGGCAGCGGGTGGGCAGGAGTGGAGTTCGGAGTAGCGAGGTGGAGAGGGCAAGCCCCAGAAGCCTCAAGGACCCAGTAATGGGCCCTCAAATAAACACTGATTGCCTTTAAAACAAAGCAGCCAAATTTGTGAAAGCCGTTGAGATCCGTACCCTGGCTCACTGAGCATGTAAGACAATTACCTGTGAAAGTTGCCTCGACCTACAAGGGACTCTGTATGAAAGAGAGATCAGCTTTTGTTATGCTAAGGAGAGTTGGGTGCTGCTTTTTATAGCAGTGTAACTTAGTTTAACCTGACTAATTCAGTCCACTTGTCCATATTATTAATCACCAAGTTCTCTTTATTCCATCTCATCAATATTTCTCAAATCCATCTAATTCTAACCATTGTCACTACCTTAAATCAGGTTATCATTCCCTCTTGGCTGTATTAATGGAACAGATCTCCCTGCCTGTGGTCTTGATCCATTCTAATCCATTTCCTGCACAGCCAGAGTCATCATTCTAAAGTGCCAGAGCTTTTGTTTCTTTCCCTAAAACCATTCAATGGTTGCCCATTGCTCCCAGGATAAAATAAGAATTCCTTCAAAGCCCTCCATAATCGGACCTCTGTTTACTTCTCCAGTCTCGTCTCTTGACATTTCTCTCTCTCTGCTTCAGTCCCATAACTATCTGATCTCCTTGGAACTACCGAGGTATAGACTCATTGTTTCTTCTTCCTAGCACACTCTTGTCCACCGTGCCCAACTTTCTCTAGTTAATCCCTTAGAAACCCGTTCAGATAATACCTCCTTTCTTGAGGTCTTAAGGCTGGATTGAGTGTTCCGGAGTCAATCTCTGCTCACCCCGTTAGTGGTCACTTCTTCAGGGTATATAATTGCCTGTCTCCTTGACACTCCTCTGCTAGAGTGAGAGCTCCTTGACACAGGGACTGTTTTCTAGTCATCATTGTATCCTCAGGGCTTAGCACACAGTAGACCTTTAACAAGTATTTTCAAATGAAAAATGAATGAATGAAGGCTTAAATCTAAGATGCCTCTCTCCCAGCTTCCCTTCCCAGTTATCTCAGGCATAGAACAAAAGCAAAGAGAAGGGACTTCAAGTCTGATCGATCTGGCTTCAGATTCTTCCTCTACCCCTTGGAAACTATGTGAACCCAGGCAAATAACTTAATCTTTCTTGGCCCCCAAATCTCCATTTGGGAAATGGGAGTAATCACATCTCCATTACAGACTTGTAAAAATCAGAGTCGTGAACACAAAACAGTCACGGAGTGAGAGGCACAAAGCAAATGCTAAATATAAAGGGTACGTATAATATTATTCTTGTTATTATTATTATTGATCACATAAAAACTAGTCCAATGCCGGCGATGGAAAGGCACTTACTTGGACTGCACAGATACACTTCTCTTTCTATGATTCCAGACACTACACCACAAACGTACCCTATCCTAGTGAACCACATCTGGCGACATTCACAAGATCTAATGTCACCACAGGTAGTAAACAATCTCAAGGAATGATTCACGTCTTAGTTCTCTCTCTCCTTGGGCAACCCATCCATCAGATCTATCTAGGGACCCTGAGTAGCTGTGGAAGGAAATTAACCTAATTATCTGTGTTCTTGGAGTGTTAAGGTTCCAGCAAAGATGAAGACAGACTCTTCTTTTCATGTCCATGTCAGATTTATTCCTTAAATTTAAGAGTAAAACACTAGCTATGACAAAGCACCACTCGTCCCTTTCAACAAAAGGATAGTTACCTGTTGTGTTCAGATGGTGATTGTTTTCTTCAAGTAAAAATCTACCAGCTGCCAAGGCCACTGTGCATCTCAGCAGGTGAGGGCATGTTCTTCTAAAGCAGTTTGAATATGAGGGCTGAGAGACCAGAATGGGGTTTCTTTGTTTGTTTTATTTCATGGTTCTTCCTTCCTTTTTTGGATAAGGATTTTTAGATGAGGTTAAGCTAATTATCATTAAGTTCCATTTCAACTTCTGGATTCCTCATTTTGGAATATGACCACAGATGTCTTTGTGCCTTACCAGGTTTACCAAGGGACAAAGTTAGAATGATTTCATCAGATTATTTTTCCCGTGACTATGGTTGGATGAGTGAAGTCCCTAATTAACTAGTGCATACCATTAGCAAAACAAATTCAGGAGGGTTTTTTTTTTTTTATTCTGCATAATACTGGTTGATGGGTAATGCCACTATTTTCTTAGGGCTATATGCTAGCCAAATCGCTTCTGCTGACATGTGCCTTAACAGACTGCTGATGGTCAAGGAGCAGGCAGAGGTTTCCAGGGAAATAAAAGAAAACTTGTGAAAACTCGCTTGAAGAACACATTACACATTTATTATCAGGCAACTAAACTTTTGTATTAGGTTTGTATTTGTGCCCAAGGCCTTAAGGAAAACGTGGAACCCATTTTAATAACTGCTATCAACCTCCTGTCATCCCTGGGGTGTGTGCACAGAGCTACATGAGCACAGACTGTCCTGTGAAGAGGCATTGCTTAGACCAGGGAGAAGGCTTTTAAGTCACTGCCCACCTTCTTGGTCCAAAAGCAAAAAAGTATAAGACTGGGCTTCCCTGGTGGCGCAGCGGTTGAGAATCTGTCTGCCAATGCAGGGGACACAGGTTCAAGCCCTGGTCTGGGAAGATCCCACATGCCGCGGAGCAACTGGGCCCGTGAGCCACAATTACTGAGCCTGCGCATCTGGAGCCTGTGCTCCACAACAAGAGAGGCCGCGATAGTGAGAGGCCCGCGCACTGCGATGAAGAGTGACCCCCGCTCGCCGCAACTAGAGAAAGCCCTTGCACAGAAACGAAGACCCAACACAGCCATAAATAAATAAATAAAAATTAAAAAAAAAAAAAAAGTATAAGACTGAAAAGTAATGATAGCTCAGAGAATTAAACACATTCTAAACCCAAGAATGTTCATGACACGTTGGTACTAGATATCGGAGCAAAAGTTTCCGAATGCAAAATATAAATTAAAGGTCCTATATAGACCTTAAAGGTCTATATAGGAACAAAATAAATAGCCTCACTGGTGAGAAGACAGAGTTGAATTTTAGCTTTGAACCTTGCCTTTCCCTACTTGGGAAAATTCCAATAAGTGTCAACTGCCTCCCTAGAAGGTAATGTGTTTCAATAGCCAATCAATAGACAAAACGTATAGGATTTTGACTTCTTAACCAACCTTTGCATTTAGCTACTACTTGATATTATGCAATTTTAAAAAATATCCTGTGCCTTAGCTTCTCATCTGAGAGTTAAAAATATGAAGAGCAATTCAATGATTATTTGAAAGAAATAACTAAAACAAATTCTAGCCAGGGACAATAACTGTACGTACTAAAATCTTCTTTTCATACTTTTTGTATTAATTTGAACAAGTCTCCCTTGGGCAAATACTCCAAAGAGATCATGATTTCTGGGTTTCTGATTTCTCTTCATTATGGGCAAATGATTCTTCTACATAATGTGGTGCCCAAAAACATGCCAAGAACTCCAAATGATTAACTTAATATATTAAACTTACATTACTGTAGACCAAATGCTTTTTTTTGTTGTTGTTTTTTTAGCATTCTCACAAAAACATCAGTGCAGTAACTTAGTGTTAAACCAAAGATACCTTCTAAGTCCTATAACTCGCCTCACTACTCACTTCCCTGGGCCCTATATTTGTTCTTCATCAATAGGAGCTGTTACCAGTCCTTTTTTTTTTTTTTTTTTCTTTTAAATGTTTCCTATCCATTTCAACGCAATCCCTCCGGTCTCTAAGCTAATCTACTCAACCCTAATACCATGGTCCCTCAGTGTCCATTGTATCAGACACTCTCTAATAAGAAGGGCAAGCATCATCTTCTCCAAGCCTCAGCTTCAACTCACTGTGCTGCGCACCAAACTTAGCACATTGCCATCACTAACAAATCCCTGTGATCCAAGGAACTGTCAGTCTTAGTACCATGCTGGATGGAGGGCGGTAACATTAAGACATGTCCAACAGGGAAAAAAAATTGAAGGAGGCGGGTATATAAAATGAAGAGGATTCACTGACTAGCAAAAATCAGTGAAGCAAAAATGGACCATTTTCCTCTCACTGATTTTCACTGCTCGTTGTATGCTGACAGCCATCTCTGCAACTTTGCAGCCCTCTTGTAGCTCCTGGGGAGGCCACGCAAGGACACAGGAACACTCACAACACTTGGCCAGGCCCTTCCCCTTCCACCGAGTTATAACAACATACGGGAAAGAAATTCACACTGAGAAACTACAGTTTCTCACGCATGAGTAAACTGCAGCCAACACGTTTGTGAGCAATGCTGTTCTCACTGGATTCTGATGAAGTCACAGCAGGGCCTTCGCTCAGTGGCCTCTTGACTTTGTCTGGCCATGTTCTCAGTTATGCTCTCCTGTGAGAATAAAGACCTACCCTCTTCCGGACTCAGCCTCCTAATGTGCTAGAGAAATCGCATTTTACAAAAAGTGCCATCCATCATCTGTGAAAGCCAGGCAGTTTAAGTCCCTGCCAAGAGCAGGGGCAGATATTCTGAGTAATTGGACGCTGCCTCTGTAATCTAACTGCCGCCAGCAGCTGGAGACCAGAGGTGAGGTGAGGAGAAACCTTCCCCCCCGGAAGAGGCTGCGAGCAAGGCCAGACACTTCAGATGCCACCTCGGAAGCATTCAGGTGTGCGTCAAACTCCCTACCTATTTTTAAACAGCACATGCATTCTAAAACAAGTCAGCATGTACTTTTTTGAGGAGTATTTACCATGAGTTGTCACGCAGTCACTTAGGCTCTAGAGAAGCTCAGATACAGATAAACTCCTTTTTTTTTTTTAATTTTTTTTTTTTTTTTTTTTTTTTTAATTTTTATTTATGGCTGTGTTGGGTCTTCGTTTCTTTGCGAGGGCTTTCTCTAGTTGTGGCAAGCGGGGGCCACTCCTCATCGCGGTGCGCGGGCCTCTCACTATCGCGGCCTCTCTTTGTTGCGGAGCACAGGCTCCAGACGCGCAGGCTCAGTAATTGTGGCTCACGGGCCCAGTTGCTCCGCGGCATGTGGGATCTTCCCAGACCAGGGCCCGAACCCATGTCCCCTGCATTGGCAGGCAGACTCTCAACCACTGCGCCACCAGGGAAGCCCAGATAAACTCCTTTTGATACATGCCTAGAATACGGGGGAACTCAGCCCTGGCTATATTCCTCACCCTTTGTTTTTCCAATAAGAACATGACCTAAGAACAACTAAGTCCCCATTTCCTTATTAGCATTCCACCAGGGGTACCCAAGACCGTGCACTTAACTACATATCAGTCAAACTGGTATCAAGTAAACTCGCCCACGCTCACGCAGACATCGCTAGGCAAGGTAGGACAAAATACTCACAGGAAAGTGAGAAGGGCACAAACTTGTCTTTGGGAAGAGACTTACGGTCTAAGCATGTGCTTATAGTACTAAATATCTAGATGCTCTCCATGGAAGAACAGTGCCTGCAAAATTGAGCTAACTATGCTGTATTGTTAAGGTCCAGCATCTCTTCAATTATAAAAATAAGAGATTCCTAACATAAGCTCACGGGATGAACCCAGTGAATGAGCGGAGCCACAAGTAACCGGCCGCCACCTTCCCTTCCTTCTGTCTTTCCCCTCCGCCCTCTCCCTTCCACCTTCTGGCCTTTTCATTCTTCTCTTTTCCTTTCACAGCTTTGACTGAATGCCTGTAAGTGTGAGGCACTGTGCTACTCCCTAGGGACACAAGTTGATTACGGTGTTACCATAGTCCCTGAGGAACTTTCAGTTCTGCCTAGAGGAACAGAGGGTTACAGCAAGGTTATGGCATGGGGTGGGGGTGGGGGGGTGGTAAGGACAATGAGATAGGGAAACACCGGATGATAAGCACAGAGAAGGGACCTCAATGCCAGCTTAAGGCAATCATGGGTGGCTTCTAGGAGGAAGCCTTTCCTTGACTTTAGCTTTAAAGTTTAAGTAGGAGTTAGCTGATAAAGAAGGGGAGGAAAGTCTGAAAGAATAGCCTATGAGAAGGTATGAAATACACCAGGTTCAATGGCAATGCTAATTGGCTTGAGCCACACTGTACATATACGAGGACAAATGAGAGAGAAATGAGGTTCGTGACATCAACCAGAGGCAGTTATAGGCCTAGCAATCTAGCATACTGAGCTAAGGAATTGGAACTTTCCCTTAAAAACTGAAAATCCATTGAAATCGTTCAGGCAATTTAAGACTACGGTAGCTGATTGCCTTGTCTCTGGCTTTAAACAATAGGACAGTTGGCACATCTGAGCCCAGGCCTGCAGAAGCATCCCTTACTCCTACTCGGGATCCCTCCCAGGAGGAGCAAACCCCATGTAGCCTGCGTCCCTTCAGCCCAGGTCCTGAAATGAGCAGACCCAAACGCGTTCAGCCAAAATCAGCCAGACCTCAGCTCCTACAGATCCCCGAGCAAAAAAAAACCTAACGCCTGTGGTGGTAAGCCCTAGAGAGTTGGGTCATTGTTCATCACCCTCCATTATTGTAGCAATAACTAACTCATATAAGTACTGACTCCCATTCTTCCCACTTTTTTAACCAAAATAAGAAGGTGATGGTCAACTCAGACTCCAGAAGGAACTCATTTTAGATAAAAATAGCTCTTTTGGATAAGGACAATATATGCCATCGTGGGAATAAGAGGAGTGTAAAGGAAGGTTGTAGCTCTGCTGGGTAAAATCACTTTCTTGTCAGTGAGAAATATTAGTGTTTTGAGAGTTCAGATTGCTTAAGGAAATGAGAGAAGACTGGGAGACAGATGTTCAATCATTCACCCGATTTTTTTTTTTTTTTTAAAGATTGATTGATTGATTGATTGCTATGTTGGGTCTTCATTTCTGTGCGAGGGCTTTCTCTAGCTGCGGCAAGCGGGGGCCACTCTTCATCGCGGTGCGCGGGCCTCTCACTATCGCGGCCTCTCTTGTTGCGGAGCACAGGCTCTAGAGCACAGGCTCAGTAGTTGTGGCTCACGGGCCTAGTCGCTCCGCGGCATGTGGGATCTTCCCAGACCAGGGCTCGAACCCGTGTCCCCTGCATTAGCAGGCAGATTCTCAACCACTGCGCCACCAGGGAAGCCCCCACCCGATTTTTAAGTGAGAGCTGAAATGGGCACATTGGAGTGCCGGCCCAGCTCGTGTGAGCAGCCCACACACCCTCAGGGGGTTTCTTCCACTCATTCCCACTTCCCTGGCACAGAGGACAGGAGCTGAGGACGTGTAAACTCAGAGGAACGAAAGGGAAGCCGATAAGCAGAAAAAAAAAATGGGACCAAAACAGAGAAAGAAGCAGAAGCTCATAGTTACTTGGCCCCAGAGGGCAGGGTACATCCGAGATAAATTGTCTTGGTTCCTACAGTGGTCTCTTCCTGTTCTCAGTCCCCACAAGGCCTGGTGGCACTTCCTGCTTTTTGACCCAAGATGTAACCCCGAATCACAGTAATAAATCCTCCGTTTGCTTAAGCTCAAGAACAGATGTGCTACTGAAATCAAAAGAAATTTGAGGAAAATAGGTAGCTGTTATGTGTCATACATGTGCTAGGCGCGGGGGGTACAAAGGAGGCAGGACAGATAAATGAACAGACTTTTTCGAACAGTTCCTAAGGTATGATGGAAATGCAGATGCTACGGAAGTACTTTCCCAGACTCGGAAGAGTCCAGCGAGTCATCTTGGAGGAACTGGTACTTAAGCTGAATATGAGTTGGATAGTTTACCAGAGAGGGTGTAATCAACAAGATCAAATGCCATCTAGGTGGCCAGGAGGAGTCTGAGAAATGGCCTCTCAGTTGAGCAATAAAGGTCATTGGCTAATATTGAGAGAAATTTTGCGAGGTGGTCAGGACGACAGCCAGATTGCAGTGAGCTGAAGAGATGAGAAAGTAGAAACAAGGGAAGACAACGCCACACACCACTTTCAAGAACCATGGCAGTGGAAGAGGCAGGGTGTTAGGTGGAGAGGTAAGCAGGATGGATTGAGAAGTTGTTTGTTGTTGTTTGTTGTTGTCTAAGCCGGAAAGGCTTCACACCCCAGATGTGAGTAATAGGTGTCACAGGCTGCATCTCTAGAAGAGGAAATTTTTTGTGGGAAACAATGTGCACAAGGAACAATACAACGAAATTGGGAAACGATGTGTCAGGAAGATAAAGACAGTCCACTCAGAATGTGTGAGTTTAGTCAAACTAAACTCTTCTTACTATAAACCAACTGCTTGGGAGGAAATTATTTGGGGAAAAAAAAATGCATTGCCATCCTCAAATGGAATGTCTGAAAACTAATTACTGTTCCTAACTTATTCATCCCCAATGCCTCACCAACATGATCCTTCTGTAATAGACTCATATTTCAAAGTGTGGAATGAAAAAAATGTGCCAACTAGCAATGACACAGAGACAATACCCTCAGGTATAACAGCAATTGGAAAAGTGAATATGGGGAGATTTTTAACACTACTAAATTTACAGGGTTGGTTTCCTTTTTACAACTCTCACTCCTCAAGGGTACTAAATGGGTACCAAACAAATAATTGAAATTTTATTGCGCTGACTTTTGAAGAATCTTCTATACGTATATAGCATATTTGATAAAGACTTCCCTTGTGAAAATTAATTGTATTTTTAAATACAGAAAAATATTAGCATAGAAAGAGGACCACCTGTTGTGAATGGAGCACAGCACAGAAATAGTGTTGCAGCAACCGTATTTCTTAGAACCTTAATTGGGATGCTTTTAAGTCACTGCCATACCTCCGCCACTACCAGAATCACTACCATTACTATCAACACCACCATCACCATCACCACCATCACTAACACCATCACCACCACCACCACCACTACAATCCCATCACCACCTTCATTGCTGCCACCAGCCATCTCAACGACCATTCCTACCACCACTTCTATCACCCTCACCACCATCACCTCTATCAACATCATCACCACCAGCTAGTTTCCCAGTATAATTTCTGAACCATGGGTTGCTATTTGCATCAGTAATTTTAGATATGGCTCATCCAGTTGCAACAAAGTTCTGTGCCCCTTTTTTTTCCCGAAGCTCCTTTCCTTCTCTATTTATATAATAAATAAAATAATTACACAAATGCAAGCCAGTGGCCAGGGCAGAAGTGGGGAATGAAGCCTCAGGATGAGAGGAGGAGAAGCAAGATACCCAGTAACGAGGCTGAAACAATGACTTGGCTCTCAACACACGCTGATGGATTTGGGTTAGGAACTTACAGAAATAGCATGTGCAGCCAGGGCTTTATTTTAAATGTCCCAGCATTGATCAGAAAAAAAAGGGGATTCAACTAAGCCAATGATGGAGAAAACTAATTTCATGGTAAAATAATTCTAGAATGTATTTAAGGTGCACTGGCAAGACCATTTTCAAAGAAATCTGCATTACAAAACATGCATGGGAATTGAAGACTCCATTCAGACAACCTCCAGCTGCTAAAGAAAAACGGTTATTCTTTAGCTCTTTCCCACTGTTTCCTGTAAACAATTTTATGAGGGAGAAAAAGCTTCCTTACCACATCTGCCCTTGTCAAAAGAAAGGCACAGCATGGTGTAAATATTTTGTTCTGTTTCTTCCATTAGCAAATATTTCTTTTCTCTAGTGAAAGACATGAATAAACAAGAAGAAAACAGTGGTGCTGAAATTATTTACTAGCTTCCTTGAAGGAGATCAATATGGAAAAGCGATCAAAAATGGACTTTTTTAGATCTTGCCAAAGAGAGGAACTCAGTGAAGGCACCTCTTCCTGCAAACTGTCGTATTTTACATTTAATGCCCAAAGATCCAAGATAAATATTTTACCTCTTAAAAACATCTAAAATTCTAAATTATCACTTCATAGCCACCATAAACAGGGCTCTACAGTACATACACAGTAGATTTTTCTTTTTAAGATGATAGCACCTTGACCCAGCATGTGTGTGTTGGGTAGACTTAAACTTTCAGTGGGAACTATCACTCAAAGCAGCTTTGAGTTAGCATGTCTTTTACTTTCAGTTTTCCTATTTTCCTTTCAGAAAAAAGAGATGTGATTGACCACATAATGATGGGTGTGTGTGTGTGTGTGTGTGTGTGTGTGTGACCTGTTAAAATTCAAATGATCACACAAAATCATTCAATTAAATGACCACAGAACCAAATAAATGTTGCATCAGTTCAATTTCTGTGTTCTTACTCACACCTTTTTTCAGTTTAAAGACATCCAATTTCTTCCTTTCCGTACTTTCTCATAATTTGTGAGAACTGCCCCTTCAAGATGCCTAGCATATCATTCCGTACATTGTTTGTACATTTGTTTCTAAGTCTGATTGGTCATTCTCTTAAACTTAAGGCATGAAGTTTTCATTTAGAATTGTGTGCAGCAATTTCTGACATTTTGAAGTGCACATAGTTGCTGGGAAAAGTCAATATTAAGGGATGTTTAAAGAAAACAGAAGTTTTAATCATTAGGAAGACACAGACCTTGGATGTCAACATAAAGAAACACAGGACTGAATAACACTGAATACACCACTCCAGGAATGGGTCTTTAGTGAAGTCAGTTCCAAATTCCTAGGTTTCAGTTGGAATCCTGACACTGACTAGTACTATTCTCAGTCCACACCTAGTCCTTGTACCAAGCTTGTTCTTTGCTTTATTTTGCAGTGAACTTGAACATCATGTGTGTAGTGGGTACACACAGTGGGTCTACAGTCAGGCTACCTGGTTTTTAAATTTTGACTACCCTTCAGTAGTACTATAATTTAGGGCCCACGATTTGACTTCCTTGTCTCAGTTTCCTCATCTGCAAAATGGTACCAAATTGCAACCAGGTGATACAGCTGTTTGAAGACTAGATGACTTAATATATAAAGACTGCTTATATAGGAAATGCTAAATTAATTCTGTGGTTGTTATTCTCATCATTTATTATAACAATTATTATTATTATTTTAAATAAATATTGTATATATTTGAGGTGAACAACAGGATGTTTTGATAAATATATACATAGTGAAATGATCAGTAGAGTCAAACTAACCTTGGCTATTATGAAGGATGCTATAATGGTACCAGAAGCTCAGGCACCAAAAGCAAAAATAAACCAAAAGAACTACATTGAACTAAAAAGCTCCTGCACAACAAAGGAAACAATCAACAACATGAAAAGGCAATGTATGAATTGGGAGAAAATATCTGATAAAACCTAATATCTGATAAAAAGGTTAATTCAAAATATATTTCCAAAATATACAAGGAACTCGTATAACTCAATAGCGCAAAAAAAAAAACAAACAAAAAAACTCAATTAAAGAATGGGCAAAAGTCCTGATTAAACATTTTTCCAAAGAAGACATACAAATGGCCAACAAGTACGTGCAAAGGTGTGCAACATCACTAATCATCAGGGAAATGCAAATCAAAACCACAGTGAGATACCACCTCACACCTCTTAAAATGGCTATTATCCAAAAGATAACAGATGACACATGCTGGCCCTGGCAAAGATGTGAAGAAAAGGAAACCATAGTACGCTGTTTGTGGGAATGTAGATCGGTGCAGCCACTATGGAAAACAGTACGGAGGTTCCTCAAAAAATTAAAATTAGACCTACCAGATGACCCAGCAATCCCACTTCTGGGTATATACCTAAAGGAAATGAAATCAGTACCTCAAAGAGATATCTGTGCTCCCAAGTTCATTGCAGCGTTATTCACATTAATTACTATTATTAACATGGCTGGCCATCCCTTTAGATCACAGATCCCTTGAGGAAAAGGAGCAGGCCCTATGTATTCGTATAGTTTGAACACTGCCTTGCATGAGGTAGGCGCTCCATAACCTGTCCAGTCTCTGGTTTTTGCTAGAAACTCTACTGAGGTAAAGATAAAAAATGACCAGGGGCGCAATTATAAAAGAATAATGAGAATTCCAGAAATGTCCCATTTTGCAACATGATCTCGCTTCTCTTTTCCCATGAGACTAATTAAAGGAAAATGGGACTAAGGAGAGATTTAAGCAGAGGATGGTGCCAACTGCTAATATGGCATTCCTGCAAGAAGTCCTGCAGTCCTTTTCCCTCACATCGTATCAAATGGCCATGTTTTGAGAAAGACCTTTCCATTTAAAGATGCAGACATAGAGAACAGACTTGAGGACACAGCAGGGGAAGGGGAAGCTGGGACGAAGTGACAGAGTAGCACTGACATATATACACTACCAAGTGTAAAATGGATGGCTAGTGGGAAGCTGCTGCATAGCACAGGGAGACCAGCTCGGTGCTCTGTGACGACCTAGAGGGGTGGGATAGGGAGGGTGGGAGGGAGGCTCAAGAGGGAGGGGATAAGGGGATAGATGTATACATATAGCTGATTCACTTTGTTGTACAACAGAAACTAACACAACATTGTGAAGCAAGTATACTCCAATAAAGATATAAAAAAAGGCAAATAGAACAACACAAGGAGAGTTGAAAGTACAATCACATTTTGAAACTTACCATAAACAGCAAGGATGAGATCCATATGTGAGATACATTGAATTCCAGCAAACATAGTGGACTCAGAGTTAGAAGACAAGTTGGTAAGTACAACCACTAATGTGCAAACAACCCCTTAGACAGACCACTTGATGTCTACCTACCCAAAATGAAAAGCATGATGTCAAGTTGAGGGAGAAAAAGCAAAAAGCCCAGAAAACAATCTCACTCCCAGTTCGATAAGCTTGTCTTCCATTTAATTTGCAAATGGGAGTAAGAAAGAAGAAACTGAAAATATACATGTAAAGGTGAAATAATTGAAGCAAAGGAAACGCGCTTCAGTGATACTGCATATTTTTTCTAACCTTGTTCCCTAACATGTCTTGCTAAGAAGTATAGAAAAATCAAATTCTACTCAGGGGCACCACCCTTTTCTTCTATGACCAGGAAGTTTTCATACGTGATGCATGTGGCCCCTCTCATCAAATAATTTTTTTCCAGTTTAAAAAATGATAACATGATATGTGTCATTTCTTTTCTTTTTTTAAAAGTTTTTTTTTCATGTGGACTGTTTTTAAAGTCTTTATTGAATTTGTTACAATATTGCTTCTGTTTTATGTTTTGGTTTTTTGGCCAGGAGCCATGTGGGATCTTAGCTCCCCGACCAGGGATTGAACCCACACTCCCTGCACTGGAAGGTGACGTCTTAACCACTGTACCGCCAGGGAAGTCCCAGTGTCATTTCTTTTGATTATCACTTTCACTTGAAAATTTTAAGAAACAGAACCACTCAAAGAAAAAAATCAAAATTATCTGTAATTCTATAGCTCAGAGCAGAGTATTGTTAATATTTTGGTTTATTGTTTCATTTAAACATTTTTATTATTGCAAAATTGACCACGATATATAGATCACAATATAGAGAGAACATAGGAAGATTTTAAAAAATTGTAACAAAGTAAGCACCTGTGTAAGCACCACCCAGATTCAAACCTAGCAAATTGTACCATGCTTTAGAAACCCCTTGCTGCTCCAATCCCAGTCACCACCCCCACCCCCGCCATGCTTCCTCATCACTCCCGTCCTCTCTCCCTGAGCCTAGCATTTGTTTTACCACCTGTGGGTTGCATCCCTAAATAAAGTATTAAAAGTTTTGTCTGGTAAGGATAAATTGTACAGCACAGGGAATTATAGCCATCATCATGTAGTAACATTTAATGAAGTATAATCTGTAAAAATACTGAATCACTATGCTCTGTACACCTGAAACTAATATAATATTGTAAATCAACTATACTTTAATAAAAAAATAAAAGTTTTGTTTGTTAACTTGACAGAAATGAAATTATACACTATGCATTATCAGAGGCTTGCTTCTTTTCATTCATCATTACGTCTGTGCAAAACTCGTCCATATTCAGTTATTTTTATTGCTGTGTAGTATCCCACTGAATGTGTAAGCCCCCATGTAGATTTCGATTCTTAATACTGATGGCCATTTGGGTTGTTTCTATGTTTTGATGTTAAGAATATTTTTATGCATGTGTCCTGGTGAAAATATGCAAGTATTCTCGAGGGTTTCCACCTAATAATGAGTTTGCTGGGTTCATAGGTTATGTGCAGGTTCAAATTTACTAAGTAATACCAAAGTGTTTTCCAGAGTAGTTATACCAATTTCTACTCCCAGTGAAGTGGACGAGAGTCCCCATCTACAACCTAACACTTAGTGTTACCAGCTTCTTAACTTTTGCCAATCTGGTGAGTATGTATAGTTTAAATACTTAATACTACTGAGTTGGAGCATCTTTTTCTATCAGTTTTGCCATTTCAGTTTCTGCATGTGTGTATATGTGTGTGTGTGTGTGTGTGTGTGCACAATTGTGTGAAGTGTCTTGCCAATATCATAGTATACTTACAATGGATACTATGGATAACTACCTGCTGTTTTCAAATTAAGAGAGACAGGAAGCACTTCTCTGGCCATTTATGCCTTTAAAACTTAAATATAGAAATTATTAGAAAAAATATCATGGTCAATGGCACCACTATTGACATAACTGCTCAAATTAGAACTAGAAATCACTCACCCCTTATTGTCCATTACTCTATCTTCCTTCCAGAAAGTACGTTCTCCACTACGTTCTGGTAGGTGATCAAATTCTACTGAGACTACTTCTAAACTACACAGTTAGTTCTAGAAAACCTATGGTTCCTCTCCTTCCATGATATAAACATATATGTACTTATTCACAAGCTCTACTTTTGTCTCTAGAGTAGCTATTACAATCTATGATGCTATGAACATTTTTGTATAACAGTGTGTAAGCATTTCTCTAACATGTATATTAAAAAGTGGTATTTAGAATTATGGGAGTGTGTGAATGTTTAATTTACTAAGAAATGCCAAAAGTGAATGAGGGTTCTCCATTGCTATCGCAACTTCACAACACTTTTTTTAGTTTGGTAGGTGTAGTGAGTGGGTAATGGTATGTCACTGTGTTTTTAATTTTCATTTCCCTGAGTAATAATGCTATTTCACACCCTGTCATTTGTTTGTGAGTCTTTCAATTTTCTCTTCCTTTTTTAAATCTTTTTTTTTTTTTTTTTATTGGACTGTCTTTTTCTTACCGATTTGAGGAAGTTATTTTTGTTATCTGGATATTAGTTATTTGCCAGTTGTACCAGTTTGTGGCTTGTCTTTTCACTCTGTTTACCAGTGTCTTTTGATAAAGAATAACAATTTCAATATGGTCAAATTAAATCCTCCCTTAACGGTTTGCATTTTTGTGTCTTGCTTTATTTGTGTCTGTTTTAGACATCTCTTTCTACCCCATGGTCATAAAAACATACTCCTATATTTTTTTCTAAATGTTTTATAGTTTTCTCTTTCATTTCTAAAATTTTAATCATTTTTACTTTTTGTAAGGAGACAGGCACCCAATTTCAATCCTGTCATACAAATAACTAATCATTTGCCCATTACTATTTACATTTACCCCCGTTCTGCAATGCTACCTCTATAAATAAAGTTTTCACATATGCCTGAGTCTGCATTTTACTCCATATTTCTACGTATCCAAACTTGTACATTGTCTAAATATGGACAATGGAATATAGACTTGAATAAACCTGATTATTTAAAGGAATATGCCTCGCCTTGTTCTTCTTCATGGGTGTCTTGGATATTCCTTGTACTTTCCTTTTTCAAATAATTTTATCTATTGATAGTTACACAAATACACAAATACACCTCTGTTGAGGTGTTTCCTAAATTGACATTGAATCTATAAATCAACTAGGGAAAAATTAACGTCTTCTGACCTGGGACTCTAATATATGGCTCTCTATTTATTGAGACTTTGTTTAATTTTTTTGCAATAAAATTTTTAATTGTCTGTATTTGTTCCTTGGTTCTATTTGTCTAACCTCACACATTGTTTAAATAGGAACATTGTATTACAAAACTGCTGTCAGATTTATTTCTTGTTACTTTATATATGTTGTTATACTAACTTCTCGGTGTTAGCATATAGAAATGCAACTCACTTTTATATATTGATTTTATATCCAGCAACTTGTTAAACTGTCTTATTAATTCTAGTAATTTATTAATATATCTTTTTGAGGTTCCTACATATATAAGCTTTGAACAATGACAGTTTTGCTTCTTGTTTCCAATTCTTATTTTTTATTTGCCATCTTACACCAGCAAAAACCTCCAGTACAATATTGAATAGAAGTGGCGACAGTGGGCATTCTTATCTTGTTCTTGACCTTAAAAAGAGCGCTTTCAGTATGTCACCATTAGGTGGATATCTGCTGTAGGTTTTGTATAGATTCCTTTTACTAGAATAATGAAGTTTCATTATTCTCTTAGTTTGCCAAGAATTATTCTTCTAAAGTCAAAAATAGATGCTGAAGTTTATAAAATTCTATTTTCCTGAATCCACTGGGAGTTTAAAAAGATCCTTTATTGTGTTTTGTGTGATATATTACATTAATCAATCTGTTAATATTAATATAATTAATTAATATTAATATAAATTTTGTATTCCTGAGATAACATTACATATACACTATCTCTTTCAGATGTATCTGGATTTTGCATGCTACAAGTTTAGATATTTGCATATATTTTCATGAGGAGAGTAGCCTAAAATTTTTCTTCTAATCTACTTGCCTCGTTGCCAGGTTTCTGTATCAAGGTTATGTTTGCTTCGTATAAGAAGTTTGGGGGCTTCCCTGGTGGCGCAGTGGTTGAGAATCTGCCTGCCAATGCAGGGGACACGGGTTGGAGCCCTGGTCTGGGAAGATCCCACATGCCGCGGAGCAACTAGGCCCGTGAGCCACAATTGCTGAGCCTGCGTGTCTGGAGCCTGTGCTCCGCAACAAGAGAGGCCGCGATAGTGAGAGGCCCGCGCACCGCGATGAAGAGTGGCCCCCACTTGCCGCAACTAGAGAAAGCCCTCGCACAGAAATGAAGACCCAACACAGCTATAAATAAATAAATAAATAAATAAAAATTTTAAAAAAAGAAGTTTGGGACTGCCTTCTCTTCCTTCTTCTCGGAAAGAGTTTATGTAACATTGGCATTACCCTTCCCTGACTATCTGGAGAGACACTTGGCCCTGGTGTGAAAGTTCAAAGTCTCACAGATTTGGCAGAAACCTCTGAGGTGTAAGCCAGCTTTGGAGCTCACCCAACTTGCAGAATTCCAGCTCTTGCTTGAGTTTTGGTCTCTTCAGTTTCCTTCTCTTGTGTTAGCTCAGCAATACATTTTAAAAAGATTTTAAACTATTTTTTCACCAGCCTGTGGTTATCTTAATCTGGTGGTCTTTCATACCATCAGAAATGGATATGCCAGTGGCTACGTTCTTCTAATAACATTTGACCTGTCCTTACTTCTGAGACCAGGTCTACTCAAGCCCACCTACCATATGCCATGTCCACCCCGGCATATAGTAGAGGCTCAAGTAATATTGATTAAATGAGCAAATGAATATTACAACTGTGTTCCACATATTTTGTTATTGTCCTTTTCCCAATACAATACTATTTTTACTTACATGTGTATCACCCAGGCAGAGCTGCCAGCTTTTGAAGAATATGAAGCTGTTTCTATCTGTTTATATGTGTTCTTATCCCCAATGTTGAGCACATAAATTTACTGAATAAATGAGTGAATAAATATACAGATAAATCAATCACTGTAGTTAATTCAAATATATGTAGGTTAAATTTTACCCAGATGCTTTTTAATCTGCTAACAAATAGGTAATTAATGCAATACAGGGAAACCAAGATGTAAATCATTGAATTCTGCAGCAAAGTAAATTTACTGTCATTTAATTGGGTGTATCTCCCATTTCGTACAGTTGCTTATGTAAATCTCAGATAATTAAAAGCCTACAGTGAGCTGTTCAATAGCACTCAGGATACTTTTTTTGTTTTTTGCTCCCAGGCAGCTTGTTTTTGGCAGTAGATGTCCAGCCCACATGCATTATTTGAACATAAGTTATACTTCTTGACAAGATGCTCCAAACTTCATCATTGAAAGAGAAGGGATACAAGTAGATGGTGCAGAGCAGGCACACTGCCAGACCTATTTCCTTAACTGAAAACTACCTGCAAATACCAGTTAGAGTCATATGAGCTGTCTAATTCTTAAAGCCTCTGTTATGTGAAGTAATGGCCTCCTACAGTTTACCACTAAGTATAAAGATATGAAAAATCAATATCAATGCACATATAGTTCTCTGAAGAAAAGCAAATGCTCCTTCAATAACTGACAGCATCCAATCTTGAACTGTGTAAAGACCAGGTCAATGGCTGATTGACCCTGCTGCATTCCGAGTTGGAAAACAGCAACCTGCTTCCTAAACCTGAAGTTCAGAGAATATAAAACAACTAAATATATATTTAGAAAACATTATGGAGTCTTAACAGAAAAATCTATGAGCCCTGAGAAGGAAAGTGTTCCAGGATGAGGCTTAGCTACCAAACTAAAAGAAATTTCTTTCCTTTACACGAAACCATCAACAACTTAAATAACAAGTGGAAGAATTCCAAACAAATCAACTTATTTTCACAGTTAAACTCCTTTCATTTGTTTAAGTTCTTGGTAAATGTCTGATAGTCTGAAGCCAGCTGTGGAAAACAACACCGTTTCACAGAAATTATTTTTTTGGCTCTTGTGTCATGTACAATATCTTGGCTCTATCTTGAGCGCCAATTAAAAGAATCTAATGAAACTCCTGCCTTTAATCATTGCAATATAGTGAATTTAGCTACTCGAAAGTATTTAAAATAAACCAATTTGCTCATTAATCGTCATTACAGTTACAAAGAGAATCAAGTAAATAACTTTTAAAAATGTTTCTCAGGTCGAACTTCAAATCACTCCTGCAATTTTCAAACACTGAATTACAAAGATGGTTAATAAATATATGCACATATTATAACCAGTTAATTAAAGCAGATCTTAATTATGCCATTATCAATTTATCATTTTTGAGTTGCAAAAGCAAAGTGAACACCGATCGATCCCTTTACAGCTGGGAGGGCATCATTCTCAGGATGAAGTTATAGTCGTTTTTTTTGTGCCTAAAGCCAGGAAACGAACATACTCTGCAATCTTACCAAGCATTGTTGGAAACAAGAGGAAAATTAAAATCACCCTTTTATCCCAGTTAATATGCAGGAATGAACACATTGCAACACTACGTCAATGGACACATCAGAGTTCATCTTTATTCCAAAATTACATGCCTAGTCCTGATATCAGGGATATAAACTGACCTACTTAGAATTGCACCTGTATTTTTAGATATACCCAGTGTTTCTCCTTATAGCTTTATACTCTACCCTGAAAGCAGTATGACTTCACAGTTTGCTGGACTTTTCCAATGCAATGACCAAGATGATCTTCATTACAGGCCACTCAGTGATGATCTTGACATCCCTTTCTTGAGGTCATTCACGTCTGTCGGGTTCAGAACAAGATAAAATGTATATCTTTTCTTCCTTTGCTTGATGACTACTTGAGAAATTTATTTGTTTTTTCTTCCTTATTTATCATAAAATTAATAAAAATCAAAAGAGTACGAATTATAATCTCACAAGAGCACTGACAACAAGGTTCCAGTGTCTCTCCTGTCAAGACCAATTACAAACCATGAACGTTCTCCCCCTTTTCACAGCACCTCTTTCTTAAAGAGCTCTTCATTTTTATCAGTGTCTACTGCAGTCTTGACTTCCCTGATGACTTTTTTTTTTTTTTTTTGCCTGCACCACACGGCATGAGGGATTTTAGTTCTCCGACCAGGGATCGAACCCACGTCCCCTGCATTGGAAGCGTGGAGCCTTAACCACTGGAACACCAGGGAAGTCCCAATTTCCTGATGATTTTAATAATGTCCCAGCTCCCTCAGAAAACATATAGCAGGAAATGGAAATATGATCTGGGAATTTTAAATCTCAAACTGCAGTTCAAAGATCATTTTTTTTTTTTTCCTGTCTTGAGAACCTGACAAATCTAACAGATTGGGGAGCCCAGTCTCTTAGACTCTTTTCCGACTGCTAAAAAAGAAAGTTAAATCAGAGCCAGAGCACCTTGAGTCTGAAACGCAGGTGCCTGCCAAGGCTTTCTCCCTTCTCGATCACTTCCTACTCCTTTGAGTGAGTCTGAACTCTATCTCAGCACTCAGAGAAATGACTCCATTAGAAAAACTGAGCAGAAAACATCTAGAAAAACTTCTTTGGGTGTTTTGTTATAAGATGAAAGTATCATAAATCAGAAGTCACATAGCCAATCCATATACCTTATACAATTTTGTTACTGCAAGTGCGATTATATGAATAAATGCTTCAAATAGAGAAATATAATTTGGCATTCCTAATATGCAATGTATTCTTGATTCCAAGTTATCAACCAGTTAACCCCTGAGCATAGTAAGGCTCAGTAAATGGGTTTTGAATGAATAAAGGTAAGATGGGAGTATGAGAATACAGAACACAAAACAGAAGTGTGTTAACTGGATAACAATAAAAGAGAAAAACACTATCATGCTATTAGCCAAATGGTTCTTTTCTTTTAAAATTCTATTTTCTCCCAGTTCCTAAAACTATATGCAATACTACAGAAAAAAAAAAAAGTTTCCATCCTAGCAGAATAGGGTGGAACAGGAGTATTATATACTAGTTAAGGCCCTCTTAGCATTTTTATTCAGGAAAAAAAAAAAAAAAAAAAAACCTCAAAGAATCACCTGACATGTTAAAAAAAAAAAAAAAAAAGAAGAGAAAAAAATTTACTGTTAAAAATGCCTACATGCAATTTATATCTTAACTAAAACATTTTAAATCTTCTTACTCAAGAGCATCTAATGATGAGATTTCCAGGCCTAAATTAACAGAGCTACTTCTCCTTGGTACAGAAATAGGTTCCTATTGATCAAATTCAGCAGAGGGCAAACTAAGCAATCTTGTCTGCCCATCTGTACGTGTTTTGCCAGCTCAGACTATCCCTAAAGAGGAACAGAAGTGCTTGGAATCAATACTGTCCAATCCAATTTTTTTTCATGGCTATCAAAAAGAGTTTGGTAATTAAGAAGCAATTCCATTAAAATGTCCAGCACCTATACTATAATCAACAGGGACTTAGATGATTCTTTGTTTCTGAAATACTATTTATGTGTCCACTTTGTACATCACATTTATGGAATGCTGGCCGCATTGTCACCAAGCAAATAACTGTTTTCTGTTTCTACCACCTGAGCTGCCAGAAGTTGCAAGTTAAGGGAAATCATTTTCTATTGTTTGAGGTTTGAGATTCTTTTAAAGAGGCCCACCCTGGGATTATAAAGCTTGTGATGTTAAGCATTTTTGCAACTTAAGCTAAGTGTTTCCACTACCTGTTTTAAAGATAAATCTCAATCGGGCCACATTCAAATGACAGAAATTTCCCCTTAAAAGAATAAATAAGTGTTTCACCCTTGAAATATACGTCAGAACAAGGACAAAACAAGAGGAGAGATTCTAACCAGGGCCATTAAACTAATTGTGTTCAGCCTCCATGAAATTGTTAGAATTTAAAGTTATACCCATCAACATTTTTTTGCCTATTATTTTGCTACTTTATTAAAATATTGTAATTATAAATTCTAAAGATTAAAAACTGTTTGCATATACTAAGGACAGCTCTGGTAATAATTCAAAAAGATTAATTTATTTCATAAATATGCAGTCATTATAACTATATACATTGGCTGCAGTTTCCAAAGAAAAACTCTAGACAGCAACCAAATACTTAACCTGAGATTGAAAAAAAAATATTAAAAATCAGGACTGCACAGTAAAATCTATGATTTATGCCAAAAAAATTAGTTGTAAATATAAGTAAAGTTTTATAATTTCATATGAACTAAGTTATAGGGAAAAGCAGATTAATCCAAGAAAATCTCAGTTTAAATACCACCATCACTAGGGCAAAAAAAGCCTTCGCAAGTCTCTAATTGTCACTTTCTCAGATGACTTTAAAATAAATGAGACAGAACTGAAACTGTCTTCTAGGAACTTAAAATCTAAGACCATCAGAACTGACAAAATTAAGGACATGTATAACAGATATACATAATAAATATATACAGAATATATACTGATAAATAAGATTAAATATTGTATAACTCATCAATCACTAAGAAAAATACACTTGCTTATCACTTACAAAAATGTAATGTGTGTAATTGGAGTGGAGGGCTGCTGGACATTCAAATCTGGATTATAGTGGGCCACTTTGCCCCATCTGTAAACTGATTACAAATGGATAATGCATGTTCTGATTAATCTACTCGTCTTTATTTTTACACAGCAGAAATGATTTATAACAAAGGGTCAAAATGCTGATTACATAGCTACATCAATCTCGTATCTTCAGTTTCACATAGCAGTAATCATAACAAAAGGATCAAAACACTGATTATACAGTCACTATACACATGTTATCCTTACTGTATTCATCCCAACCATATCTAGATAATAATAAAGAAAATGAATTTGTTCTTTCAAAAATTTACCTATATTTCAACTACTGTATACTTCAATAAAAAATAAATTAAAAAAAAATTTACCTATTGATAGAAAAGCCAAGGTTGTATAATTCCATTGAAGTCTCAGAATCCAACTAAACATACACATAATAAAAAGCGTTCAGAGAAGTTGACTCTTCCACAAAAGATAACACAGCCTCATTACTCTGCCAGGAATAACTCAGAGATTATACTTAACTCAAGAGGCCGAGGTTTAGCCATCAGCTTTAAAAAGATATTTTTCTACAGTAACTCCACTGGCCTGGTTACTTCTGTCTCACAGAAGTACAGGATTTCTGTTTCCACTATAAAACCAGCATTAAAGAGCTTTAAACTGACCTAAAATCCAAGGGATAGCCTGATGGGTGAACAGTTCCCACCGGTTTATAATAAAGACAAAGTTCACAATGATCTAACCACTAAAATTTTATTTCAAAACTATACTGAAAGTACTAAAGGAGCCAGTTATTCGAGTTCAAACCCTATAAACACCCAACTTCTTTTAATCTTGTTTCATCTATCAAGTGCAGGGGACTCAAATGTGTCACCTGTACATTCGACACTCATTAAGTATTTAAGAGACTGGTGGTGAGTCATCCCCTTTCAGTGGTGAAGACATTATTCTTTGGAGCTAATACTTATTGGGGCTCCTCTTACCCTGTTATGATGCCCTGCTTTGTTTTATTTCATTCTAACTCGATGCCACATTAATGAATTTTAAAGCAAAGTGGTCTTGGTTAATATACATTGGTAATATTAGTAGTCGGACTGACAAAAATGTAAAGAAGAATACTAAGTCCTGACTCAGAAAGCAGGAAAGGGGGAATTTAGATCACTCATCCTCCCACACACAGTTAATTCCTTGAACTTCAATTTATTTCAGCATATCAAGAATATTGTATACTTCCCTGCTTGGCCGGCATGAAGGTAGACATCATATTTTTTAGGGTTCAATAATGTCATTCCCCAGTAATAACAGAAGTGGCAGAAGTAAAACAAGAGGAGGACTAGATAATTAGCTACTAGACTAAAAGTCTTAAAATGCCAGCTCCCCTGCTACTCCCAACCATTGTCCTCAAGTTATGAGGATTCTACTGTCCATAGTGACCCACAGTCAAACTGTCTACAGACATCTTTTCCAATGCAAATGAGTCTCTCCATCCATTCAAAGACCCCCAAAGGGGACTTCCCTGGTGGCGCAGTGGTTGGGAGTCCACCTGCCAATGCAGGGGACACGGGTTCGAGCCCTGGCCCAGGAGGACCCCACATGCCGTGTAGCAGCTAAGCCTGTGCACCACAACTACTGAGCCTGCGCTCTAGAGCCCACGAGCCACAACTACTGAGGCCTGTACTCCTGGAGTCCGTGCTCCGCAATGGGAGAGGCCGCCGCTATGAGAAGCCCGTGCACCGTGGCGAAGAACGGCCCACGCTCGCCGCAACTAGAGAAAGCCCGCGCGCAGCAACGAAGACCCAGTGCAGCCAAAAATAAATAAATTTTTTAAAAAAGACCCCAAATGTTTTAGGTTGTAAGCAGAAAGCCCTGCTACTTACTTCAGTAGACGCCCAACCAAATGAAGATAGAGCATGACGCAGAGCAGATTTTAGTGTGATAATCAATGCAACTTAAAAACATTGATCTGACACATATTTAATATTATGAATAATCATTGTGCTGCCTCGTAATTAGGGATAAATGCTAAGTCAGTCACATAAATGACTAAAATTAATGTTAGGTTTACACAGCAAAATCAAATTTTCATAGTACTACAATTTTCATTAAATTACCCCCAAAATCAACGTCTGCTATCACATACAGTGGCTCTCATACCCACATTGAAAGGGCGAGGGTCTCAAATCCCGGCTCCTGATCTACGGTGGACACCTCCACCCTGCATCATCATAGATCTCACTATGATTTCCTTAATGGCCCAGAGCTGAGGCACATTCATTCCCTAACACATGCCCTAACCTCCAGACCCTTGATCCACCTTGAAAGCACCTAGTGTAACACAGTCAACTCTTGACAGCACCTACTGGCCAAAGACCTCAGCATAGTGGTGTCAATGGTGATGCAGGGTGGAAATATCCCCCAGCCATGAGGAACCAGGGCAGAAAGCCTGAGCTCAGAAGGCCAAGAGTGAGCTGGCTGGGGGTCACAGTGTAGGAGAGAGAGTAAAGAAGAGACTCCTCCCCTTTCCTATCACGATATTTTCAAAGATCTTATACAATTCTTTCCAGTAATACCCAACAGGGTAAGATAAAAAGAATAAAATTAAGGGGAGGAGACCCAGAAAGGGAAGTGTAGTTATCCTTAAGACACTCACTTCTATATTAATGTTTCCTGTTGTTGATTTCCAGGTGTGTGATGACTTTTGAGGCCTTTCAAATGAGCAAAGTAACCAATGGCCAATGACTTGTGACTGCAATAAAAATATTATAATAGAACCAGTTTTCTTCTATCTCCACGTGCCACTAAAAGAACGTCACTGATACACTATTGATGGAGCAGTGGATGCACGCGAGGCCCGGACAGTTTCCCTTGGTTGTGTTGAGAGACAATTCTCCAAGGTGTTTCTGTACATGTTGTACCAGCTTTTTTGTCCAGCCTAACTTTTCAAGGGTGTTTGTATGGAGAATAGCCCTAGAAGATAAAAATAATGCTTCCCTCCAGGGCAAAGATTGGTGTGGTTTACACACAGTCCATCATAAAATATTGGATTCCCTGTACTCAAGGGTCCTCAGCTGTGCCACAAACCCACTGTGTACACAGCACCTACCTGGTCAGCTCCCCATCACCCCCATGGGGAGACTTGGAGCCGAACAGGTGGGTGGAGGAGGGGAACAGAAAGAGGGGAACCAAAGGAACCATGAAGCTCACGCCGCTTGTTGTGCTGTAATAAAGTCCTGTGTCTCTGAGCCAAGGGTCTCACATCTTTGGCCAGCATCCATGAAACTGTGGCAGGCTCACTTGTTAGCATGCAAGTAAAGTAAAATCTCATCCCTATAGGAGTAAAGTCTTACCCTTGGGAAGATGAGATTATCCTCCCAGGTATCATGATAGGCAATTGCTATGGATTCTCAAACGCCCCTGGGAAAAAAATATAGGAGTATGTCTTATCCCAGCATAGGCAGTTCTGGTGCTAAAGGGAGAATAAAGAACCAGGTAAAAAAGAACTTCTCCAGGACCTGAGACACAGTCACATTGCTTGCCCCAAATAATCGAACAATTTCCTTTATTGTACGTTAGAAAAATGGATATTATTTTAAGACACAGGACACCTGTTTTGATACCTGATAGAATTAGAAGAGTAGGTAACTCAAATAAAATTAAGACACATCCAGAAAACAGAGATAATCTTCTTAAAACTCATTTTAAAAAGAAAACTACAATAGCACTAAAATCAGATATTTTTATTACCCTATATTATTTGCAGCCTTCCCACAAAATATTAACCTTAAGTCCAGTCGTTTTTCTGTCTCTGTTTTTTGATAATCTTTTGAAGTAGAAAAGGGGAACCTTTATAATTCCCTGGAATATGAAAAAATGTCTCCTTCAACACTTGGGTTTCTGCTGTTCAGCTGTGTCATTTGGTTGGAGCACAAACTCAATGATATTATTTCAAAACACGGCTATTTTACCCTCAAGTTCTGAGCCTCTATGAATTTCACAGGTTTACTATATAGATTCTGCTGATGATTATAGCTTCCCTTGGTTAATTAACGCTCTGCAACATTTAATTTTGCATTACATAAATACCAGTAAAGAGACTGAAAAATAAAACTAGATGCAAATTTTATGCTCATTGCAATGCACAAATTAGGCCATAGAAAAACCCTGGCTGGATTCAGTTTTCTTGTGCCAGCTAGCGCCTCGAAAAAAAATCTTAAATTATTTTTCGCCAATGCAACAGAGGCAAAAACGATCAAATAAAAACCAGACTAAACAAAAACAAGTCAATGAGGCTGCTACACATAAAGCTTTATACAAATGAAGTACTGTCAAAACATTTCAAAATGTCAGAAATTCATTTAGAAATTTGTCCTTTAAAAAAAAAAAAACCCCTCCTGGTATAAATTTGCTTTTCTGTAAATTTAGTCCCATCCTCTCATTAGCACAAAAATATCTGTCTTCTCAATTTCTAGAACTGCATCTATAATGTTAATATGCAGAGTACAAGCGTTCTGCCAGTGTTATGTCCTAAAGGTGGCCTCCTTGATCAGAGTGTTTAAAGAAGATGGCCTAGAAGGACAAAACCGTACACAAAAACAATCAACCCTGCACAAGATGGCTTTTCAGAATCGTTTTTAGACATGCATAAATCAGAGATGCATTTGTGTCACCTAATCATGACTAATGAAGCTTGAACAGAGAATTCAAACTTCAATATTTACCTAAAATTTCAAAGCGGCATCTGAATTAAACTAATACCATTGATTGGAAAGCTAAGATAAGGTATTCTCACATTTTCTAGACAAACACTCAGAGCTGGATAATAGGACCACGTGTGTTACCTTTTAGACTAGAACAAAACTAAAACACAAAGAGATATAAAACCAGCTTTGCTTAATTTGGAAATTCAAAATAAAAAGATATTTTGGCTTTTTTAAATTAAGGATAAAATTATGTTATCTACATCAACAACATTGAGGGTTTTGTTTTTTAATTACAGAAAAATGGGTAATGTGACTACCATCTATCCCCCTTTCCCCCCCCACCACTAAAACATCAGGTGATTTTTGATATGTTGGAGATAATCGTGTTCTATGAAACATGAAAAAGAGCCAGAAATAAAACTGCATAAGTATAGTTGCAGCCACAAGAGACTAAATCTGCTTCCATAATGCTGGTGGGTCCTTTGAGGGGGCAAAAATTGGCTATTGGTTCCAGTTGGGTCCTTCACACGGGGTTTGAAGGGTCCCCATTAGGACTTCACAAGCCACAACCGAGTGTTTGTCTAGTGCCAGCATACTTGATACCTGCCCAGACTGTTTTGCCAATGACATAATTTTACCTCTTTAGCAGAGATGCCAAATGCTCCATGACAGTCTACAACTGCACTTTTGGCCACATCTATTTCATAATGAGCAAGAACCATCACTGCCTTTCCCTCAGCAGAGAAAATATTGCTAGAGCATAATTCCTCATTAATCACAGGCACTGTTTCTAAGGACAAGTTAGCCAGAAACCTCTTGGGAAATTTGTATGCTCAAGACAATCATCTCAACTTCTTGTGGAATTGGTAAATATTTGTATTGAAGAATGAAAGATAGATGGCTAGCCTCCAGGGTATGGAAAAAAATACTCAATAGTCATTCCAATCCAGCCAGAAAAAAAAAAAAAAAAAAGCTTAGAGGTAGGCAGGCAGGGGTCTCTATTCAACACAAAATGCTTAAAGACATCTTTATCTAAAAATAAGCAGATCTCACAATAATTCTATAAATAGGCAACTATGGTGAGATATTTCACAAACATCAATGTTGTGTTGAGATGAATAGACAAGTCTTTAAATGTCTCCAAACAAATCATAAAAGTTCCTATGGCAAATACCAGTGGGAAAACAAGAAAGTAAGAGTCTATCAAAAAGCCTCATAAAACTGATAAAAAGTCAATCGTACACCCCCCAAAATATGCTTTTGATATATGACAGATATAAACATTTTTTATGTATTATACACACACAGGAGTATGCTCTTCTGAAGATAGATAAATATATGCATGTGTGTATTTACATATGTATCTCTTTCGGATTTAACACGGGCCCATCCTATAAGGAGGTCTGTTTAGTGGTGGTATTTGGTAACAACAGAGCCGTGTCCGCGAAGTGGGGTTGAGTAAGGGAGCCAGAAGACTGAGTCACAAGAAGCATCCTCTCTCACAGAAACTCTACAAGGACAGGAATCACGCAGACTCATAGCAGAGGCATAATTTTTATTTCTCCTAGCTTGCCATGGTAGATGCCATAAAGAGCATTAGCAGTGTCTTCCTGGGGTGGAAGGGGAAAGAGAATCTTTTTGTACAATAGTTCATACTCAGCATGACCTTTCTAAAGGCTTCCAGACTATACCCATTCATCCCAATGCTGGGGAAAAAAGACATAAAATTATACATCATCCAATTATGCTCATCCCATACCTGCTAAATTGCTGGGCATGACATATCATATAAAGATGAACAAAACAAATATTCTCATAGCCTAACAGAGACAGGCAATTAAACTGAATTGCAATACAACCTAAGTGCTACAATAGAGCTGGAAATAACAAGGAAGGGCATTCTGTTGGGGAGGGCTTGGGCATTGGGTGGGAAGGTTCCCCAGGGGAGACCCTCTAGAGTTGAGTCTAGAAAGTCAAGAGGATGGGGAGGAAGAAAAGCTGCAGGAGCATTAGATGGAGGGAAAAAAGGCACAGGAGCGAAAAAGAACATGATTCATTAGAAGCGCAAGTGATTTATTTAGGATGGATAAGAACACGTTTAGTATTTCTTAGGTACCATGCCTTGCAACAGACATGGAAATATCCAGAACAAAGCTGTGCTCAAGAGACCAATGTGAAATAAGGACTGAAAGTTAAGCCAGAGGTACAGTGGGATGAGCACTAGATGCCATTCTGAGTATTTTGGTCTTTAGTGTAGGTGATTAAAAAACCATTGACAAATTTTAAGCAAGGGGGAAATATGATCATATTTGCATTGGAAAGAGACATTTTGGTGGCATATACGGGGATGGTGACAATGGTTGATTATCTAAGAAACACATACAAGTAAGTGGGTCTATCTAAGAAGCATAGAATTTAAGACTGTAAAATGCATGTTTAGTGAGCTGATTTGTAAAGGTAACCCAGAAGCTTTGTGCCAAGAGAGAAAATAAGTTCTATAATCCTCAAGTTTTTAGGCCAGAACTAAAGATAAGAGGATGTGGGAAGAGCAATAGCTCTGGTTCAACCAGCTGCATTTACTGTACCATGGACAGTTCCACAGTGGGAAACTGGATCTTCAGGAAGAAGAGCACTCCCTCCTCATACGATAATTAGACGGAAATGGAGATAACACTTTGGAGATAGGAGTGCACAAGGGAAGGCCTTCTGGGAGCTGAGAACTGAGACACAAAAGGGAAGAATGGGGGAGAAAGAAGAGGTGGAAGGGCAGGCGGGGAGTTATAGGCAGTTATGAATGAGGAGAATGCGGGAAAGCTGATGACCTTTGTCATGTCAGTGACACCTCCAGGTCTCCCTCAGCTGGTAAACTTGTTGAGTGGGAATAAAGTAGAAGTTGGTGTTTCCCTGAGCATCCTTATCTAGGGACCAGGGGAGGCCCATTATGGAGTACGGAGTATGGAGAATGGAAAGTACGATTATTGCAAGAAGACACGACGAGTGACTACTGCAATAGTCCAGATATTGAGGGCTGTAGTGAGGAAATGGACAAGTAGGAGATGAAAGAGGTAGAAGAAAAGAGGACTTGAGGAACACCTAGAAAAAGACGTGTGGAAATGACAAAGGACTTCTAGATTTATAGCTAAATATGAGGTCAATACTAGTCTCACTAACTGAACTAAGGAATGCAGAAGAAGGCCACATCTAGAGGGCAAACTGCTTGCCTTTCTGGACCTCGGTGTCCTTCCCACATCTGTAGAATAACAGCATGGTCCTAGTGGACCCTAATGTCCACACCAGCATTGGCTGTCTCTGCAAATAAGAATTCATCAGGAACATTCCACTTTCAAATAATAGATCTCACCCGCACAACCTCTTATGGATCTATCAAAATGCTTACTCTTTTCCACTGCCAAAACTGTGTATGACTTCAGTATAAAAGAAACCCCTGGAATAGAAATAATGAAGCCCAGTTCTAGGCAGTGGGGAGTGCCGAGTATTCTTTTTTAAGAGGGAGGTCATACCACAGACCTTGTCAATCATGTTCCATTATCATTATGAAAGGAGAAAAATACTCCCACTTGTAACCCTGCACCAGCCTTCTCCCACATAGAGAATTCTTTTATTATTAAATAGCAGCTATCATAGAAAAGCATACATATTTGAAGGTGTTGGTGTTGGATAGGTCAATATGCACAGTAAGATGTTGCTGATTTAATTTAACTTCAGTTCACTGGTCTAAAAAGAAATCCTATACATAAAAAAAAAAAAAAACCTTCCTCTGGAACTCATTTTTTATAAAAGGTATAGATATTAAGATTGATAGCCATTTTGCATGAATTTCATAAACAAAATACTTTTTAATTAAGAAAATCTAACATCATAATTTTTAAACTATTATTTCTACCAAAGTGATATGAAGGAAAACATAAAACAGAGTACTGTCACAGGGCTAATTTTCAGTCTTTAATAAGTAATGTTTTGGTAATAATGGATTTTAGTTGCCCATGAAAAAAGGCATTTTAGATTTAACAAAATATAATATACAAGATTTCAAGCTATTTTTTTAAAAACCATAAATGTTAAATATAAGCGAACAAAACTTACTTGGTTGTCATAAACTCTGGTTACCAACACTGATGTCAAGCATCCCTCTGACATACTTTTTGCCCAACTGATTGTTTTATTTCATAAAAAACATAATAGCTTCAGCATTTTCTTCTTCAGTAAACACTGGGTGACAGTGGTTCAATGCTTTTCAGCACAAAATTACACCAAAGAAAGGCCAGTGTAATAGGTTTGACCTATTATTTTTACCTATTTCTTTCCAGTTTCCACAACCTATTGTAGCATCCAGCATCTCTAATGCAGGGTGATTCATTTCTGACTCCGCAATTGATCCCTAACTGTGCTGAGGTCATTCACTACATTTGATACCCCATTTTTTATTTTACTATTTCTCCTTACATTTAGATTATGCTTTTATTTAGACAGAGTAGAGTATGCTCTAAATCTTCTGGTCTTCAAAGAACATGTTTACAAGCTTCAAGTGCAGTTTGAAACGAGGGAAAATATCTTTAAAATGCTGTTTCAGCGGACACCATCCATTCGGTCTATTTTTGAGAAATTACCAGATGAAACCCTTGGTCTCACATCACTATTCTGAAAGATGTCACCTATATAAATAGCAGAGTAACAATATCTGTTTTATATACCATATAATTGTATACTTGATCATGTTCAAATCCTTTTATTGCCCATAAAAAGGTGAAGTCTACTAAATATATTCCTACATAAGAAGCCGTATCATTCAGGTGTCATACTGAACCCAGAAAAGTACAGTTTAAAATGTCACTTATATACAAACCTATGTATTCTATATGAAAATTAAAATTTCAAGATTTTAGCATTAAGAAATTAATACTGATTACTTAATCATTAGGCTGTTCTTGATACTTAAATTTTGTTCAGCTCATAAACACAAGAGTGAGACCTCACTGTTGAAGTCAATTTTAATTAGACATGTAAATGTCCATTAGTGGGAAGGCCTCGTTATAATACAACTTCCTTTTTGGCCTAGTCCCATCTCAGGGCCCATTCCAGAACAGCTGGTTAGTGTTCTGAAATCTACATGCCTTGCGATATAGGCTATCATTTTGGTGATTCCCAATAATCCATATAGTCTAACTGCATCAAACTGTTTAGCGCTTCCCTTCATACACCCCAACCCCATGTACCCACTGCATTAGGTAATTCACTTTACAACTTTGGTCAAAGTGCATACACCCATGTCTTAAAAAGCAAGCAGCTCAGAAAGATCTATAATATAAAGAAGAGACTCCTGCCCCCCACTCTATTCTTTTCTCCACCTCTCCTCATCTGCTTCTCCCAGCTGTTATGGAAATCTGTAATGTGGGAATAATTACAGTGCAACTAGTTCAGAGTGAGGGGTAAATGAGTTTATATATGTAACTACTTAGAGCAGGGTCAGGATCATAGTACATACTGATTAAATATAATCTGTAATGATGATGACTTTTTCAGTATCAGGACTGACAATGTCAAGATCTACAACAGTTATATTCTGTCCTATAACTAGAAGTAAGTCTTTGGCTACAGGTCGACTCCAGAAGCTGAACACTAGTAAAGAGCACTTACTTTATTATAACTGTGGGGAGATTGTTTTCTTTTCCATTCAAGCTGCACATATTTTCTGACTCCCTGCTATGGGCCAGACACTCTTCTACCTACTGGTGAACTAGACCAACACATGGTGCTTGCATTCTAGTTAGGAAGAACAATAAATAAGTAAACAAATAAGTAACACAATTTTAAATGGTTATTTATTTAAATAATGGTTCCCCGTCATGCCTTGTGACTTTTGAAAGATGTTCAAAGAGTTATTCCATTTTTTTTTAACAGTCCATGATTGCTCAAAATTAGCCAACATTCTAGTTTGCTTCACATTTGCACATGCTTTTCTCAATATTTTTCCCTTCTTTGTGTTTTTTTTAAACAACTGATTACCAATTTATTAAAAAGCTTGATTTAAGCATCTGCAATGGTGACTTCAACCCCGACTCCTGGCTCAGTACTGATGGAAGTGATCTGCTTCACAGTCTCACAAGGACTGGGCAAGTCAGTGAATCACTGCGGATCCTCATCTGAAAACCATTTCAAGTCTTAGAACCTTTGCTTCTCCCCTTCCTCTTAAAGTCTCTAAGGCTACAGTCTTGCTGGGGCTCTTTAGGTCAAACCACTGTCACCTCTGCTGTTCTAGAGGCCACATATACTCATAATACTTTACATCAGGAAAGGTAGCAGAATTCTGAACCACCGGACCGACCATACAGATGATTTCTCAAGATTTTTGAGAAGTTTCATTAGAATCACCTACAGGCATTACTGCTCTGGAACAGTCATGAGGTCTTTGAATGGAGTCAATATATTTTTATTGAAGTGGTGCTCATGGTAAGCCAACTCCTCTGATTAAGAAATGGGAATAACATTGGAATGCCCAAGGAGCTGCTCTATGATGAGCTAAAGGGGGTCAAACAAGAGCCAAATAAGAAAATGAGAGAGAGAGAAAGAAAAAAGAAATCACAAGACTACAAGTTACGAGATCTGGCTGTGGATTCTAGTTCTATCCCTAAGAGATGAGACCTTAAATAAGTCACTTCACCTTTCTGGACCTTATCTGTAAAATAAGAACTTCACATGAGAAAAAGCAGTATGATGAAATACCAAGTCACGCTCCAAAATTTCTGTCAGAACATGGTTAAAACTTATGCATATATTAACCCTTAAAATGTGCTTGTTCTATATACCTAAGGTGAAGGAGGAAGGAACTCAAATTATTATAGAATAAATAGAGTGTATTGATACACAAGAACCAGCTTGAAGTGAAAACAGACCCCAGTCCCTCGACACTATGGAGGATGTATTGAATGAATGAACAAGTGGCAAGAAACAGACTTTTAGGGCGGTAAAACTCTTAAAAGATGGATGTTGCTGACATTTGCAAAGAGTAAAAGTCATGACATCATAACAGAGTGTCCCCCAGCGAGTTCACTGTTAAGTGTTAGTCCTCCCTAAGATGGGTTGGAGATTTCCAATGTCATTTGTCTGTGTCTCTGACTGTCAAAGGAATTTATTTTGCATTTACACAAGCAAGAAAGAAAAATTAGAAAAGAGACCAATTCTCACACTTTTTAACGTGAGAAGTATCCCCACTAGAGTTACTGGGAAAACAAAAGTTCCCCTTAAATAATTTAAGCACCTTTTCATCAGATGCATTGAAGCATCAATAGCAGTGTTCTTTCCCCTAGCATATCATGAACTGACTACAGCAAGAAAGATCCTGAGCAAGAAAAGGCAAAGGTTCAGTCTAGCACAATAAATCTATCTTTGCATTCAAACATTCCATTTATTTCTCAGATGTTGATAATTCCTACCAGGCTTGTTTCTGATCACTTGTTTCCACCCTAAACAGTCATGAGGAATCAGAGTTGTCAAATCCTCTGAACTTAATTCAAGAATTTAAAATAGATAACCAACAAGGACCTACTGTATAACACAGGGAACTCTGCTCAATATTCTGTAATAACCTAAATGGAAAAAGAATTTGAAAAAGAATAGATACACGTACATGTAAAAACTGAATCACTCTGCTGTACACCTGAAACTAACAGAACATTGTTAATCAACTATATTCCAATATAAAATAAAAATTTAAAAAAAAGAATTAAGCATTCCCCGCTGTGTTCAGTGGTACACTAGCTCCTTTGGGATGCGGACATGGCAGAGATGGTGGGAAAGAGTAGAAATGAGAAAGAAGTGATAGCACTTTCCTTGCCTCCAAAATATAAAAAATCTTCACAGCAAAGTAGATAAAACATTGAAGAGGTTGAGTAAGGAAATGAAACTGACAATGATATTCAGCCACTGATGAGAAACCTCAGTGAATAACATGAACAACAAGGAACAGAGGACGAGAAGGAAGAGATCGGTGACTACCTACACTGGGTAGGCAGGGCGATCTCCAGAAAAGAGGGTAAAATAACGTCATGCACGAGAACGGGCCTGGGTTTCATGTGTGTGAAGAAGCGGGGAGGCAACTTGAGTTGGTAAACTCAGCATTCACAGAGCAGAACCTTAGATTAGTAAAGGGACACAGAGGGAATGGACCACAGGGTGGGTTAAGTCACTTGAGAAACACTCATGGCATATCTGGTAACTATGTTGGCCTTCTAGACCACTGCCCTGAGGACTGTTCCCACGGAGAATCTGAGGATAACAGGAAGAGCTAAAAGAGAACAAAAGAGGCCCTTTTTCCCTCCTTAGTTTCCTCCAACTTCATCAATAAGTATATTTGAGTGTTTACTTTTGCTACTGGGTTGTCATTAGTTTGCTAGGGCTGCCATAACAAAATACAACAAACTGGGTGGATTAAACAACAGAAACTTATTTTCTCACAGTTCTGGAGGCTGGACATCCCAGATGAAGGTGTCAGCAGGTTAGTTTCTCCTGAGGCCTCTCTCCTTGGCTTGCAGACAGCCGCCTTCTCGCTGTGCTCTCACACGGCCTTTCCTCTCCGCGGCCACATCCCTAGCAGCTCTTTGTGTGTCCAAATTTCCTCTTCTTATAAGGACCCCAGTTTGATTGAATTAGGGCCTTTCCCAAAGGACTCATTTTGACAACTAAGCTCTTTAAAGACCCTATCTCCCAATACAGGCACATTCTAAAATACTGGGGGTTAGGGCTCCAACATAATGAATTTAGGGAAAAACAACTCAGCCAATAACATTTATAACTTACAAACAATTTTATAAGTTTTTTAATCATAAGATAAATGACACTGATACCTATACACAGTACTATAAACACAGCATGATAAAATGGGCACAGTTATAAATGTGAAATGTAATTTAAAAATACAGATTTATATAAAAGTACAGATAAATACATTACAATTTAAACAATTAAACTCCAAAATCTTGCAAGATATGGGAGTTAAAAATTTAGACCAGGAAATGATAACGCTGACCTTTGATTTCCCTTCCTTTGGACTGACAAAATATCTCAACAGATACATTTGGTAGTAAGGTTTTTTGATACAACAAATGACTGTGTCCTAGAAAAATGTAGGGCAGGAGTAAGTAAGGCAGTAGAAAGAGCCAAAGATTAGGATTTTGGGCATTCTGGATTCCAGTTCAAGAAAGAAAAGGTATCCAAAGAGAATGATAAAGAGAAAAAAGAGGAATTAGGATAGAGCTACATTTTAGAAGCAAAGAAAATAAAAATTGTAAGAAGAAGTCAGCAAGAGTCCACTGCTGTGAACAGATCAGACAAATAAGGCCCAAGAAGACTCTATTGACATTGCACTTTGGAGTTCACTCATGACCTTCAGAAGAGCAATGCCAGTAAAGTTGAGACGGTTAAAGGCAGATTTAATGGATTGAGAAGTGAATGGGAAATAAAGTATAGAAAATTCGTGATTTCTCTTTTTATACCCGGCTTTTTTTGAAGCCTGACCACTGGAGAAATATGGTGGTGGTTTAGGGGAAAAACAGACAAAAGGAGTATTTCCTTTTTTTCTTCCTTTTTTCTTTTTCTGCTTTTTTATTCTTTCTTTCTTTTTTTGGTTTTAAGGATGAAACTAGGTTTGTTTACAAGTTTAAGGAAAGGGCTCTGCTTAGAAGTATGGTTTAGGGGATCAAAGGAGGGAGGAACTCTCCATGTATTCCTTTAACCCACGTGTGAGAAATCCTAGTACTGTGTTTATCACTCTCCGCCTTCAGAAGCTCTTGGATTAGCTGGGATACAGATAATTACCCTGAGTTGTGTGTTTTAATGGCCATATGTCCAACTTTGAAGAGGACACAGAAAAAGGAGCATCTAAGTGTCAGCCAGGAGTCTGGGAAGAGTCCTCAAAGAAGGAAAATTAGAGCTGACGTTTACCAGGTGGTCAGTGTGTCAGGTTATCACAAGAGAGGGGGCATTTCACACAAAAGAGTCTGTGCAAAATCAGAGTCATGGAAAACTCAGACAGACTCCAAGGACGGGTTCACCTTGAAAAGGAATGGAGACACTTCTCTCTTACAGAGGAAGGAAAAAAGGGAACATGGAAATCCATAGGGTCAAGTTTTGAGAATGAGTGGAGGGAAAATGAGGGCCGCCATTTTCTCAGTTGTCTTCTCAAACAACATTAGCTGTTGGTCAAATTTAACCACCACATTTTGAACTTTCACTTTTAAAACTACCAAAGTGCTTCAAGGCATTGTTTAGCATCGAATATTGACACCCCCAGAAGCAGAGAAAATAAGATGGATTGGGGTTGAGGGTAGGTTTGAGAATTTACCTAGAAAGAAAGGCAAAAAACTCAAGGCAGGCAGACAAAATGGTTCTGTCCATCAAGACAAAGAGCTCAGCTACGGGTGTAAAAAGGCATTATTTGATCAAGAAGGGAGGCTTCAAATCTAGAATTCTTTCAATTAACCTTTTTTATAATTCATAAAGAGAATTAGTTAAGGGACTAATAATCTTACAGGGGAGATAAAACATAAGCAAAAAATGTTGGTGTAGAAATTGGAATATGATAAGTACATAAAAGATAAGGAATGTTCAGTCTTCATAAAAGCAATCAAAGAAAGTTAATTCTATTTAGAGACAAGGTCACCCAAAAAAGTTCAAGAGGAAGTGTGGAAAGCTTGGGGAAAACGTCATAGATCTTGGTAAAGCGGGTAAGGTCAAGACCTGGTAATATTAGAGGCAGGGCCACCAGCAACAGGGAGAACTGTGATATGGAGCCGTCTGGAACATTTCCAGGCACCCTTCAGGACTAGTCTTCAAGTCTGGTGTTGGAAGGGTGGGCTTCTTCTGAGACATCTCTCCGTGGACTGTAGATGGCCATCTACTCCCTGGACCTTCACATCATCTTCCCTCTGTGTATGTCTATGTGTTCAAATTTTCTCTTCTTGTAAGGATACCAGTCATATTGGATTAAGACCCACCCTAATGACCTTATTTTAATTTAATTACCTCTTTATAGACTATGTTCAGTCACATTCTGAGGTACTTGGGATTAGGACTTCAACAAATGAATATGGAAGAGGGACAACTCAGCCCATAACGGGTGTTAATTATAAAGTTCTTTTAAAAATGCACCTGGTAATCAGTCTCCTGGGCAAAATTTAGTCATAGGTGTACTTGCCTAGCTTTGGAAAACACAGCAATATTCGGATGACATTCTCCACTATATAAAGATGTCAACCTTGCTTGGTTGAGGTACTAGAACACTAAGTACAACACTGTTAAAGACTTTTTCTTATCAGAACTGAAAATTTTATTATCATCAAATTATTTTACCTCAAATAAAAACAGAATACAGAATTAGTGGAAAATGCTTTTAAAAAATTTGAATAGTCTGTGGCTTTGGCTAGTTCCCAAATTCATTTTTCTTATCATTTATTAGCCAAATAAGACTACTTAGGATTTAAAGTCAAAAAAAGGAAGGGAAATTGCCATGCACTCTTCACTTATGATTTTCAATATTTTAAAAAGAGCTTAAAGACCTTTTATTTTATACAATTGCCAGTAATTGTCTTTATAGTTTTATTGGTATTAATTTCATACAGCTCATTTAGAATGTCAAGCCACATATGCAACATAGTAATAAAGTTATTATTACTGCATAGAGATATAATTATAAGTAATTTTGATTCTCTCACTTTTGTCCTCTCACATTCTTCTCATTTCTGCCCATGTTTTACAAGAATGAAGATGAGTTTGCTGACCTTTTGCTAAAGAATATTTAGTATGAAGAAACTGATGATTTCATCCTGACTGAGGAGGGCAAAACTTTTATTTTCTAGCTCCATTAGCTTTTTCAGACTAAGTCTGATTATAATACTGCTGCATTACAAATAAACTTCTAAATTCGGAGGAGAATGCAAATGCTACAAAACAGTAAATAATTCAAATAATATGGAGTCTTTTACCCAATGAACCATAATTCAATACAATGGTTTTCTCCCTTATTAACAATATACTAGAGAAGATAATATTTAAAAGAACAAAGGGGTAAGAGGAAAAATAAAATTTCTCATTATTTGTTAAAGATGCGATAACATACATCATTAAATATAATAAAGTCTCTCAGTATCTGGTCAGTAATTTAAAATATGTAGTAAATGTAATCTACGCCCACTGAGGTAATTTGCATATTTCTACAGGCTTCATTAGCCATAATTTTGAAGGACTTTGTGGATCTATTAATTCTTACATAAAAGAGCACACTAGCTAGCCAAAGGTAGGGATAAGGTATCATTTGGGCAAATATTTTAGTCCCAAATGTAAAGGGAAAAAGGCAAAAAGAAATGGAAAGTCCTATTTCCAGGCCATGTGCTGGGGAGGGGGCAGAGTAATGCTCCCTTCTGGGTAGAGGGATTAGAACCTGGAATCTTAAGAGGGGAAAAAACCCCACTAATTTCAAAGCTTGTACCAAGGGGGAATGAAATGGGATGAGTGGAATGTACTTTAGTGCTTACCATGCCTTTGTTCTGAGAAAGACACAGGTGTGGACCATTAAGTTATGCAAATGTAAAACAAAGGACATTGCACAGTGGAAAGTTTGAGAAGCTGGGGCTATGAGAAACAAAGTTGGCCAGCAAGAGATGGTTATGTAATAGGCAAGAGTTGAATCTCTACACACAGTCTTCTAATTGGAGAAATAGTGCTTGCCAAGCGTTGTTTGTTCTTGTGGGCAAGTATATGTTTTATTCAAGCTGTTTGCTCCCAGGTTAGCAGAGCCCGAGAACATTCAGATGCCGGAAGATCTTTGAAAAGGAGCTGAACTAGGCTTGACAAAACTCAGCCTAGAAGTCCAACACATGGCGTATGTAAAAATGAAATCCACAGACACTGAGACATTTCTAAATTAAAGGACCTGTCTTTGTGCTTGTAATTTAGAAGGAGAAGATATAAGGAAGAAGTTTAGTGTTGTAGGATTATAGCCTTCCGGCGTGTGACTGTCTTTGGGGAGGGAAAGGTTAAAGCCATACCCCTGTGAGTAGAAGGTGGGATCGGAAGGGATTGGGCACTTCTGCTGTCAATCACCCTGGAGAGACAGACAGTGAGACCTGGAGGGTGGGACCAAGCTGGTAAGAGGGGAGTTCCATCCTCTCTCTCGGTATGATTTTCTTAGGCTTGGACCCCAAGTAAGACTCCTCAAGGGTAGATGTAAATAGTGGAGGAACTATGTCTTTGAAAGATGGAGACAGGCGGGGTGGGGGGGTTTGGGGGGGTGGGGTTTGGCAAAAGAGCACGCTGTGATCAAGCAGGGCAGTATTATGTGGCTGAGCAGGGAAGAAGCATCAGATGGAATGGTTGGAGAGACCTGTAAGCTGTGCGAGAAGCCATAGCGAGTGGCCAATGAGAAGACTGTCTGGGTGGTATACTTCCCCTGGGCCATCTCTGAGCCACTGCTGTAGGGAATGTCTGGACGTCCAAGGTGGTAAAGAGAAGAGCAGGGCCCTCTGAGACCACCATAGAGGGCAGCAGGAGCCCAGGTGCCAACACAAGCAGATATTTGGGATGGAGGCTCTAATCATGGCCATGGTGAGGACAAGGAGCGTAGCCCCAGGAGAGCCTGAAGTCACCTCTCTGCAGTGGAGCAAAGGGCCAGACGGTGCCCAGTCTGGCATCACAGGCCTACAGGGGCACCGTCTGGGAAAAATATTACACAAAGGAGGTAATCCTGAAGAATCCAGAAGGAAGAGATTTCGCCTACTGCAATTTCCTAGGCAAAGGGAGCAGTGTGAATTTAACTTAGATGTGACATCAGTTGTATTCCTCAAGCTGGTGAGACCCAGGAGACATCTGAATACACTTAGAATCAATAACTCCTATGAAGCCAGAAATTAGGGCTACTCTAAATTCATACATGGGAAATTGAAAGACTGTGAGATTTTCTCAAACTCAAAAGTGTAATACCCCAAATTAGAGCCCAAAGCTAAGCTGAAACACTAGCTGCAATGTTGTCTTGGAGAGTGAATACACAGCAGGCAAACTGCAGCAAATTGTGAAGGCATAGTGATCAACGTCAATTTGGATTCTATGAATGAGTGCCTAGATTTTACCATGCCTTTCTGTCAGGGTTTATTATCTGCTAAAGGGTTTAAATCTACAATAGAAAAATATTTCTGTGAAGTCCAGTAATACACAGTGGTTAACCATAACTGAATTTTGTAAACTATGATTTGTCAAATAATTCATGCTTTTTCCCAAACACAAGCCCCTGCATGATTCTAACAGCAAAAGGAGTTTACCTAGTCCCTATAATTTTGCATTGAACTGACAGCCTATCTGTTTTACCTGGATTCTTAGCGGGTTAGGCATTTAAGCCCCAAAATCACTTTGTGATAGAAAATGTAAAGTCTTAGAACTAAAAGGACTGGAAATATCATTTCCTTGGACTTCAAATAATATCATACATGCCAGTTTAGGCTGAGCAGAGAACATTGGCTGCACTCTTTAGACATGTCTAAGAAATGAAATTATACATGGGAGTAACAATCAATCAAACTAACAATTACTGAGTGGCAAGCTCTCTTCTCCATCTGCTAAATTTACATTAAATCTGTTAAAATTATTTATAGTAGCTCATTTCGTCCTTAAAAATAATGAGTCTGATAGTGTTATCATAGGGGTTAAGTTCTTTGTCCAAGATCATAAAGCTGAATGCGGGAGCTCGTACTTAAAACAGAGGTATCTAACTCCAAATCAATGTTCTTTTTATAATATCATGCTTCTTCCATCTGTAAACTTTCTGGTATTTAACCATTGTTTCCCTATGAAAAATTTTATTCTATTCTAATCTAACTCTCATTCATTGCCATTTAAGCCTTTTACTTGAAATCTGTTCTTGTAAAGTTTTGAAACAGGTGGTCACTGTCCTTGGTTTAAGAACTCCCTCACACACAGGACTCGGAGATAATTAAATCCCCTATCAGCAATTTCTTCTTTTGGCTGAATAAGCCCTTTTCAACGTTTCCTTAAAAAGATTTCTGTCCCTTTAAATATCTTGCAGCATCCCCATATCATGTTGACTTTTACAGCTGGAATACTGGCAAATGGTTTTTTTTTAGACTCATTTATAACTCCAAGGACCAACTCTTCCTCCCATCCCCATAATGTTCTTTAACCAACTGTCTTCTATTTAATGCTTAAGCAGCTTGGTTCTCCCATGCAGCATTTTGTCCTCATTGAGTTTCATTATGTTTGCTGTGACTTTCCTCCAATTTGCCAAGAAGCTGCTTCTATTTCGAAGGAGTACTGCAGATCATTTACCATTCTAGCGAAATCCTTCGCCTCTTCTATTTCAGTGTATGTCCCTGCTTGAGAGGTGCTTGTCATGGGCTAAAATGTGTCGTTCCCCCCATCTCGGAAAATCCACGTGTTGAAGTCCTAACCCTCAGTCCCTCAGAATATGACTGTGTTTGGAATTAGAGCATTTAAAGGTAATTAAGGTTAAATGAAGTCATTGGGATGGGCTCTAATCCAATATGACTGGTGTCCTTACAGGAAGAGATTAGGACACAGACATGCATAGAGTTAAGACCATGTGAAGACAATAAAAAAGCCACCTACAAGTCAAGGAGAAAGGCCTCGAAAGAAACCAACCCTGCCAACACCTCAATCTCAGACTTCTAGCATCCAGAATTGTGACACAAATTTTTGTTGTTTAAACCACCCGGTCTGTGGTAGTTACTATGACAGCCCTAGGAAACTAATACAGCTCCCTATAATGTCTCATTTCACTAACTGTATTATTAATTATGTAAAGAGCCCTATATATACCAATATCATGTACCCCTAATACTGATAGGGGCCTATCACTTTGGCGGTATTCATGCCAAAAATGCATCAACTCTACCCATAAGTAGGCATAAGACAATCTTAAATTGTGAGGCATTCTCTAAAATAACTGACCAGCGCTCTTCAAAATGTCAAAGCCATGAAAGTAAGGAAAAATCAAGAACTGCCACAGAATGTCCCAGAATGGGAAAAACTAAGGAAATATGACAATTAAATGCAACGTGGGATCCTGGATTGGATCCTGGCAGAGAAAAAGGATGTTTGTTAGTGGAAAACTGGTGAAATTGCAATAAAGCCTATTCTTTAGTTGACAGCATTTTACCTATGTTGATTTCTTACTTTTGATAAAAGTATTATTGTTGGGCAAAATGTTAACATTAGGAAAAGCTGAGCAAAGCGTGTATGAAAATACTCAGTTCTATCTTTGTAATATTTTGGCAATCCTAAAATTGTTTCCAAATTTTTTAAAGCAAAATATAAATTCATAATAATGAATAATATATAATAAATAATGCAAATCATAAATAATGTTTCATAATATAAATATTTTATAAAATTACATATTATAAATATATTATAAAATGATACCTATTACAAATAATAATATAAATAAATAAAATATATGAAGCACTAAATAACCACCAGGAAAGAAAAAACACATTTAATCACTGAAGTATCCTCTGAAATAAACTCTATATTAAAGAAGGGAGGCGAGAAAGAAGAAGCTAATATTCATTGAGATCTGTTGGATGATAGGCCCAAGCACTTAATCCTCACAACAACACTGTCACCTGTGAAATGTGACAACTGATGAAACAGAAGCTCAGAAGTATTTGAGTAACCCATCCAAGGTCACATACCAAGTGACAGACCTGGATTTCAGACCCAAGACCATTTAAATCCAACATACCATGCTTGTTCTACAGGTTGGGTAATAATGTATGTCCTCACCCACTAAACATTTATCTAGTTATCTGTTTTAACTCCGTGGTTCCCATTCTTGGCCGCACATTAGGAATCACCAGGGGAGTTTTTAAAACTCTTGAGGTCCAGATCCCACCCCAGGAGATTCTGATGTAATTGTTTTGGGGTTCAACCTGATCTCAGGATCTTAAAAATCTCCCCAGATGATTCAACAAGTAGAGAACAGTAACGCTACTTGTTTTTCAACGTCACGGTCATACAGAACTGAAATCTTCCCAGAGATAGGGCTGTCATATCTATCATTTGTCTAGGAGTAAGCACATAACATCAAAATCAATTAAATTCGACTTGGGCAACATATTCCTTATGGTAACAACAAGAGAAGAAGAAATTCTTTAAAAAACACATGGAGAACAGGGACCAGCTGTAGAAGTGCTATCATCAGCAAACTGCACAAGTGCCAAGAATTTAGAGGCAGCTGACTTGAGAGAGAAATCTCAAAACTCTTACAAATACAGAGAAGAAAGTAGCAATCTTTTGACCAGAAGTCAAATGACTTATGTCCCTGATTTTAATTTCCTCTGGTCCCTTTAAAATGGCAGAGCGAAAGTATCAAGCTATGTAAGACTCTAATTGAAAATAAACATTTTCCTACTTTTGAGCAGAATTAAAGCTGGAAAAAACTGAATAGCTTCAAGGTGAGGAATGAAATGAGAATGCACCATCAGGAAGGTTGCAATGAGGGTATTTGGAAACCATTCCATTTGCTGAATTGTCAGCCATGCAAGCACTTATAGACAATTACAACCTTAGAAAACAAATAAAAAGTGTGTAAGTAGGCACTTTGATACTTCTTCCTAATTATAGGGTTTAGGAGCTGGATTCTAAAAATACAAATAGAGGCAATGTGAACAATAGTAACCCTGAAATGAGGTTATGAAGCTTATTAGCTGAACATAATTACACAGCTGTGACACGTTGAAGAGACCCCAGCCTGAGGCACACTTCCTCTCCTCTTCACTATGGGGTCTTAGAGCAAGGGTGCCACCTTTTCATTTTAGCAGAATTTTCGTACTTTTAAAAAATACAATTTAGGTTCAATCATATGGGACTGCCAATATTTGACCTGCGAAAATGGCAATTCCTTATTTTGAGTGCCAGTATGAAGATCTCCTGCATCTCCCTTGGTTTTCTCGGGGGCACAGACTTATTTTTCTAGAGCCTTTGAAACATCCGTAGCACCAACCAACCACAGAGCTGTGAATCCTAGAGCGTGCTTACTTAGGAAAGGCATATGCAATAAATGAAAGGAACTCATCTAGCTGTAGAGAAAAGCTGTATTTTCTAAAATCTAACCGATTGAAAAGCCCTGGAAACCACTATTTGTGACATTTAGGCCAAATAAAGTTTCATTCCGGTAATTGGCCTGGATACCAAATTGCACTGGCAAATCAGCTGACTGTCTGGGGTTGATAGAGATGGTTATTTACTGTCCCTCCTGATTTTTTTGTACAAAGCTTTGGAAAGTCGTTGGTTTAGAGTTCTCTTCCTCTCTCTTCCCCCTGCTTCAATCTCTGTCACACACATGCTCACACAAAAGAAGGCTTGTAATTAACAATTTTACATACCATGACTTACAAAGGCTAATGATTGACTTTTTTTTTAGCTATAAGAAAAAAGAATCTCAGAAAAAAAAAAGAGCAATCCACAAGAAAGGCACAGACTAATTCTGAGTTGTCTATTTTTTTGTTCTTTAGTAATGAAAGCCTGTGTATGAACTCCTATGTCACACAAACATTTTATCTTTGAAAAGTCAAATATGGGCTTGGCAGATTTTTCTCATATATGCCAAAGAGAGATTTACCTAGGAGGTTTCATTCGAAAGAAGAACTGCAAAGTTCTTCAAGACTTCGGGCAGCAAACTGCAGGATAGAATAATAAAAGCTCACATTTGTTTCGTGCTTGCCATGTTTGCTGTTCTAGTGCTTTAAACATATTACCTATTTAATCCTCACTACCATCTTAGGAGGCTGGTACCATGTTTATTCCATTTAGTGGAGACATGAGAGGCGTCAATAGGTTACTTGCCCAAAACTACATGCTTCTTAAAAAAACACAGCCTGGGCTCTGTCCCAGGTGGCCTCTCCCCAGGACAAGTGTTCAGACTCAGGACTCTCCTGCCTCACTTGGGTAGCTGACGGCAGCCAACCACAACAATATGCCAGAATCACTTAACCCAGTTGTCTACTATTTTGATGCATATAGTAGGTTATTAGCATCTATCTTAAGTATTGTTCAATGAAAAAAAAAAAAAATGAGAGGCATTAATCTTCCAAAGAGGCACACATTAGAAGTTTCTTTTCTTATGTTTATTGCAAGTTCATTGTGTAAAAGAATGCTGGTCAAAAACACGAGGATGTGCCCAACGCATTTGTACTGTGTTTCTAAATGAAATGCTAGCAAACAACTTCAGACTTTATAATTATTGTAATTTATTAAACAATTTTATTGTTTTGTGTTTGGAAACCAATTAATTGAAATCACTTATAAGTATAATCATTACATAAGAATTGGTTGGACTCATGTTTTATCAAAATAAGAGTGAATATAAAGTGAGACGTCTTCATTTTAATTGGAAGTATTCCACTGTTCTGGAATTCATTTGTTGGGGAATGTCAACAATGGGAAAAAAATTTATCTGTAATAAATGCGGTCAGTGTAATTGGATTTCATGACACTGAACTAGCTGGAGAATGATGATGCTTTATGGGCGACATACTCTTGTAATATGAACATGAGTAGTCCCTGTGGTAGCTTTGAATCCAGTCTTCGCGAAGTACAAAATTGGGGTAACAGGCTTAGAGTATTTAATGCATGTGAATAATTTGGATTACTGCAGCCAAGATACAATTGCATGTTTGGGAATGAAGTAAGTTTGGAAGCCCACAGGTTCTGTTATCATGCAGTCACCTGGAGGGCTGCAGCAGCCTCCTAAGTTGTCTCCCTAATTCCGTGTTGTTCGCCCTCTGCAGTCGACTCTCAACACAACAGCCAGCAAAATGCAAGTTCCTCTCTTGAAGTGTACCATCACAGGAAGAACACAATATAAAATCCCGACCATGGCCAACAAGGTCCGGCCTCCTTTCTGCTCCACCCACACTGGCCTCTTTGTCACAGGTCCTCACACTCGCCTCGTGGGCTCCCACGAGGAACAGCAGCCTTTGCACCTGCTGTTCCTTCTGCCTGGCATGCTTTTCCAGAAGAATTTCAAATGGCTGGACGCTCACTTCATCTGGCTGCTCAAATGTCACCTCCTCAGAGGCCCTGCCATTCACCCCATCTCAGAGTTCGCGTCACCCACCCTAGCATACTCTCCAGGAAGTTAACTCATCTTATTTCTCACTTGCTTTTCACCACCAGAGGGCATGTACCATTTGTTTGTTTGTTTGTTTCCTATCTTTCCCACTGGGGAATGAATTCACTGAGAGCAAGGAATTTTTTCCGGACCCAGGACCCAGAACAGTGCTAGGTATGTAATAAACACTCTCTAAAAATGTTTGAATAAACGAATGAATCTAAAAACTTGAGTGAAAGCCTATGAATGAACAGCCCATTTTGATTCAAAGTGAAATATCAGAATTAGAATAAAGATGGGGGCCTCATCCCTAAAAGAAAGCAGAGTTTGCAAATTCATGGATTCTATATGGATGCCCACTTTCCAAAAACCTATAAAACCTTGGAAAAATATATGTGTTCCTAAAACATAAGCAAGGGAGATTTTTTGTATTTTCTCTATCAATCATTGATGATTTTCGTTTCCATTATACATTTATTTCATTTTAGTGCTATTACTTACTGTTAAGTATGTATGCTTCCCTCAATGTCCACATTAGCCATGTATTACCTATGATGTTATGATAGTATTGTATAAGCTAGGTGGTAGGACCAGATGCTTAAGAAAGCAAGTAAAAAGGAAAAAGCATGCTTTAAAAATAAAAGATAAATGGGAGTGGTACCTTCTATTATTACCTCTTGCTAGTTTGTTATTTTGGGTCCCTCCTATCATACACTTTACTAGCTTGCACTTGATTCCAAGAGTATACACACACCTCATTTGGAGGATATAAGTGGGGGGATGGTGTGTGCATTCCTAGACAGGGCTCAAAGAGAATCAGCAGTAATACAAGTCACATGACAGGAAGTCCCCATGGAGATGCCTCACACAGTGGCAGTTGCTCCTTCACCCTCCTCAAAACTCTCCTGGAACCATGAAACACTTTCCTCTGTAGATTCCTCCAGACGACGTTCTCAACTGTTGAACATCCTGCCCAGTCTGCAGTGACGCACATGGGCCCTTGCTAATGTCCAAGGCCGTCTGCCAATCCCTAACTTACTGATAAATACTATCTTTTTATTTTCTAGAACAACACTTGGAGGACCCTCATGCCACTTTTATAAAACCCACATTTCAACATCCAAAAGAAGCTTCTGTTTTGCAGAAAAGTTCACCCAAGTACAAAACATGTGACAAAGAGGGAGAACACTGCAGAGCAAAGTTCACGCGTTGCAGAACCCACAACCCAGAACAGCACGGTGGGCTCACTGGCTGGGAGAGCCTGTAGTGTGATGCGCTAATGCAGCCTGGCCGGGAGCGTACGGTACACTCTGCCGTAGCTCTCAGAGCACATGGCAAAGAGCACATATTAAGAGTGTGCTGTAATTTTGTTTTAATTACAAAAATACTTCTAAGATAAATAGTGCTAAAAGAAATCAGTGTTAGGCAGGGAAGCATGAAACGTGCAATATATTTAGAAGAAGGTGATAATTATTTCACAAATGATGAAACAAATTATGTAAAGATATGAAAAACTGAATTGTGGAGAAAATGAGCCAACGCACAAAAACATGCATTCATTCAATAAACATTTACTTATCTTTGTGCCAGAGGGGGGCACTCAGCCAATACCTGAATTTATAAACTAGACGTATAAAAACATCTGTAAAACCTTGGGGAAAATATATGTGTTCCTAAAATATAAGTAAGGGAGATTTTTTGTATTGTTTTCTATTACTCATTGATTATTTTTGTTCTTGACCTTGAAGAGCTTGCAATCTAGCCTGTTAAGACGGATATGCAAACAAACAATGTGTTGATTGTTTTACTAGAGCTGTTTGCAAAATATTACGGGAACGTGGAGGTGGAAGACATCAAATTCCCTTTGGTGAGTCAAGAACACCTTTACTAAAGATTACTAAGCCAGAACCTAAGGAGATGAGTGCAAGCAATTGGGCAAATCAGGCACAGAAAGCTTTCTAGGTAGAAGCAGCACGTACAAAGGTGAGAAAGAAAATGGCACATACATGTGACTGCATGCCACTGAATGTAGCAGAAGTCAGGTCATAAAAGGCCTTATGTACCATGCTAAGGAGGAGCTTGGTCTTTATCTTGAGTAAAATGGAGAGTCATTGAAAAATTTTAAATAATGGAGTATTATGATCAGATTTTCAATCCAACTGTAACAGACTATAAAGCAGTACGGTCCTTTTCCTTTCACTGAGAATTTGGGACATTGACAATACCCTAAAATTCTCCACCAAGGAGAGAGGAAGTCATGAATGAATGGATGACTTAGTATTTTACAAATCTCTGTTCTCTTCTGTGGTAACAAAGCAATCCTAATTTTATAGCTAATCTATACAAAAGGTGTTTTGTGCAATAATTCAAAAAACTGAGGTTTTAATAATTCAGTGGTAATTAATACTAACATTTGTTATTATCTTTCTGATGTAACTCTAATTTCCACCCATTAAATAACCTCCAGAGCAGTTAACATAACAGAGTCTGGCATCTGTCAGGAACTCTCAGTAAAGCATCACAAACAGTAAATTATATGTGGCTAAATTTCCTTAAAAGTGGCAGAAAAACAAGGGTTAAATTGCATGAAAGGTGTTAGTTTCTACTGTACAGCAAGGTGAATCAGCTATACGTATACATATATCCCCTCTTTTTTGGATTTCCTTCCCATTTAGATCACCACAGAGCACTGAGTAGAGTTCCGTGAGCTATACAGTAGGTTCTCATTAGTTATCTATTTTATACATAGTATTGTAAAGCAACTATACTCCAATAAAAATTAATTTAAAAAAATAATAAAGTCCCAAAACATACTGGACACTAGAAATGCACTTTGCATTGCACTGTGGAATCTGAAAAAAAAATTGCACGAAAGGTGATAGCAGGGTAGAAGAGAAGGCCAAACTGGAACTAAAATAACTGAGGTTCAGAACACAAGCTCATTCACTAACTGTGAATGAGCAAGGGGTTCACACTGACTCGACTTCGCTCCATCCAGCCAAAGTGGGAATAACAACACTACTCTCTGACTGTCCAGAACTGTTCCCCAGACCAAATGAAAGGCATGCTGATAGGTCAAAAGCACCACATATCCATCTATACGGCCTTCCTAGTCTAGGTTATGAAGACCTGCTTATCACATCCGTGTACAGAACATAAGGCAGCATAAAAAGGGCAAATATGGGCTCTGCTGTGATGAAACCGTCAGAAATCCAATACTAGTGCATATTTCATCCTCAAGTATGAGCTATTTTTAAATATTTAAGATGTGTATTTGTTGGTTTAAAGATAGCTCTTCTTCAAATAGTCACCTACTGGCAAAATAAATAAAATGAAATTTTCAAATACAATTCCTTAACCAGCAGAGTCCTTCCAAGTGTTATATTACAGTGCATTCAGTAAATTTCTCATGAATCAGATAAAGAGACAGGATGGGGGATAATGAAGAGGAAGATATACAAAGATCCCCAGGAAAGTAGACATAACACAGGGACCCTTTCAAACTCAAAAATTTGACTTTTTTTTTTTTTCACTTAAAGATGTATCATGAATCCCTTTATGTAAATGCAAGTACTCACCAGGTAGTTTCCAGCACCCTTTCCCCCACCCAGACAGAATGAAGTTGATGAGAGTATAAAGTTCCAGGGCAGGCAGATGTCAGCTGTGTGTGGATTGCTGCTGGTGGCTGGAGGACTTGAGGAAAACCTCCAGCAGGAGAGGAATGGAGAAGCAGGTCACAGACAAGCTGATGGTGCCCCAAAGTTATATACAAGATTGTCATGAATGATACAGCAACCCCTCTGATATCGGTTGATCTGTGTCCCCCAGAAGATATATTGACATCCTAACCCCTGGTACCTGTGAATGTGACCTCATTTGGAAATAGGGTCTTTGCAAATGTCATCAGGTTAAGATGAGATCATTAGAGGGGCCCCTAATCCAACATGACTGGTGTCATAAGAAGAGGGAAATGCCACGTGGGCACAGAGACACAGGAGGCAAAGACAGCCATGTGACAATGAGGCAGAGATTCGAGTGATGCCTCTACAAGCCAAGGAATGCCAAGGGTTGTTGGCAAACACCGGAAGCTAAAGGGGGCAAGGAAGGATTCTCCCCTACACATTTCAGAGGGAGCCCGGACCTGCTGACACCTTGACTTTGCACATCTGTACTCGAGGCCTGTGAGATAATAAAATTCTGTTGTTTTAAGTCACCCAGTTTGTGGTACCTTGTTAAGCAGCCTTAGGAAACTAACACACCCTCATATACAAATTCATCTATCTAGCGATCTATCTCTCTACGTATTTATCTATCTACCATCATCAAAATATCATGCCAAGTAGAGCCGGTGCTTTTGCAAATACTACACCACAGAACCCAGCTATTCTCGGTCCAGGCCCAATCCAGTGCAAACTGATCAAGTTTATTTATTTTTTACATTGGTTGTTCCATTTTCTCCCTATACTTTTATGCAGTTTTAGTATTAAGGTCTCCTCCTGCTACAAACACTTGAAGGATGATTTCACATCAAAATGGAAAAAGAACTCATAATTAGTAATGTACATTTGTTGATTAATTACATTTTAACTGAAAAGCATTCACACTAAATTGTTACAACTGAATATTTTTATGATCTTTTCCTTGCCTCCATAATTACAGAATGAAAGGCTTTTCTCCTCAATAAAGGAATTTCAGCATCTGCCTATTCAACTGACACTTGAAAAAAAGTCTGATTTAAAATCCATAAAAAAACCTCAAGACAGTTAATCCATCAAGAAGGCATTTATGGGGGCCCTCCATGCCCTGGTGCTAAGCTTTAGGCTTTCAGAGATGCAGACCAGGGTCTTTTAAGGCACTCTTGCCTTGAAAGCATTGCCAGTCAGCGGGGAAGAGTTTGGTCTCCATGAGGGTGGGCCAGCAGGATTCTGAAGCGTGTGATGACTCAGTGAAGCCTGGAGTTGCAGCTGAGAAACAGGAATCTGACCCAAAACAGACAGCAAGGCCCTGCTGCCGCCTGAGAGTTCAAACAGTACATTTTCTCGAGTTTCCACGCACTGTCACTGCTTGCATCATCTCTTCAAGCCATTTCTTCTCCACTTCAGAATTCAGGGCTCCTGGGACGCGGTTGGGAGTCAACAAACCATTCGCATCTCTTGTGGTGCTTACCGGGATACAGGCAGAGAGGGGAGGTCTGGATTGCTGAGCCCTACACTTGGAGAGAGAGGGGCTTATCTTTCATCCCTGCTCTGAGCCTGAAACTGCATTCCCAGCTTTGGATTACAATTCATCCAGAGCTAAATCCACAGCTCAGAACTCACCGAGAAAGACAGAAGATGCAATTTAATGTATATCTCTCTATATAATCAATCCTCATTATTTGCAGATTCCATATTTGCAAAATCACCCACTCGCTAAAATTTATTTGTAATGCCAAGATCAATACTCCTGGTGCTCTTGCGATCATTCATACTGAATGCTCAGAGCAGCAAAAATTCTGAGTCACCCAATGGGCATGTTCCCAGCTGAGGCTGAACAGGCGACATTCTGCCTTTTTATTTCAGCTCTCCTGCTGCAAATAAGCGTCTTTTTCATGCTCTTTTGAGTGCCATGTTTTTTGTTTTTTGTTTTTTGTTTTTACAGTTTGGTGCTTTTTCTTGGTAATTTTGCTGCTTAAAATGGTCCCCAAGTGTAGCGCTGAAGTGCTGTCTAGTATCCTAAGCACGAGAAGTACAAAAAGACCGTGATGTGCCTTATGGAGAAAATATGTGTGTTAGATAAATTTCCTTTCAGGTATGAGTTATAGAGCTGTTGGCCGTGACTTCAATGTTAATGAATCCACAATAGATATTAAATAAAGTGTCTTTAAACAGAAACTTACATAAAACAAGGTTGTGTACTGATCAGCTGATGAAAATGCCGTGACCAGAGATTTGCAGGCATCTAAACTTGCAATTAGTATTCACTAATTCTAGGAGCAATTAGCATTCACTAATTCAGTGTTCACAGCAACTTTATAGAACATAACTACCACAAATAATGAGAATAGACTGTCTCTATACATATGCATACGTATATATGTGAAATCGACTCTATATACACATATAAACATATTTATATGTGTATATATTTATACTGTTATATATTACACGTCATATATAGGTTATCTTATGTTCTATGATGTTATCGTTTTTCACTATGCTGGGCTCTATATAGATGGTGGCCAGCAAAACAGATATGGGGCTCCACCTCTCATGGACCTTAAAGTCTAATAAAGGAGTAAAATATTAATTAGCAAGGCCCTTTGGGCTGCCAAATCGAAAGACATATTCACTAATCAGCTTCATCAGTAGTAAAAGTTGATGTGTTTATCTTCACTGTTTGATTCCTCTCTGTCTCTCCACTGGCTGTGAGGTAGGGCAAGAAAGAAGCGTGTACATGAGGACGTAAGCTCAATGTGGCAGGGATCTTTGTTCATTTTGCTCTGAACGCCCAGCTCCTAACACAAGTTATCTTGTACACAGTGGTCACTCAATAAATGAATAATATTATTGGCCCACCAAACACACCAACAACTTTAAGAAGGAGCAGAAGCAAACTGCAAAATAAAACTACAAAACAGGGGGCTTCCCTGGTGGCGCAGTGGTTGAGAATCTGCCTGCCAATGCAGGGGACATGGGTTCGAGCCCTGGTCTGGGAAGATCCCACATGCCGTGGAGCAACTAGGCCCCTGAGCCACAACTACTGAGCCTGCGCGTCTGGAGCCTGTGCTCCACAACAAGAGAGGCCACGATAGTGAGAGGCCCGCGCACCGCGATGAAGAGTGGCCCCCGCTCGCCCCCGCTCGCCACAACTAGAGAAAGCCCTCGCACAGAAACGAAGGTCCAACACAGCCAAAATAAATAAATAAATAAATAAATAAAAAGAAACTACAAAACACATTCATGGATCTGATAATAATTCTATTAATTCCTGTCTCTTGCTAAGAATTTATGAACGTGAGCTGGCAGAAGAAAAGTAGCCCCATGCCTCTGCTAATAAGCAAGCAGGCCAGCCCTCTAAGGACGGTGGAAATCAGTAAATGAGCTATCCAAAAACACACGTGGCGAGTTTACTCTTCTAAAAGAGGATTCTTCTTTGTGACGACCTAATACCTTTATGTTCTCCAATCAAGTTATTGAGTTCAGTTGCTCGATAAATTTGGCCTGCATAACCAGCAATGAAAATACTTTAAGCACTTCAGAGATGATTGATAATGGTAAATGCCATTAATGAAAAAAAAATCCATAAGTTGTTTTTGTTGTTTTTTTAAATCATAACCCTCCACTTGTTGACTGCAAAATTTGTACCATTCCAGCTATTAATCTTAGTATTACACTAAATACGGTATCCCCCAATCCAACTCTGAAAATGATTTAAAAAATTTAAGAAAGAAAAATATTTTTTTCAGTTGACTGCAAATGTATTTTAATGCATGCATCCCAAGATATTGGCAACACCAACTGGATGAAAAGAGGCAGTTTGGCCAGGTGCCATTTTGCCAGTAACTAAAAAAGCCAAGGACTGCTTTGCAAATCTCCTAAATAAAAAAGCAATCTAGTTTCTGGCAAGGAGATCAGCAACGGCCATTTCATATAAATGAATCTGTCGTGATTTCATTTGCGCACAAGCTCGATCATCCAAAATAGCGGAAACAACAGGCTGTGGTGTGGCTTTTCTTTATCTGTTTTTGATAGACGGCATCTCCCTCTCCTGGCCCAAATGATGACTGCCATCAATGAAAAACTGTCCTGTGAAACTGCATGAAAATTATTCTCAATTTTAATAGTCAACTGACTTATTAGCAAAGAGAAACTGTCCCTTTTATTTTGTTAGTGCTTTACAGATTCCTAATACAAGATCAAGTACAAATGAGATCTTCTCTTTATACATCTTCATCAAAATAAGATAAGTGGAGTATGACAGACTATAAAGCACATTCTTTGCTTATTGGTATGCCCACCTGTTCCAGATCATTTACAGGGCTGCCAGTAACAGAAGAAGTGGCGTAAATGAAACATGTCTTTTATCAGCAAGATTCTCTTGCAAGATCCGTAGAGAACATCAACCACTATTTTCTAAAGCCAATCAAAGGTCTTCTGTGCCCACACGTGCATCTCGACAGCTATGCAAGCTGGTCTTATTTTCCCCAACTCAGGCTATTCCAGTCACGTGGTACCTAAGCTGCTTCATTAGGCAGACCAGCAAAGACAGTGTTCAGGAAACGGTGTGCCCTTCATTCCAAATAAAAGCAGAGCACTTTACTTTTTCTTTCCTTTAAAAGGCAATGAAAATTGCTGTAGCTTAGCAAGAGGATAATGGAAGTGCATCACTGGGCTATGGGAGGCTTAAGAATTGTATTATACTGTGTCCTTTTCATCAACATGACTTGGGAGCTCCTCTCCAATTCCTGAGATTTCCCAGGCAAAGGAATCAGATGACTCTGCCCCCTCCTCATCTGCTCCCACCCCATCTGTACTGAACATCATGTTCCCAGACAACTTTCCTAAGGAGCTGTAATTTTCTGATTAATGTTACACTGTGAGAAGATTCAGAATGGTTGAGCAGGTCACCCCATTCCCTAAAGAACCATAATTGCAAGACAGAAATATCCCAGCCTGAGTTTTTTAAGTTATGTATAGAATATTCTATTTTTAAATCTACCTTTTTGAGTAGTTAATTATTTATAACTATGAAGGCTCAGTTAAGAAAAATAAAATTTGTTGAATCCTCAAGTAATGTTTGGGGTTGTGTGTGTATTTTTTTTTAAGGGAGGGGGAGTTTAATTTCTTGCTCAAATATCACAGGGTTCTAAGAAAGGCTCCATCACTTCTTATAAAACACACTAATTTTTTGGAACACCTAAGAGTCAATTCTGTGCAAAATGAAAACAAGCCCATATTTACTCAGCAAGAAGTAGCACTGGGTTGAGAAAGAATACTGAAATATGAATCAAGGGATTTGAGTTGAAATTGAAATCATGAAAGTAGCTAAAATTTGGCTTTGTGTAAATATACCTTTTGGGACCCCATATTTTGCATACACAAATTAAAGGGTCAGACTAAATGATGTTAAGATCCCTTCCAACTCTAAAATTCCACTATTCTAATCAACTAAGGAGAAAAGTGATTTAAAATCATGTCTTAATTTGCTGTATTTAACACTTGGTAAGCCACAATGAAATAAATTTTCTCTCTGAAAAATACCTCATTTCTTAAAGGTAGGACTAGGATTAAATAAGGCCATTAGCAGAGAATTAGAAGAACTGTAGCAAAATAAGCAAAACTAAGTCTCTTTCTTATTTTTTGACTTTGCCATCCTCTGAAGGAAATTTGGCTATTGTCCAGTTTAATTTATGTAACACTTTGTTGCTGTGTTTAACATAATTGCAAACATGATATGCATTCATAATTGAAACCTAAGCTCTAACAGTCTATTTTTCATCTTATCAAAAGCTAGCTGTTAGAAGAAAGGAATTCCACCACGGATTTTGGTAAATCAAATGCTAGTCAGCAACAGGATCCAAAATATTCAAAGGACAACTACATGGGGCATCAATAGCTGATAAGGTCCTAGTCTGATGATGTTTACAAATCTTAAGAGATGGATTTAGACCCAAAACGCAAATATAACAATTATCCCATGACATATACTCAGGCTTTCAATATCCACCAAATACGATATCATCTGCACAACTGTAACCTTCATAAGCCAATTCAAGAAGGATTTGAGAAGTAAAACAAAACCAAACATGCAGTGAAAACCTGAATGCTGTTGAAATTAAATAGTAAAGATTCCTTCTGAAAATTAAGTTTTGCTGCAATATCCTCTATAAATTCTCAAAATTAAAATTCTGCAAGAATTAATGGATGGTTTGAAAATTCTTCAGTGATATTGAACAAGATAATGCATTGGTTTTTCCATCTCTTTCACCCCCAATTTTCTCTGACCACATGTACTAAGATTATCCTTCATGCCCCGTGGTACCAGGTTTTTTGCTGCTCATTCTAAAGATAAAATTGTATGCTTTCACCTATTGAAGTTCATACTGTGCATACCCATTTGCTTTATTTCCAGATGACTTTATTTTCAGAAGTGTTCAAGATACTGTTATTCATAAATTTAAGAAACACTTTGCCTGATCAGTGAATAATATTCATGAAGAGATGAAGCAATATTGAGTCCGAGGCTGGAATCTCAAATTCCAATTAAAAACAATGTCAGCTGATGGTGAGAGTGAAACACAGAGAACATCCCTTCAAAAGGCCCTTCAAATAAGAGTGGGCTCACATAACATGCTCATGTGTCCATGTCTCCACAGTGCATTGATGGACATGTTCTCTGGGCCTGAAACAAAGATAGTCCATTTTCACTCTCAGTAAGAGAGAGAGAGAGGGACATGGAAAAAGGTGGGAAGAGGGGATACTGCATTTTTTGTACTTTCTTTCTTCAATTGTTTATTCAGTAAATATTGATTAAACACTATGTCTAAGGCTTATATTTACATATATACATATAATTTACATATGAAAAACATATTCTGAATTGGAAATTTGTAGGATTTAATGGGATTTATTTTCTATAAAAACTCCCTTTCAAATTGAGCTAGAGATGTTTCTACTGAGTGCCTACAAATTACTGCAAGAAAGAGATCCAGTCAAAACCATACTTTTCTCACTCATCATCTCTGTGGCTTTTCACACTCTCTTCTTGTAGAAATTCTCTCTTTTATGACTTCTATAATAGATTCTCTTAATGCTCCTCTTAGCCCTCTGGCCATTATGCCTGACCATTTCTATCTAAGTATCTTCTAAATCCATCTTATTCTCTAAATGTCAATGTTTCTCACAATGATATCAGCCACCCCCTTTTCCACAAAAACTCTCCCTAGGATGTACTCTCATTCCCGCCCTTGACTTAGAATCTTTATCTCCGATCTAGATTTTCTTCCTGGGCTCTAAAGACATTTTTAGTCCACTGCTGAACCTCTCTTCTTAGTAATTCCTCATGCTTGACCAAGTCCATCACCTTTCTGTTTCCTAATCCGTTTCTCCTTCTACATTTCCTGTCTGTAGAAAGAGCTCCACCACCACCGTGATCAAACCTTGAAACTTCAAGTCATCTTCTTCCTTCCTCTCACTCACCTCTCCCTTATTCATTTACCACCTAGCCCTGTTGTTTCTACCACTTTTTACATTTCAAATCCATCTTCTATCCATCCCAACTGCCACGTCCTTTGTTTTTGTCTTTATTATTTCTCGTTTGAACATCTGCAGTAGCTAATTGATCGTCCTGCCCCTAATCAGAGTTCCCACCAATCCCTCTTCCAGGTTGGTAGTGAAGCAGCCTTTCTAAAACATAAATCGGAGTGTGTCACTCCTGTTCCATAAAACCTAAATTGGCTCTTGTACTTCGCAAGATGAAATCTTGGCTCAACACAGGAATCAGACCTTGTTCACTTTTTGGACTCATCTCCTACCATTCTCTCCACCCCAACCTCTTGGCTCCAGCCCCACCAAAATTCTTGCAGTCCCCAAATTTGCCCTATTACTTCACCCATCTGAGCCTTTGCAAATATCTTGCCTTTGCTTAGAATGGTTTTCTCCCCATTTCAGCCTATTTAGGTCTTAAAATATTTTCCACGTTGGGGGGATTTTTATTCTAATCTTCCCCAAATGAAATCTTTTGCCTTTCATTAAATTTTGAAACTAGCTAAGATTATCAACATGTAGATTATTATTTTAAAAAATAAGTTTTATTTGATTGTTCTGGAATAACTTATCATGCATCTCAGTTTTAGTCTTGAACTCTAGTTGGCTTCACTTGGTTGCTTCATTTGCCTAAATCTCACCAACGATGGCTTGTGCGTTCTCTGGCAGTGAGGTCAAAGAGCGTCAATCCAGAAATTCAATATCCTCATTCCTAGCTTTGAGCTCCAAGGTTCACATAAAATTTCAAATTGTGCAGCAAAGCATTTCTCACTACTAATTTTTTTAAGATTTATTGTTTTATTCTCCTGTCATTTCTTAATTGTAGTGAATTTGGAAAATATGCCCTTTATAATGTAACTATGATTAGCATTTACATGTATTTGCTTTCAGTCCTTTTATCTACATTCCTATTTTAACAAGGTGATATTATTCTCAATGTATGTGCTATTTGTTTAATAGTATGTTACGTGGCACTTCCTGTACCATTAAATATTATATCTAAATGTGGCCAACTAATATTCCATTGGATATAATTGGAATAATTTGATTAACAATAATTATGACTAACAAACCATAATTTAACACTTTCCTATTACAGACATTTAATTTGTTTTTCAATTTTTCACTCTTAGAGGTAACAATGCAACAAATATCCAAACGCTTTATTAGAGTGCTTTTTTCACAATTTCTCCCCAGGACAAAGTTCTGTTTTGTTTTTTTTAATCTTTATCTATTTGGTAGATAACATGAGGCATCTCCTTACGGCTTTAATTTTTATTTCTTTGAGTATCAGTGAGGTTGTACATGTCTTTACATATATATTGTCAATTTGCATTTCTTTGGAAAACTGCTTGTTCATTTCTTCTGCCTATATTTAATTGAGAAATTATAATTTTCTTATTGATTTATAAAACACTTATATTGTATAGTATCATGAATCTTGACCTACTAATGCATATATTGTGTTTTTCACAATTTGTCATTTGCTTTTCAACTTTTGATTCTTTTGATTTATAGAAGTTGTAAATATTTACATAGTCAAATCCATCATTATTTTCATTGTTGTTCTTTTTACAGATATTATATACAGAATATCTTTCTACATACGAATGTGACAAAAAATATTAACCTTACGGTGCTTTTATGATATCTTTTTTACTTTTTTCCTCTTTTTCTTTCTACATTTAACTCTATAACATCAATACACCGGGCATTTACACTTAAATACTGTTTAAGGTAGGAATGGAGCTTTTTTCCCCACTAAAATTAACCTCATTACTATCTATTGAATAAACTTTTATTTTTGCACTTGTTTTTAAGACTATATTATCATAGACTATTCTATTTTGTGTAATGAATTCTTTTAGGAGCTTTCTGTTTCTAGACTCATTTTTAGGTCTTACTAATTTTGTGTCCTTGAATAAGTCAGTTCACTTCTTGATGTCTAATTCCATTATCTGTAAAACAGAGCTAGACCTACTTGCAAATCATTTTAAAGATCAGAGATGATTCATATGAAATGCTTATCACAGCACATAGAAATTTAGAAGCATTCAATAAAGAGAAGTTCCTATTTATTATTATTTTTTAATTGATCTATATCTCATCTTGTGCCAGTGCACAATGACAAACGCATTTTGAAGTTTACCATATGCTCTGACATAACAGCCATGGGAAAACTCTGACATGTTTACTTACCACATAAGCCTAATTATCAACACCCTGCACCCAGCAGTCATATATTTAACAAATATTTGGGCACTTACAATGTGCAAAAAACACTGTATTAGGCACCGTAGGGGATACAAAGATAAACGAGAACTAGGAGTTACTGTTCAGTATTTTTCTAACCTCAGCGTGCTTCTGTTATGCACAATATAAATGCAATATTTATTTATTCAACCAAATATTTATTAGCCCCCGCTATAATAAGACAGTGCTAGGAGCTGAATACTAAAGCATAGAGTATTCTGTGCAGGATTCCCCATATAAATCTGCACATATCAGATGTGAACAAGCATCTCCAATTTGGGGAATTCATTGAGATAATCTCCCAACAATATTCAACTTGAATACCTTCTCCTTCATGAAGTCTTCCCTGATTTCCCCATTAGAGGTCATTACTGTTCACTCATAATCCTCTTGTTTCTCTTTCATGGAAGCTCATGTATCACATTCCTCTGGTCTCTCAGAGGTTTTTTTTGTTTTTGTTTTTTTTGGCTGCGTTGGGTCTTCGTTGCTGTGCGCGGGCTTTCTCTAGTTGCTGCGAGCGGGGGCTACTCTTCCTTGCGGTGCGCGGGCTTCTCATTGCGGTGGCTTCTCTTGTTGCGGAGCACCGGCTCTACGTGTGCGGGCTTCAGTAATTGCGGTGCACGGGCTTAACTGCTCCATGGCATGTGGGATCTTCCCAGACCAGGGATGGAACCCATGTCCCCTGCATTGGCAGGAGGATTCTTAACCATTGCGCCACCAGGGACTCTCTCCTCCTCGAGGTCAGATCTACATCTTTTTCACCTTTGCATCCTCAGCAAACACACTGTCCATTAAGTAACGAACACATAAAAATGATGCTCAGTTTCTTTCCTTACTTAGTATACGTTAGTTGAATGAACTTATATTGCATCTCATAGTTAAGTTACATGCGTACTTGTACAATATGCTCCAGGTTAGGGAACATTTTTCATTCATTATTGTGTATCCAATAGGCCATGTTGGTCCTCATATAGTGAAACATAAATATTGCACTTTATTTATACACTATATACTTTGAAATATGAATACCGGGGGGGAGGATAGAACATACTTACCATTATCAGTATTAAAAATGCATAAAATCCCAAATGTTATCAATATTGAAGTTCTGAGTTGTAACTAAATCTTCCCTGAATTCTGAGGCTTGAAAGTTCATTTAGCTCCTAAGATTCTCATTATCTCCAGCACTTACTAGAATCTTTTTTTTTCAAATCATTTTCATTAATCATTCTACTGTTATTGAATTCAATATTACTCTTAAACTTTTCAAATGTTCAGGTATTATCCTCCACACCTAGAAAGTAACGTAAGTTCCCTACAGACAAGGACAGCTTCTTACTCTGCTGTACATGCCCCACGGTGTCTTGATCTTGCTAGGTCATCAAAAATCTTATTTACTGATTTAAGTAATTAGCACTTTACTCACGAATGCATTTAATAGATTACCAAAGCGAATATAACCTATCCAGCCAGGTGTTTCAGAATCAATTTTGTTCTCAGAACCCCAAAGGACTTATTTATTCAATAAATAATTTGAGCATGTGCAAGACACTGTGCTAGGTCTGAGATATAAAATATGAACGTTTATTGAGCTCCTAATATGTGCTTGATATGGGGCACTTCACACCCTGTCCTGTTCATTGAAGCAACACAGCTCTCTCAGGTGAATATTATTATGATTTCCATTCCACCAGTTTAAAAACAAAAAACAAACAAGGTTTTATAAAGCTGCCTAAATATAAACAGGTAGTGAACAGCTGAGCAAAGATACGATCCCAATCTATCCAAGAGCCAAGACTAATGTCTTAACCACTGTGCTACACGCCCTGGAGAAGTATATAAGGACTTATCGCTGAAGAGAAAAATTATGGCTTATCTTTGATCACATGAAATTGATAGAAACTTTATAAACAGCTCTTCCCTTTTAAGCTCAATATTTCACAAAGAATATTTTGTTTCGATATTAACAAATTATTGCAGTGAGTTTCAATATTAACAAATATATCCATTTTAAAGACATTCCTAGACTTAAAATCAAACACTTTAAAATAACGTCACTTTTTAAATTCACTACATGGTAGAATGTTAATACAAATATCTAGAGGCTGAAGCGGAGAATAATTATTAGGATGCAACTTCCGTTGAGAACAAGAAAACTCTACTTCAAGTACAGTTGTATATGTATCTTGTCTACAGAAAAGGCTTAATAAGTGTCGACCTAATGAGTCAATCTGAGAACACAGGGGACTTCCTATCCATTTTCGTCTCTCCTCCACGCATCCCAAGTAAACAGTATGGATGGTCCAAATCAAAAGTCTATTTAGAGTAACCTCTGACAACAAAGGTGCTAAATACCTGAGGTGCACTTCTATCTGACTCAGAGATCTGCACTGTCCCCACCCCCTGATTCAGGAAAACACACTAGGCTTAAATAAGTTGTAGTGCAGCTTTCTTATATTGTATGTTCTTTTACCTGAAAAGAACACATGCCTTTTTAAAACTCATAAAACATCCCAAAGAAAATTGAGAATAAACACAGAGCCAGTGCCTACCTTCCTGTTAGATTTGTGTAGGTTGAACATCTCCCTGGCTGTGAAGCGCAAATGATAGCTAAAGCATTCTGATCCCAAGGTTCCAAAGCCAGATGGATCCACTTTGCACTTCTGTGTTCCAGTTTATAGCTAATGAACAGCACTGGTATTTTCACCAATATGAAAACAAAGTACTATAATTTCATGAACCTAAGCAAAATGTACAGGAATAAGTAATGGTTGTATTCACTAGTATTTGAGAATAAAGAAATCAGTATCACTGAGCCTGAGAATTATGATACAAAGTCTTACACTCTTCAAAGTATTAGTTGAATTTTTTTTCATATTAAGGAGTGTCATAATTATCTGGGTATAATACCAGATTAATGGCTGAATAAAAATATAAAACGGATTAGAACAGGCTGAGATTATAATTAAACTGAACTAATCCAAAATAAACACAACAGTTTAATGCCATTAGTATTCCAGCTCTTTAAACATTTGTGGAACCTTGCGTAAAAGGATTACAAATTTCAAGAAAACTAAATTAATCACATAGCTGAAAAGTGAATTGGGAAAATATTTCCCAGTCTTATTGAACAGACTTGAGAATTTTATTTTCTATTGTTTTTAAATATTTTTTATTGACGTATAGTTAATTTACAATGTTGTGTTAGTTTCAAGGTACAGCAAAGTGATTGTTATACATTTATTTTCTATTGTTTTAAGTTTCTCAAGTTGGAAGCTTCCCTTTCTTGCTGGAAAAGTAAATTGGTTCAAAACTCACCTGAGAGTTTATGAAGGTGAATGACTCTTTTTTGAAAAGTAAAGACCACATCAAAGGCACTTGCAAGAAAATGTAAATAATATTCTGAAATTCTACTGTTCTTCCTAACTTGTCCCTTTCTGTACTGCCAGGCCGTTTAATACTAGTAGGTGGAAACAAGCATTCCAAAGATTCCTGTCTTGCTATGCCATAGGTAATCTTTTTGCATTAGAAAAGCAATTTACAGTAGCAAAGGAGGTAGACAAATGTAGCAACACTGTGGATGCACTTAGAATTTCAGAAAAAGGGTTTACTGCATTCTATCAAGAAAAATCACTATTAATAATAATTATAATTATAATGTCATAATTATTATACTTATAAATATTATTATAAGTACAATTATAATTATAAATATAATAATTATAGTAAGATATAATACTTATCATTATAGTAAGTACGAGGGATGTAATGTACAACATGATTAAAATAATTAACACTGCTGTATTTTATATACAAAAATTGTTGAGCTCCCATCACAATGAAAAAATATTTTTTTCTTTTATTTTGTATACTTATGAGATGACGGATGTTCACTAAACTTATTGTGGTCATCATTTTATGATGTATGTAGGTCAAATCATTATGCTGTGCACCTTAAACCTATACAGTAGTATATGTCAATTACATCTCAATAAAGCCAGAAGAAAAAAGAAAAGAAAGGTCATTATTAAGAAGTAGCCAAGTCAGGTAGAAAGGTCCTGAATCTGAATTTATTTCATCAACAGATGTTCCTTGTGTATCTAGAAGCAAGGATGGCATCAGACCCAAAAAATACAAAAATGAAGAGATATGGCTCCTTCTACCAGGAGTGCCCATCAACCATGGCCAAACATGGTCACATCATTTTTCCACATAAAATAGATAAAATCCACTCAAAATAGAACATTAACATTTGTTAACATTACACACGTTAATCAATTAAAAATTTGCACAGTTGTCTGCATGAACTAAGTTGTCAAATGCTTATACAAATGATGGCATATATGGGCATAAAATATAGAAAGGCCCTGTGGACAAAGAATGTCACCTGCCTTATCAATAAACAAAGGATGTTTGGACCATCAAGTCATCAGCCTCTGCAGACACGCACAAAGGTGCACCCTGAGGGGATTCAGGATGGAGGAAAACAGGATACCGGCCCTAACTGGCCCAGTTAAGGTTCATATCAAAGAAATTATTTCATTAAACCCACACTCTTGCATCTTCCCATACATAGAAAAGCACTAAATTCATCCACTTGAAATGTCTGTTTTTCCTTCAATTAGCAGTAATCTTTTGATGATCCACTACCTTTTTTTTTTTTTGCAAAAATTCCTATATATCCTGGCTTCTCCCTTACCTTTTCAGAACAGTCCCTCAAAGCTATCTGAGAGGCTTTCTCCTGGGCTTAAGTCCTCAGTAAGTCCACCAAATAAGACATAATTCTCAACTTTTAGGTTGTGCATTTTTTTCAGCCTCTTGGGGAAAAAAATATATATACGTAATACGGCTACTCCGATGTGCCCTGCCCTGGGGTCTCTGTGGACATGGTACCACATTTTATGACCTGACCTCCTTGCCCCCAGTCCCCACTGCCCTTCTCTCATTCACTGTGGCTTTACTGTGAGTTACTGGCTGCATTGTCAGTTTTTAAGGTGCTGACCTTTTGTGAGCTTCTTGGCTTGTGGGCCTCATTTGGTACTGAAGAACTCCCCAACTTTTTTTCCAAACTTTTCTTCCTAAATTGCTCTAAAAAATGTCTCCCATGTCTCTCCTGCCACAATTCTCACTTACTCTAATTTTTCTTCCCAATCCGTCATCACACTGACAGATGAGAGACAGCAACAAAAGGTACAGAAATATATCAGCCCACTCTTTAAAATGTTAAGTAATTTCTCTCACTGTCATCAAGTAAAGAGGAATATTGAGCCGGGTCTTTCCAGGACAGGTGTTGCCTCTTGAGAGCATATTAGGCTCTTCTGGAAACTGCCTTAAAATTTTTGGGTCACGGTAGAACACTAAATTGTATCCTGGGGGCATATAAGGCACAGAGCAGCCTCCAAAGGAATTCATCTTCTTCCTAGGGAATAGCTTCTTTTTTTTCCTTAAAAAATTAATGTTATTTAAAATGAAATCATTGGAGGATGACTTCTCCAGTCCTTCATATGGGATTTGGAAACAGAGTTGAGTGTTAAAAGGTATGGACTTTTAAAAATGTTTTATGATTGCAACCTTTCTCACATGAACAACAGATGCTGAAAAAAAATCACTGTTCTGCACAGTTTATTTTCAAATAAATCAATTAGAAGACGTTACTGAAGACAAATAAAAATATCGAGATATTTCTCATTTATATTCAAAGCTAAGGATTAGAAGAACAACCCAATTACTCATCCAATCTGCCCATTTAAACACCTGTCAACTAAAGGGATTAATATGCCTTATGTTTATGGAATTAGGGGCAGCTCTGTCACATTCTTTGCCTGAGAACCATTAACAAACACATTTTCTAAGTATGTATTAACATTTCTTAGCTGTCACTACTGTAATGACCCTGATACAAGCTAATGAAAGCATTCAAATTTCAGTTACCTTATTGTACATAGAAGGTAATGAGCTCTCCCCACCCCGGCAAAAAAGAGACAGTTGCTCTCCCTACCTAAAAAAAAGGTATGTTTCAAATACCCAATTCATAGAAACTAATTATTCTCATATTCTCACAGGGATTTTTTTTTTTCTCCTTAAACAGACAAATTAAAACAAGTGTAGGAAGGGGATGATTAAGTCACAAAAGCGTAAAAACGGAGAGAACTACATACTGTAGAATCTGAGTTACTAGAGATACCATATGTAGCATCTGCAAACGATTATCACTCTCAGATGGTAACAACACCTGCTTTGGCTCTGGTTTTGGTGTGAAACTCTGCAACAAAGGTATTGATACTTTACTGAGTCTATTTGAGGATAAGTAAACCACTCTGGCAGTGGTTTTCTCCCATTGACAAATGGAGTAAATACGTAATTAATGTGCTGCTGTACATATACAAATAATTTGTTATATAAGTATTCAAATTACATTAAAATAATTAATAATGAAAGCAAACGAATTAAACATTGGCAAAAGAGTTGAATAACAAAGTTATTCACAAAGTTAGATGTATGAATGGCCGACAAGCACATGAAAAGAAGCTCTTCTTCATTTGTCAACAGGGAAACAATGGAAATGAAAACTATAATGAGATCCTCTTCACACCCATGAGGACGGCTGAAATGACAGATGGAGATCAGTAAATGCATGGGACAACTGGGAATCTCACACACTGCTGGAAAGAATATGAAAATGGTAAAAACCATCTTAGAAAATGTTAGTTTCTTTAAGAGCTGACATGTGCCTACCCTGTGATCCGGTGATTCCACTCCTAGGTGTTACCCAAGAGAAATGGAAACATATATCCACAAAAAGATGTATACAAGAATATGCACTGCAGCTTCATTAAGAGCCCCCAACTGGAAACAACCCAAATGTTCATCAATAGAAAAGTGGATAAACAAATTATATATTCATATAATGAAATGACACTCAGCACATGTAACAACACAGGTGAAGGTCCAAAATATGACACAGAAAAGCAGCAAGACACGAAAGAGTACATATGCTATAATTCCATTCATCTGAAGTTCTATGACAGACAAAACTAATCTTTGATGATAGAAATCAGAATGATTTTGTTTTCTGGGAGATGTGGTTAACTGTAAAGAGGCACAAGGAATTTTCTGGGGTGATTTAAATTCTATACCTTAATTGGAATGTGAATTGCATGAGTGTATACAGTTGTCAAAAGTCACCAAACTGCACATATAAAATTATCCATTTTATCGTATATAAATCATGCCTCAATAAACAAATACAGACCTAAAAATGATCAGTCACATTTACCTTGACCACTTCAAATCACCTAATGATAAAAAACTAAAACTTATATAGCGTGCATATATGCCAGGCTGTTCTAAGCAGTGTATGTACATGATCTCACTTAACGCACCTAACAATCTTAAGAGCTAAATGCTATTTGGTATCCCCATTGCATAGATGAGAACCTGAGGGACTAATAGGCAGTACATCCATCGATACCTTATATAGACAGTTAATAAGCCTAAACATATCTTGCATCAGCTCTGAAGAGTCCTAAGTAGTTCAGAGTTTGGGTTGATGAGCTCTTTAATTCACGAACTACTGAGTTATTTCACAAGGTTATATGGTAAATAAAAAATGTCGTTATACAGCATTTCTGATTCATGAATATGTATGCTTACGACAACTATAACACTTAAATAAAGATATAGGAAACTGAGAAAGGATAATATTTTACCAAGATTCACTGAGTACATTCAGGCACTATCAACTTACAGGGGCAGGACAGATGGGCACAGCTCTGGGAAAGTTATCCATTTACTGAGGGACATCCAATGAGGTTTTCTGGGGCCTGATACAGCTGGTATTTTGAAGGGTGACTTGGATGATGAGAAAACAAAGAATGCTTATTAAGGCTGTATTGACATCCAACTTGAGGGCTTAGAGGGTCGGACACAGTGTCAAACAACCCCTACAAGTTGGAATTAAAAACAGAATGATGTGCAATAGTAACAAAGGTAGGTTATTTCAATTAGGAAAAGAAAGAAAAAAAAAGTGCAAAAGAAAGGGAAAGTCTTCTGTTGAAGATTCCCAGTACTGGAGGGTCCAGCCTCTTGTGTACTCTCCCAGTCGCCACACCATTTTAATTACTTTGATGTCTTCCCTATACTTGCTTAAAATAAACATTTAATAGTCAACATATTTTAAATTAGGGATATTCAGTCTCACATTCAAATAATTTCATTCCAGAAAGGTAAGCTTAAAATAATTTTTTCTAGATTTTAGTTCTTTACACGGTCCATTTCTCCCTTCATTATCTTCAAATTAACACTCTGGATCTAGAAACCAGGGGGTAAGGTTACTCTTAGGAAGAGGAATATGAATGCTCTATAATCTTGATGGAGTATATCTCAAGGATATGATAGTGATAGATAGATAGATAGATAAAGGGAGAGAGAGGCACACACACACAGATAGATACACAGATATACAGATACTTGCATAGATACATATAGATAGATGTGAGGGAAGAAACAAATCATATACAAACCACAACACATTTTTCTGCTGCCGAGGTTGTCAGAGAAACATCCTACTCTCCCAATTCCAAAACCACAAAGCCCCACCCACACCATTGGTGGGATATTTCTTCAGCCCTTCAGCCTCAATGCCTCTTCTCTTGTCAGTTCTTCCCTGTGGCCTCACCTTCCCATCAGCAACCCTTTCCTGATATGCTCCTGTTACTAGGTCTCTAATTACAGCTATTACCAACTTCCCACTTCCCATCAACTGTGATACGTTCCCGTTATCAGCCCTCTAATTATATCCATTACCCACTTCCTATCCATACTAACCAATTAATTAATTAATCAAACATCAAATTAATACCTATCAAGGCACATTACTAAACACAGTGGAGGATAAAAATTGGTATAGGACACTCTTCCCTAAACTCAAGGAATTTACAGTCTATTTAGGGAGCCAAGAGTAAAAGAGTGTGAGTGTGTGTGTGTGTGTGTGTGTGTGTGTGTGTGTGTTTGTTTGATTTCAGCACTAAATCAAATGGGGCATGCCAGTGTGTTGATATGAGTGGAGATGGAGCGATGGAGAACTCGAGCTTCCCTGTCTGACGGAAGACCAGCGTTTAAACTTGTAGTGAGTTGTGTGAACAAAACCCAGAGGTGGAAATTTTAAGGCCAATCTCCCTTGGAAAGAAAGTTTGAGTCCTGCAGCAGAGGGTCACAGAGCTGAAGCAGTAGATTAGGCCTGATCACTGAGGAAAGACCTTACATAGCAAGGTGTAGAGTTTTTACTTATTCTACAGGCATAGTGAGTCATCGACTCAACTAAATACTGCATCCATCCTCTACAGTACACACCAAATAAACTTATTAAACTTGGGTCTCCCAGTCCTACATCAGAAGCCAATTTATTGATAGCCCATGAGAAGAGGGATGGCATGACCGATGGCACCAGACAGTGAATATGGATGATCCTCTGATAAGTCTATGCCTGTATCCACTCCAGCAACTATCGATGATCTTCTGTGATGGGCAGGGCTCTGGCTAACATTACAGTTTTTTTTGTATTTGTACAATGCCATTTTGGGCATTTCCTCATTTCTATAAATAAACAATAAAAAGAATATTATAAAAATCTCAGTGAAAATTTCATAATGCACAGGGGTAATGGAATGTAGGGTAAAGGTGATTCAGTTTTCTCATCCATAAAAGAAAAGGGTTAGACTAACATGTCTTTGATTTGAAAAGTTTCTGTTTTAGCTCTGTAATCTCACATTTTAAATTTTAAAACTTTAAGTCAGTAATTTAAAGTCACACTTTAAGTCAGTAATTAAAAATTATTACTATCCTTTAAAACGTGAAAAAACTAGCTTTTATTTTGCTCTAACTACAAATGAAATTTAAAATATACATTAATGTTGAATTCTAATGTGGCAAAAATGAATCAGTTAGACATATATTCAGAAACTTGAACAGATGTGTGTATTTCATATCAACTGCTGCGTAACGAAGTACCACAAATGTGGCAATACATGTGGCTTAAAACAACACAGTTTGGGCACAGCCTATTGGGTCCTCTGCTCAAATTCTCACAAGGCTGTCATGGTATCAGCCAGTCTGCATTCATTCCTGGAGCTTGGGGTCCTCTCCCAAGTTCACGTGGTAGTGGGAACATCCAGTTCCTGAGGTCCCTATCCACTTGCTGAATATCATCTGGGGGTCACCATCAGGTCTTAGAGGTTTCTGCAGCTCCATGCCACGTGGTGGTCTTCTCTGTTGCCCAACGTGACAACTCGCTTCTTCAGGACCAGCATGAGAATCTGGTATTCCTGTCCACTAAGAAAGTCTTACATAATATAACATAATCCACAGGAGGGATAACCCATCACCTCTACCAAGTCTTATTCACTAGAAGCAAGTCACACTTCCACTCACTGCTCAAGGGTGGTAGATGATACACAGGCATGACTCACTGGGGGTCATCTTAGGGTGTGTTTCCAAAATGTGGAATGCAAAACAATTGTGTTACTACAGCAACCTAACTTCCTTCCATCAATTAAAAGTTTTTTTTTAATGGATAGTTAAGAACTAAAATGAGAAAAGAAAGACACTACTGGAAAACTTTCTTATAATAGCAACCATGACAATTACAAGAGGAGAAAGCTTATGTGCAGCACTTCTAAGTAATGGGCATTGTACACATGCTATCACATTTAACAGTCACATAAGCCTATGAGGTAGATTATTACCCTCATCACACAGTAAGAAAAGTGAGACAGATAGGTTAAGTGGCTTGCACAAGTCCACACATCTAGAAAGAAGCAGAAATGCTCAGAACCCATAATTCAGTTTCATGTACAGCAGCAAAGGGCATGTCTGGTAGTTTTGTAAATCTAGTAACTAGATTACTCGGCAAATCATAAAAGCCTTAGGCCTCAGTTTTCTCATCTGTCAAATGGGGAGGATGATACCTGCTGTAGAAATTTCCAAAGGTTGTTGTGAGAATAAAATGGTAATAGAATATGTAAAGCACTTCACTCAAAAACTGACACCTGCTAAGTGTTTAATATGTGGTATCATTTCTGTTCTGTTGTAAGCCTTGTATAAACTCTAACGTATTATATGTATGAAAGTACAGGCAAGGATGATGAACTTAATGGATTTTTTTATGTTTTATTTGTTTCTATTGGCAGGAAATTTTCAGGTTCTTTAGTAATCAGCCCACTACTTTTCTATGGTTAAAAGGCCCTCAAGGAATAAAGAGGAATTCCATCTATCTTTCTATAGGAAAAGCAATAAAACTCTCTTATCCACAAATAAATTGAAATGTAAAAGACCTTTTTTAACAATTCATTTTGGTGGGTCAAAGACATGGACTGACTACATGCTTGTTAAGAATGGTTGAGTTAGCCTTTGTTAAAATGTAAAGTATTAAGACAGACAAAAAGGGAATATTCAAAAGAATAAGTGGATCAAAGAAAAAAACAAGATGTTCACAAACATTTAATGATATGATAATAGCATTATAGGACATTATATAAGGTAAGTCGTCCTTAATAAATCTACAACATTCTTAAAAATTAGATACCTATATTGTTAATTATCTAGTCTAAAAAGGTAGTTCTTTCTGAGACCTGGGATGACTTATATTTCTCCTTGAATTCCTTGGCTTTGTCTTTGCTATATATTTGCCTTCATTTTTCATTGTTACTGTCAGATCACTGTTGTCAACATGTACAATGTTGAATTAACATAAGAGATATTCACAAATAGGACACCCAGTGCCCATGCCCAAGAGCCACCTATAGGACAGAGGCAGGAAAGACAGGAGTAGTGCTGTGCTGGTAAATGTCTAACATCCAATCTCTGGTAGGAAAACATGTTGGTCAATTTCTAAGCCAACTTCAATCTACCAATAGGATGTCACTGATCAGGAGATGGGAAAAGGTGGCTCCAGCATACCACATGGCCCTTGTGGAAAGATCAGAAGGAAGCCATCAAGAGAACATTAAAATTCAGTCTAAAGTAGTATAACCTATATATTTCCATGCTGAAGCCTTGGAATTTTCAAACTGGGCTGGGCAGGATACATTTGGGAAAACTTCTAGAGGACATATAGGATTTTGCAAAGGGAAGGATTGGAAAGAAAATAATGAACCATACTGGATATTCTACAAAGGTTCTCTCAGGTACTCCCTGATTAACCACAAAAGGTAGGTGTCAATTCCCCCATTTGACAGATAGAAAAACAGAGGCTCAGGCAAACAACCCCATGGCTAGTAACTGGCAGACCCGTCCATCCTTTTGTCCCTTCCATACCTCTTCCCTACTTTTCTTCCTTTCTTTCTCCTTCCATTCTTCCCTCCCTCCCTCTCTCTCTCCTTCTCTCTCATGGCCCTCCTTTACTAAACACTCATCTAGTATTTACTATGCCCAAGACAGTGTGCCTAGAACTTAGTATATAAAAATAAACAAGTAAATATTTTAAAAGTTCTATCCTCAAGGAGTCAGCACTATTGAGGCCAGGAGACGGCAGGGGTCAAGACAGATAGAAAGATATAGTTTTAATGAGATAGGTGCCATGATAGCAATGTGAATAGGCACACTGGGGTAAAGCCCAGGAGATGGGTGTCACTACCTAAGTCAGTATGCAAAGTCTGGTCCCTGAATGCTTTATGTTGATGTGGTGATGAGGGTAGTTTGACATGCTGGGAGGAAAGAGCCATATGGGACCCAAAAGAGACAAAACATATTTGCATTATAAGAGCAGACTTAGCACTAGACTACCTACCTAGAACTGAGAATAGATTTTAGTCTGCTATTAGAGATAAATTTGACTTAACTAGTTTGTTTTTTTACAAAATTGGGACAATTATAGTTGCTAGAAACTTCACAGGGAGCTAAGAAACACTCCTCTTGTTGTTCTCCAGAAGTACTATAAAAATTCTACAGTAGTATTATTTTTACAAAAACACCATTTATCTTTAAACTCAGATGCTGGAAAAAGGAATAGAGTCTCTCCAACATCCTCTGGAGCAAACAGAAATCTTCCAAACTATGTGACTGCATTAGCCAAAAGTTTTCCTTTTGAGAAGGCCACAAAGCAGTAAATGAACAAAGGAAGACATAATAGAAAGATCTTCTTAGTACAAATAGGAAGACACAGTGATATTTTAATGTTTTTGTCACTTTCATCACTTAATTTTTTTCCTACAGTTAGTAAAATAAAATAATAAAATATGTCCATTAGTTTTCACACAGTATATAAAACTGAATGATTCTGAGTATTTGATATTACAATTCTCTCATCTTTGTGTACATTTTTTCTTTAAAAGATCTAAGCCTCACTTTGTCCAAAAATGAGTTTGAATTTGTAGTATGCTTATACTATTCTGTAGCATAGTACTAAACAATGTATCATAAGGCAAGGAAAATTCAAATAATAGGATCACATTCTAAGCTCCTTATTACAAAGATTATTGGCAAAAAGCTATATTTATCCCTTTCTTCATGTTCTGCACAATGAGGACTATACAATTTTATACAAACCATATTTCTACCAGACATGCATGGTGTCACCTCTAAAGTTAATTCATCAAACTTCAGGCATAGCTTTACAAAAATGATACCATGCTGATTTAAAACTGAGACCACAAAAGATAGAAGAACCCCTTCCCTGTCAAAAGAGTTAAAATGAAAGCAGGACAGGAGTTAAGACTGGAAGATAAGCTTAATCTCTTGGTAGAGTCTGAAAGAGGGGCCATACCCCTTGCCCCAAGATGCGTTAGAGCCCTAAATACTACTGAACTCCTCATTACCAGCTGTGGCCACTGCATTCTAGAACAAATCAGGAAGACTGGCTGAGCCTGTCACCAACTAAAGCACTCCTCTCAGTAGGCATTAAGGATCACAAGAACAGCTGTGGAGAAGCTGAAGCAATAAAAGAGCCACAACTACAACCAGACATCTGGTATACCCTGCTTCCGCTGTGCTGACAGTAGAGACAGGAAGCTAAGAACACAGAGATTACAATCTACCAAGACAGGCTGAGAATAGCAGAGAAAAGCATATTTCTCTACATTTGCCTAATCATTTAAAATTGATACCTTATTTTTAAAAACTTCATAGGACGTAGGACTGAGATCATTCCTTCCCCCACAACTACTTTTACTGTTGAATAATTTGCTGGCATCACAAGCTCTAAATGGTTAGCAGCATCTGGGATGCTAGCATGCTGTCCTCATCCACTAAGAAGAAATCTTGGCCTGTTTAAACTCTGTCCGGCTCATTTTCCTCACCCCAACCCTAAAAATGTATCTTTAACTTGGAAGTTCACTACTAATATTTTATAAGGGATGACAGGAGATCCTAGTCTTGCTGTCTCTCTAAACAAGCCCATCTCCCTTCCTTATCACAGGTTCTGCAGGCTGAGTTCTTTTTCCAAAAGAGTAACTTCAAATTCACTATCACAACCGAAAGGAGCCGCAAATTTTAAATTCTTAAGTGCTTAGCTTTTCCATCTTTAAAAAGTGGAATTATCAAGAATTTTACTGGCAAGCAAGCAACCTTTTAATACACTTCAGGTATTACCAAACATACATACTTGTCTATGAGCATTATTTCAAAATTTACAGCATCAGTAGGAACGTAATAATTATTAACTCAGCTTTTGAAATTTAAGGTAAGAAATTGTAACTTTATTTGAACCACTCACTTCCGAAGTTATTATAAATTTTAGAGCAAATCCTGACACATTTAGTAGTTTCCTGGATGATTACAATAGCCTCCTATGTGAGATCACCTGTAGGTTACTCCAACCCTCTAAGATCCAGTCTCCACCTGGAGGCTGAGTGATCCTTTCAGAACCCAAGTACATTTATGTAACTCCCATGTTTAAATCCCCTGAATGGCTTCCTACTACTTGTAGGATAATGACCAAAACCATCAACATTGTCTTCGAGACCCTGTGGATCTGCTTCCTCCTGTATCTCCAGCTTCTTCACCTATCAATCTCCCATGTACTTACTGCTCTTTGGCCATACAAGTTATTTTCAGTTCCTTAAATGTGCCATGTTCCATCCTGCCACTGGGCCTTTGCACAGGCTGTACACCTATTTGAGACACTCAAAACTCTCTCCTCTCTCCATTGCAACTTCATTCACCAAGTTAACTCCCACTAATCCTCTTTGGATTTAGGATCACGTGTCACTTCTTCAGGACACCATCACTTCCTTCAAGCCCACGTCTAGGTAAGGTGTCTTTCCTCTCCTTAACTTCCTATTTGTTTCATAATCATGGCTAATTATTGAGTCCACCCCTGCTGTGGATCAGGATGGGGGCTTCACTCTCTCCCTGCTCATCACTCCACCTCCATCACTGACCATCATGCCTGGCACAGAGGAGATGTTCAATAAGTATTTATTGAATGGATTAGTGAGTCAATCTGTCCTTTCTTGTGTGGTTGGACCCAGGTCAAAGGATAATGTAATAGTAGAGCTCCAATGGAAATCTGTAAGGCAGTCGGCCTATCAGTATGAATTGAAGTAAACTGTTTACACCACACACAAAATGCTTAATGAAGTACTGTTTCTAATGAGGGTAGTCCTTCTTCTTCTTTTTTTTTAACATCTTTATTGGAGTATAATTGCTTTACACTGTTGTGTTAGTTTCTGCTGTATAACAAAGTGAATCAGCTATATGTATACATATATCCCCATATCCCCTCCCTCTTGTGTCTCCCTCCCACCCTCCCTATCCCACCCCTCTAGGTGGTCACAGAGCACTGAGCTAATCTCCCCAGGAGATGCAGCTGCTTCCCACTAGCTATCTATTTTACATTTGGTAGTGTATATATGTCCATCCCACTCTCTCACTTTGTCCCAGCTTACCCTTCCCCTCCCTGTGTCCTCAAGTCCATTCTCTATGTCTGCATCTTTATTTCTGTCCTGCCCCTAGGTTCTTCAGAACCATTTTTTTTTTTTTTTTAGATTCCATATATATGTGTTAGCATACGGTATTTGTTTTTCTCTTTCTGACTTACTTCACTCTGTAGGACAGTCTCTAGGTCCATCCACCTCGCTACAAATAACTCAATTTCGTTTCTTTTTATGGCTGAGTAATAGTCCATTGTATATATGTGCCACATCTTCTTTATCCATTCGTCTGTCGATGGACACTCAGTAGTCCTTCTTCTTAAGTAGAGAGTGTGAATAAAGATGTCAGAAAAAGAACGACCAAGGGAGAGGAATGAGCAAAGTGGGAAAAGCAGTTGCTGTACCAAAGGCTGGGCCTTATTCATTCCAGTCAAGCTGTGAGTATGTGGTATAACGTGTCTTCACATGTATGCAACATAGTTCAAGTTACACGTCAGTTATTTCACTTCTCACTCTTTCTTCTCAACAATACGGTAAGCAGGGCAGGGTAGGTATCATTCACATCCATTTTATGAACGATCAAACAATCTTAAAGAATGATTTATCCAAGGGAAGAGATGCAGGGCCTGAACCAGATCTTCAATGCCTGGTTCCCTTCTCTTCCCATGCACTATGTTAATTCACAAGCGTGTCTTGTTACTTAATCCGAGAAAAATGTAAAACGACTATCAGTATTTGCAAAAAGGAGTTTTAACAGGTTTCCTCATTGAGATTGTTAGAATGAAACTTGTCCTCTCATGAACCACTAAACTTGGAGGGAGGAGAGCTATGGATGGGACTCATTTATTCATTTGGCCTTCCACCAAATATCCAGAGAGTTCTCATTATTCACAGTTCTGTTACATAGTCATTACAAACACTGAAATAGCAAATATTGAATCATTGCTCCTAGGAAAAATACAGGGTTAAGTTCCTATGAGCTCCAGGCACAACATTTTCAACTAAACTACACATAACTTTGTTTTACGTATGTTTCTGTTTAAAGCCACCTCATTTTAATATATATTCTTGATTTGTTAACATATGAATTCACAGCTAACAGCACTATAGATCCTGCCCGAACAAAGCTTATTTTAACACACATATTTTTCCATAAGGCACATCATAGCCTTCTTGTGCTAGAAACATTAGGTGGCACTTCAGCATTATGTTTTGGGGGCCATTTTAAACAGCAAAATCGCCAAGAAAATGCACAAAAATGTGAAAAGGGTGGCACTAAATAGACTGTTAAAAGGACATGCATTTACAGTATGAGAGTTGAACCAAGAATGCAGAGTGCCCCCTTATTCATACCCAGCTGGGGATATGCACTTCAGGCCACTAAAATTTTTGCCACTTTGTGCATATCTGTGAATGACTGTGAAAGCACCGTGAGTATTTGTTTTGCAGTTTCAAATAAATTCCTGTGAGTAGGTGAATTCTCAAATACAGAATCCACAAATAATGAAGATCTACTGCATTTGAGCTCCTCAAAATACAAGATGATGAGGATACATGGGCAAAAAAATAAGTTCCTGAATTTACATATACTGAGAGAGAAATGTAACAAATAAGAATGCAATTATACCAAGTGAACAAAGAGGAAGATGTGCATCTGAAAGATGAAGGCATTTGCTGGCTTCCTTGGTGGGAGTGAGGAGGAGGGGGAATTGGAAAGAAAGTCCAAAGGTCACAGGAACAGAGATGCAGGGTGGGGCTGGGGTGTTAGATACTGAGGATCAGGTTGGGGGAAAAGGTAGAACAGGGAGTTAAAGAAGCAAAGAATGTTGTGAGTGGATGCAATGGTGCTAGGACTTTAGCCTCTCGATGGTGGAAGCAAATGACAGATTTTAAGCCATGCAGTGACTGGAAATTTTAAAAAATAACTTGGTGATGTTAAGAAAGCTGGATTGCATGGGATTAAAAGAAGAGGACAGAGATTGGTGGTCAGTTAAAAAGCTGTTGCAAAAGTCAGCCCAGAGGTGATACAGCCTGAATTATAGCAGTTTGGGGAAAAGCATAAGGAGGGGGGGTATATATTGCCATATACTTAAGAGGTAAAAACCAACAGAGTTTGGTGACAGATTGAGTGTGGTCGATGAGAGAAAAGGAAGAATGATCTAAACATATTGCATGGTACCTTTCACGATCTACAAATATTTTTAACACCTATGAGCCCTTGTAAGTAGATTGTGAGCTTCTCATGGTGGAAGATCATTCAGTTCATCCTTATTGGACTGAATTAAATATCCTATGCAGTATTTTGACTAATACTAAAGTTACAGATAACTTTAGATCAATCTTTAAATAAAGTTTATATCTACACTAAATACATTCTTATATTTCACTGAATTTAAAATGACAAAGAAAAATACATTGCTTCAGCGCTGAAGAAATACTGTTATCCATACTACAACAAAGGGTAGGAAGCGAGAAAAGATATTATATTATAAGCCAAGTTCGAATGTGACAGTTTGGCTTTGGTGATCTCTACCTGTCTCCTTGCTGAGTTGGTCCTCGGTTAAGCATAAAATTATTTAAAATGTTCTGTTATCTCCTGGAATGTGGAAAGAATAATGGCCTAAGAGACAGGAAACCAGAGTTCAAATCTCAACTCTGTCACTGTTAAAGTCTTGGGCAAGTCCCTTCAGCTATCTAGTCCTGAGTTTCCTCACCTATAAAATAAAGGGTTTCAGGCAGATGGTTTTTAAGATCCCTTCCGTTACTAATAGTCTTTGTGGTACTTTAGAGCTTAAATATTATATACTCATATTCTCATACATAGTGGCTTCTTGTAGAGAAAAGGTGAGTTTAGAGGACTAAAATTCACTAATTACCTATTAAATAAATGTCTGAATATATGTATTTTTAATGCTAGGTATCCATATCAATGTGTTCCATACGGGGGGGAAAATCCTATATATATCCCCTGGGGCAGGTTTTTAAAATAATTAACCATTATTTATATCAATTTAGTATACATGTTTACTTCTAACCTCCAAGCTTATTGAATATTCAACAAATACATAAGATTTCCGCAAATCTTTCTCAGCTATATTAGGTTAAGGATGTAGCCAATTATAAAAAGGAATCATATTTGTGGTTATCAGAGGTGGGGAGTGGAGGGAGGGGGGTTGGAGGAAGGTGGTCAAGAGGTACAAACTTCCAATTATAAGTACTAGAGATGCAATGTGCAACATGATAATTATAGTTACCACTGCTGTGTATGAAAGTTGTTAACAGTAAATCCTGAGAGTTCTCATCACAAGGAGAAATTTCTTTTCCTTCTCTTATCTATTTCTTTGTATTGTATCTTTAGAGATGATGTTAACCAAATTTATTGGGGTAATAATTTATATATATATATATATATATATATATGAAAGTCAAACCTTATGCTGTACACTTGAAACTTACACGGTGATGTACGTCAACTATATCTCAATAAAACTGAAGGAAAAAAGGACTGTAGCCAATGGTAAGAAGTTTTAGAAACTTTTAAAAGGTCTAAGATGAGGGGCTTCCCTCGTGGCACAGCGGTTGGGAGTCTGCCTGCCAATGCAGGGAACACGGGTTCGAGCCCTGGTTCACGAAGATCCCACATGCCACAGAGCAGTTAAGCCCGTGCGCCACAGCTGCTGAGCCTGCACTCTAGAGCCCGTGAGCCACAAGTACTGGAGCCTGTGAGCCACAACTACTGAGGCCCGTGCGCCTAGAGCCCATGCTCCGCAACAAGAGAAGCCACCGCAATGAGAAGCCCACACACCACAAGGGAGAGTAGCCCCTGCTCGCCACAACTAGAGAAAGCGCGCACGCAGAAATGAAGACCCAACACAGCCAAAAATAAAATTTAAAAATTAATTAAAATACAACAAAATAAAGGGTACAAGATGAATGACATTTTTTCTTTTTCTATTGTCAGAAATTTTAGATATGATCATATTTTTCATCATCTCTAGGCCTATGGGCCCATTGTAATTCAAAGGTTTGTTTATACAATGTGCTTTCTTTGCAGAGGCCTTTGAAATCATTGTAGTTAATTGTTCCTGACAACCACCATCTCATTTAGTAAATTAATATTGCCTTAGCTTATTCACAAAGAATATATTTATTAGGCATAAATGTGATGGCAATCCTTCAGAAACTATATGCCACACCATCTTTGTGAATATTAAACTCTTCTAATTACAATCTATGGACTCACTGCTCTTAAAACCATGTCTAACTTATTACTCAAATAACATGGCTATTTTGACTCATTCTGAATATCCACATAGAATATTTTCACACTTGCTCCATGATTAAGCTCCATAAATGCAACTGCAACACTTACTGTTTGGATGTAACCAAAAGTATATGATTAAATACCTTGAAGTTTATTTTCCAGCAAACAAACCACAGATGAATTTGTGGCAGTCAAGGCAGACCAGAGGGTAGTTGACAGTTTAAGGACCATCAAAGTTGGCCAAATGGTTGTTTTATACCAGAATGGGTGTTAAATTCACTCCTGGGGGCTCTATGGCTCTAAGACTCAGAAGCCAAGGCTGTACCAGATGGCCAGCAACAGAGAGACCTGGCACAATCACCTGCAAATGGCCCCTCATGCACAAAGTGGGAGAAAATACAGGCTTTATGGAACTCCCTGTTCAGAGTATCATGTACAGCTTCTGTGCATTGATGGATCCAAAATAAATAAATAAATGAATAAACAAGCAAACAAACAGTAAAGCATGAACGTTTCACTTTTAGTAATTGATTAATTCTGCATGTAGCAGACCATATTGGGGCCTTGGGGTAACTGGAGTGATCCAGTTGGCCCATGACTATAAACATGTTTTTCCCCCAACGTAGAATAATGAAGTACAATGCAAAATTTAAGAACCCTTTATAAAAATACCAGCCACCCCACTGGATTCTGTTCAACGTGGATTGTGGCAATATTATAATTCTCTGCATTCTGAGCTGTCTTTTTGATTTCCAAAAGAAAATGTGTTAACCAACATGCCCAGACAGATGATAAATAGCTCCATGAGAAGAATGATTCCTGTACAGAATAGCATAACGATTCAACCATCTAATCTTACATGTAGACAAAGGGTTTAAATGATTAATTTTGCAGGTGTGGATTATTTGCTTTGATGATCACCCATGGTTAATTTAAAAATCTGAATCACTCAACACACTCCTGATTATCTTTCCACAGTGTTCAAATGTATGCTCGAGGAACACAGACTGATCATGGTCTTAGGCAAACATAATAAGGATGATATAAAGGATGATTTTTCAAGAGTCATGTCATGCATTCCAAAGCTATATATTAATGCATTATCTATGCCACAGCTTCTTTTCAGCGCAGAAGACTGCTAAGAATTACCTTCATTTGAAAAAGAGGCAAAAGGCTTTCAAATGAAGAAGGCATTAGAAAAACAGAATCAGCTCACAAATGATTCTTAAGCACTTGCCTTTGGTCTATCACAGTGCTGAGTTCTGTAACTGACAAGGAAAAAATGGCAAAAGGCATACATCGCCTTAAGGGAACTTAGAATCTTATTGGACAGGAAGACTTGATCAATATATTCATATACACTAACACGTTATACCGTATTACAAGGCTGAACATTAGTAACCAAAGTAAGCTTACAGTTTATAGACCATAGTGCTATAGAAATTCAGGAAGATAAGATCATTGTAAACAGGATTAATCAAAGATTCCTGGGAGGGTGTGGATCATAAGGCTTCCCTGGAAGGATACTCTTCTGCTTCCTTCATACACCCAGATGACCTAGCATAGTACGAGGATCACACAACAATTTTCTGAATTTAACTGAAGAGAGTAATAGGGTTTGCAATAACAAAATGGAAGTAGCAGAACTTTCAAGCCAAGAGAGCAACATGAGGAAAGAAGAAGTGAAAAAAAGTAACAAGTCACTATCACATATATAGTATTTTTGCTAAAATGTTTAACTGGAACACAATCATAAGGAAACCATCAGACAAATCAAAAGAGGGGGACATTCTACAAAACACTTCATGTATACTCTTCAAAAATACCAAAGTCACAAAACATCATCCAGGACGGTCCTATATTAAAGGATACTAAAGAGACATGACAACCTAACACAATGCAATTTTTTGATTAGATTCTGGAGAGGGGGACAAACGGACTTTTTCTCCCCAAAATTGGAGAAATGTGAATATATACTGTATTTTAGATAATATTATGGATCAGTGCTAAATTCTTAGATGTGATAATGGTTATGTAAGAGAACATCCTTATTTTTAAGAGATGCAGCTGAAGTATTTAAAGGTGATGTATCATGTCTGCAATTTAGTCTCAAATGGTTCAGTAAAAAAAAAAAAAAAAAGAGACCAATCTATAAATAAACACATGCCCACGAAGAGAGAGAGAAAGCAAATGTGGCTTTGGTGAATCTCAGTGAAATAAATAGTTGTGGGGAGAGAAATAATGAGTCAGATGGGAGCAGATGAGGTGGATGGATGGTACTGTGAAGTGATGGAACTGGGGCTAAGATCTGTGAATAGGGAATGAGTAAACAACTGATAGAGATCTTTGAATTATGAATTGAGGAACTTGGCCTTGACTTGGAAAAACAATAGGGACACAGAATACACAATAGTCTTTGGTTGAAAAGTAAAACAATGACTTTTATACATCAGGAAAATAAATACAGCAGCATTTGGCAGAAAGCACTAAAAAAAGAAATGATTTGAAGGCCATTTAGAAGAGTCTCTCATAATAACCAAAGAAAACATAACGAAAGCTTGGACCCCATGGAAGCAGATGAATGAAAAGGCAAGGATAGATCTAAGGGCCAGTAGGAAATATTGGTTGTGGATGGACTGCTTACATGGATGATGAATTCCTCTAGGACTGTTTTCACTACCAGCCTCCCCCCAATTCTCAAGGCAGACCTCATCACCTCTCCTGATTCCACTAGAATTTGACATCACCTCTCCTGATTCCACTAGAATTTGACATCACCTCTCCTGATTCCACTAGAATTTGACATCACCTCTCCTGATTCCACTAGAATTTGACATCACCTCTCCTGATTCCACTAGAATTGACAATAGCAAGACCCCACTCTGGCTAAGATTGTTCTCACAACATTCACAGCCTCAGCCAAAAGTAACCCCCAATAAACAGCAAGCTTCAGGAGACAAGGTCTGTGTCCACCTGGTTCAACTTTGATGCCCAGCATCTACACAAGAATAAAAAGGAAAGTGACAAACAGGAATCAAAGGAGAGAAGGGGGTCAAAAATGCCTGTGAGATGTCCAACATTGTAGCTGGGAGAAATGGAGACATTTGGAAGGAGAACTTCTTGGGGAGAAGGTGTCATTCTCTATGTTATTTCAGAGGCGAGAGTACCTCAGTGGACTGGAGAAGTCCCAAGTTACAGCAGGAACTACCTACAGTAGCAGTTTTCTTCCCAGTTTGTTTTTGGTGCTGCTTTCTTTAAAATACAGTAGATATACTTACTCACATAATTAGTTTGTCTGACTTCCTGTCAAATCAATATTTATTCACACAAATCAATTTTGTTGCTTTGTCCCTGAAGGCATTTGGTCAATCTGTGTCACTAGAAAGCAACTTGCCAGGGATTTTTCAATGGATCCTTTTTTCTTTTTCTACGCAATTTATTCCTGTTCTTCTCTACATATTACCTAATTCATTTTTGTTTAGATTTCAGTTTCTTTACAGCCAAATCATGCTAGAACTTTGGTTTGTGTAGTTTTCTGCATGCACTATACGTACATGAAAAGAGCTAGATAAATGACTTAATTTACTTAGCCTCCTGTTAAAGACAAGTTACTTAACTTCCACAAAATGGATATACCAACACACACCTCATAAACACCTTAATTAAATAAGATAATTTATGTAAATTACAGTAACATTGAAAAAATTATTATTATTATAGTTGTCATTAGTATTAATTATACCTCACTATATAAGATAATAATCCTGTGACCAACAATAGCATTACTATACATTTACAAATTAAGAGATGGACAAAGAATTTCAAAGAATAAATTTTGAGGACCATTGTCCAAACCCTCTAATTCCATAAATGTCCCTAGAGATTAAGTAACTTCCCTGTAGTCACACAGCTTATAAGCAGTAAGATTCAGTCCACCCAGTGTCTTCTGTCTTCCAAGCCAATTGAGTGCTTTATCCACTTTCTCACAATGCTATCTGGCTGGTTAAAAGCTGGAATTACTACCAATGTCCACTATGATTTTAACATATTCGTACAACTAACGCTGTGCTGCAGTGTGAACAAGGCAGCAAAGAGGAATGTTAATTGAGGTCTTATGGACATGAAATAGTCGCTGGAGCAGAAGAAGACTTTATTTTTTTAAGGGTAGTGAAATGTCTTTTGACAAATATCGACACATTCTTTTTTGGAGCTAGAGCTTCTCCTTAGGGACAACATTTTTATTTTGAAAGAACCACTTTAAGAGACCTTTTTAATTATATGAATCCAGAGCAAGTTCCCAATGCTTTATCTCTGGGGTCTACAACAGGACTTAAACTTAAACGAGAATCTGAGCTTGAGTACTCAGTTCATGGAAGAGCTCACCCACAGCCTTCGGTATATGAAGACCAGAGGTTGCTGGAAAGGGGTTGTACATATTTGCATCTTAGGGGTCTTCTGGGATGGAAGGCATTGAGCCTTCTCCCTGATGCTCTGTCGAGTTAGCCCTGACTAAAGCCAAGTTGGAGAAGTCCCTGAGATCAAATTCACCGTCAGAAAGAGGAGCACCTCTGCCAAGGCTTGACACCAGGGTAGGGAAGGCCCATTCCCACCCATAGCCACAGCCACAGCCACAGCAATGGACAGTGTTGCTTAGCAACAGCCAAAACTCTCACTGGCAAAGGAAACAACACTCCCAACTTCCTGGACTCAGGAGAAGACAAGACTAATGAAGACTGGCCTTTGGTTTTCAGTTACCACCCTTGACAGTCTTGGATATAACATCGGAGGAGTTCCTGAGGAGAAGCAACGTTAGACTTAACTGAAAGTAACGTAGGAGCTCAGAGTTATCATTTGAATATTAAAATAAATGTAACTTTACTTGTAGTCACAGGCTGAAAGACTCAGCACACCTCACTGTAACGCCGTGCAAGGTTATATATTAATAAACCCAATGATGGCTCAGGCAGAGAACGCTTTCCACAAATATAACTTCAGGGTCTCAAATAGCCTCCACTTTTCATGGTTCACCTCTGTCTCTGGTAGCTTTAGCAGTTCTCAAGAGGTGTCCCCCATGTGGTCCGAGCTCCCTCAGGAGCTGTCTCAACGCCACCATCTGCCCTTGACTGTCTTCCTTCCCCCAGTGTTTCTTCCTGGGTTGCCCTGGGGCATGGGAATCTTTCCCCAGATTGCTGATGCCCTCTCAGACTGCACTGACCTGCCTGATAAGGTTCCTGGGCTTCATCCTGAGCCCTGAACTCCCTCAGATACTATCTGCCCACTAACATTCACCCTGAAGCCAGGACTTCATCTTGACCTTCGGTCTCCCTCAGACACTATCTGTCTACTAACATTCACCCCGAGGCCAACCAGCCGCTGTCCACTACTTTGTGTCCGCCTCTCTTGGCCAGCTGGGAAATGCTCCTCTTCCTCCGTGCTCTCCTCTCTCTGACAGGTTGCACTGCAGAGCTGTTCGGCTCCCAGGATTTGGCCCTTTTAGGTTTTCCACCAATAGGTGTTCACCCCTCAGGCTGTTCACACACTATCAAGGGCCTGACAGAGCAGGATCAGTCAATACCCTCACACCTGACCAGAAACACAGCTCCCCTCTGAGCTTCAAACTCAGTTGCCAAGTATGACTCATTGTTCCAGAAAATTCTTCTTCCAGCATGGATTCCTATAGTCTCCTCTGTAGTTGGGTTCTCCTGAGTCCCCCTCTCCCATCCTCACTCCATCCATCACCTCCATCCACCACTTGCGTCTATGTGGGTCCCTTAGCCCACAAATCAGTTGGTACTAATTTACATCACAGTGTAGGGGTGGATTGTTAGCCTTTCATACCTAATCTGTATTCATCAAGGATACGCTATTACATATGCAAACTCAAACACACAAACACACACAACAAAAATTTTTTAAATATATGTATGTATTATTTCACTTTTGTCTGACTATTCATTCCCACTAATACAATGTATCAAAAAAGAAAAAAAATCAAGTTATAAATTCGTCCTAGTTTGAGGGAGGTAGATAAGTAGAGAGAAGAAATGCCCTTAATTACATAGCTCTTCATAACTGTGACATTATTTGTCAGATGCAAATATTGATCTGAGAAGTAAACCAGCATGATCAGCTGGAAACATTCATGGAGGTCTGCTAGCTACAAGGTAAATGTTATTAAACTCACCCTTTTCTAGAAGTGCATGGTCCTTGGGCTGCAATTACTAAAGTGATATGACTAAGTTTGACAGTTATGTTAGTTACATTATCATGAATCTTACTAAAACTCATTAATTTTCTATCTTGAAACACAGTCCTTGACTCTAAAAGAAAGAAAGGAAGTTTCAGTAAGAATGTGAGAAAAACCTTGACTTATGAGTGGAGTTTACCAAGATATTTTTTTCAAAGCATTATAATCAGAATACAGGCAATACTTTCTAAACCATATTCAGTAATAGCTTATTTAATAACACTGCATATTTGTGGAGTATGTAGTTAATAAGACACATTCATGTTAAGTCATATCTCTTTTACAGAGAGAGAAACATAGTTACAATGAGATGAAAGTGAATTTCTCAGAGTGTGGCATAAGACCTAAAATTGAGGTTCAATATCACATGCTGCCTTGTCATCTGGTAAAATCAAGAGGGGCTTGAACGGCTTCACTGCAAGTTCCCCTCTCCTCTCTGCATCCATAGAAAACGTCCTCTAGCCAAACAGCCCTCCTTATCAAAGGGACCAAGCACAGTTCTTGCTTCTCTCTGAGTAGCAAGTTTCAGTTCCCTGCCAGCCCACAAAATTACTCAAAAAAGCCAACCACACCCTCCATGGGAGACAGGAGACACCCCACCCTGTTGCTACTGCAAAGCCTGTCTCCCAGAGCTCCTGACTGTTCATTCTGTCCCTGAGTGCAACCCCGTGTGACTCTGCATAGTGCGCTATCCTCCTCCTTGGGTTGTGAGTATATGTAACTAGAGAACTGCTCTCTATCTCATCTGTCCAGTGTCAGGCGTCCTGTGTTCAGCCATCCCAACAGCCCTGGTTGAGGGGTCCTTCACTCACCAACAGGGTGAAGCAGAAGGTGATCAAAACACAGAGCAAGCACACAGCAGAGAGGATGCTCCAAGCCAGTCTTTCTGACTCCACAACCACTGCTCTTCCACTCCCTCAGAGCTTTCCCTGACATATAATGATCATCAGCACTGAGGGAGAACTTTCTATGTGCCACTCTCTTTCTGGGTTTCTTACATGTATTGTCTCATCTAAGCCTCACAACTCTCCTGCACGGTAGGTACCATTATCCTTCCCACTTTACAGACGATGAGACTGAAGCACAGAGAAGCTAAGTGACCAGCTAGTGAGTGATGGAGCTGAGATCCCACTGTCACTGCCAAACCAGTTGCCAAAGAACTCTTGGCCTCAGAATGAATGAATCCTCTGATGAAAGGATTTTATAGAAATAGTCTGTCATCAGATGAAAACAGCTGAAAAATATAAGCTTATGAACACAAAATTGAGTTTACAAAAGACCCTCTGATTTCAGTTCTGTTAACCATCACTAAGTAAACAGTGGTGTCTACTGAGTGCACAAACTGGAGGATAGGTTTGCTTCAAGCATGGTTAAGAAAGTACAGCACACTGGATATTATTATCCTCTACAGTAAAAGTTTTTATTAAGAATTTGAAAATAGCTTAGTATATTTTAGGTCCTCTCTTTTTCCTACACTATACTCATTTTCAAAAATAGATAGTTATACACAATGACATCTCTAGCACAAGCTACCTCTGCTTAGATTTCTTGATCCAGCTTCTATCCTTCCATCTACCTGCTGAACATCTCAGGATAACTTAGTACATTTCATTATGCCCTATCTTTCTCCCCAAACTAGACTATGATCTGCTTATTAGTAGTAACCAAGTCTTATTCATTTCTTTTTTACATGGCCAAAATCTAGCTCAGTCCCTCCATGTTTTTTGAAAATAAACAAATAAATGAATATAAAAGTAAATATAGTCAAGCAAGGAACCATTTATTTTAAAAATGTCAAAATGTTAGTAGCTACAAAACTAGTTCTTCACTTAAAGGTTAGATTTTTTTCTGGACATTTTGACAAATGTTTTGAATAGACTTTAGTTTTCATATAAAGTGACAAAGTAGTTCCCTAAAAATAATTTTTTGAAAACTTGTCATCTTTTAAAAAAGTGTGATAATTTGGAACTAATATTTATTATACAATTCATAGGTCGTTTATGAACACAAACACATGCACATATGCACATGTATGGTCAAATTGTCGATGACCAACACTGAAACAGAATCGTCTAGGAAGTACCGAGCTCCTCAATGAAAATAAAGTGCTCAATGACCACTCATCAAGGATGTCGAAAAGAACATTTCTGCCTGAGTAAAGGTTGAACCAAATCTCTCTCAAAGCAATTTTAATCACAAGACCATGGTTTTAAAGAAACCACAAACATCTCATTATTCTAATATAAACTGGTTTTAGAATATTTTCCTTCTTTCCCCTTGATTACCTGCTCAAAATAAAAAAAATTTGTTCTTTTATGTACTGTGCTGTGTCCGAAAATTCTAGAAACTTTCCTTGCAAACTTTTTAATAAATTATAAACTCATTTTAGGCAATAATTACCCTAAGTTTGTAAGAACCCCCTAGGGAAGTTATTAAAATGCAGATCCTAAACCTCACTACAGCCCCCCACGTACCTCTTACCAGAGATTGTAATTCAGTAGATCTGAATGTGGTGAAGAAATCTGCATTTTTATTGGGTACTGCCTGATTGGGTGGGAAGGGAGTTGTATCAACTACATTTGGAAAAACGCCGCTTTAGAAAATGTGAAGTCAGTTTGAACAGCAAACTTAAATTTAAGATTTTATGGTGATGTGGAGAATGATTTCAGGGGAAAGAAGCTGCAGTCAAGAAAACCTGTTACAATAATCCAGATGAAAATTTATGTGGGGTTGAAGAAGAGCATAGGATGGAAGGAGGATGGTAAGAATAATATTTAAGAGGTTCAATATTCATAAACTAAATCAACAAGACTTGGTGATTCAACAGTTAGGCACAGTGGGGTGGAGAGAGTTGGGGTGAGAGACCAGGAATAGTGAAGGACAAATTAACTTCTAGAATTCAAGCTCTGGAGATGGAAGAGCTGGAGGTGCCACTGAGACAGTTTCTTATCATCAGATTATCAGTCAAGTTTGGAACTTGTGCAAGCCAGCAGGCGTACTGCCAGTTCATACAGTATCTTCGAAAAAATTAGAAAAATTCATCACTTTCTATGTAGAAGTACACCTCTGGGTGCAGCTTGGTAAGTGGAAAATTCCTTTGGGCAAATTAGAAGGTGCTCTTGTCTGTGAGCAGACATAGCCCTGTGCCAGGACCCATAGCGGGAGAACCATGACAAAGACTGGATTTAAGCTCCCACTCATCTCTCAACTAAGGACCCTCATGCAAATCATAATGTGCCCAGAGAGACACTAACAGGATTCAGGATGTGGCCTTGGGAATGGATGGTAAAGTCACTGGATGGAATGGTTCCCAGGAATCATGCGGTTAATTGATGGATGGGTTGCCTACATGCATGGTGAGTTCTTCTAGGATTGTTTCCCTAAAAGGCCCCCGAAAGCCTCATGGAAACCCTCACCACCTCAGCTGATACTAGGTCAGATATTACTGAAGTGAGGATCCGTTTGGGGGGAAAGAGGGGTCTTCGCTGTGGGATTCACAGTAGTAGCCACAGGGAACTCCCACTAGACTGCAAGATGGAACAGGGCAGAGACGGTGTCTCGCTCACTGCTGTATCCCCAGCACCTTGGACAGCACCTAGTACCTCGTTATCATGATGCCTAAAATCCACCCTTCAATAATATTCTTCATCTCATCCGTGGAAACATGACTTGAGGTTCTCTGTTCTTATTCTAACCTTCCCCAAGACTGTAAAATGGCATGAACAAGACTAACTTTATAAGTGACAATTCAGTCTATCAAGCCCATCAAAACTCAACAAATAAAGTAAAATAGGTTTCCTTTGGAGATTTCCCAACTGTAAAGGAAGACAAATTCTACCAAGCATTTTATTGTATGTCTCTTTCTGTTAACCCAGGTTGCATGTTATTCTATTATAAAATGTTTGTCCAATGTTGACTACCTTTGGTCCTGTAACATGTTGCTTTGTATACCTGTTCTGGATTTTCTCTTGCTCTTTTGTCACACTCAATTTCCTTGTTCTTTTTATAACAATGCTTAAACTGTTTTGTCTGAAGATGTGCATCAGATGGAAACAGCACAGATGTCAGCACGTGTATGCTAAGTCTGTGCCTTAATGTATCATTTGGTTCATTATTTTATAGATTGTACATCCATAGTAGGAATTGTTGCTTCTTTATTGAGAGAAAATATCTCAGGAAATACTGCTTTCCTTCCTTTTGTAGGACTCCTACTATTTGTTAGTGCTCATACTCTACACCTGGGAGATCTCATTAAATATAGCAAAAATACCTGAGATCTACCACCAATAATTATATATGTACATGTGTGCTTTTTTTTTTTCTTTTAAAGTTAAGCTCCATTTTCTTAGGAAGAACAAATCCTTTATTTTCAAAAGTCAAAGTTTCTAGGGAAAGGGAAAAGAGAAAAGAGGGAAAAAATAAGCATTTATGTACCATATTCCAGGAATTTACAATACTTCTCAAAATATTCTCACAATAATTCCACTATAAAATGTTCTCCCCATTTTATAGATAAGGAACTTCATAAGGGCTAAGGAACTTGCTGAAGATCACAGATAATGTCATAAACTATAAATGTCAAAGATGTTGGTAAAAGGCAGATCGAGAATTTAATCCCTGATATGTCAGGCTCTTGCCAGGCTACCAGTCTTGGACATTTTTGAAGCAATGCAATTTTCCCTAACAAAACATTACAGTTCATTTTGAAAACATGACATATCGGTGTCATGTGAATGTAACACTAAAGAACAAATTTATCTCTGGGTTAAATTACTTTGCTATCTGACCCTTGACATGAAGGATAACACAATGGTTCCCAAGCATTTGTCTATTTACCAAGAGTCTCTTACAGGAGATAACAGTAACATATTAGCATCTGTAGTTAATAACCCCAAAACAATTTTGGATATCAATCCATAAAAAAGCACAAATGGTACTTGTAGCATATTTGCACATATGTTCTATAAAAGATAAAATACACTTGTATCTTAGGCCATGAAGGCAAGTTTATTTTTCTTTACTTAGCTTAGTCTCTAGGATATTATTATCCACCCTTTTTAACTCCATCTGTTCTTGACTCGAGTCACACCACCTACTTGGTGGAAGCCTAGAGTATGTTGATCATTCGGGGTTCCAGATGCTTCTGAGGGCATGGTTACCATATTGCCTGACTTGCAAAGCTCAGAAAACAGAGAATTAAGGAAATTAAATGCCAAGAACTCAAAATACTGAAAACAAAATATGTAAATAAATCCAGAGAGAAATGTTGGCTGAAATTATCATTGAAATATAGCCTTAAAAATATATACACAGAGAGAAGCTTTTATCTTCCCAGGGCTTCTGGCATCACTAATTAGATGCTAGCGCAACAAACAGTAATACTCATTAAAAAAATCTTTACTAGTAACATCTCAGTTGTTTAAGTCCATAGGATATATTTTCCACATCAAGTAAATACCACCATTCAATTTTCACTCAAGGTCAAGCATAGTTAGTATATTACAATTTTCTAGAGTTTAGGTGGCACATGTTAATTGGCTTTTATCTCGTGTTGAGAGATAGCAATAAGCAATAAGGACAAATAATTGAGAACCAAAATAAGCACCCTGCTATACACACTGACCCAGGTCAAAGGCTTGAAGATAGAGATTCTTAGATCATGATAATTTATTAAATGTGCTTTATTCAAGAGCAATTTAATCTACTCAGGAAAATTAATTCATTCAATGAATATTTTTTTTTTTTTGGATATCTATCCATATACTCTTCTAGGCATTGGGATACAGCAGAAATAACCCAGAGAAGATTTCTACTCTTAAAGTACTTATATGCTTGGATGCAGAGTACAGGTGGACAATAAAAAGGAAACAAGGAAGCAAGATCATTGCAGACCATGATAGAGGCCATAAAGAAAATTAGCAAAGTGATGGGAAGCAACTAGGAGTCGGAGCTAAGTGGATGAAGGGGCAGGTCTTTACAGAGAGGTTAGGCCATGACTACGAGAAGGCGGCGTATTTGCCAAGTCTTGTAGAAAGAGAAGAAAAAACGCAAGATAAGAGCCAAAGAACAGTGTGTAGAGCAGGAAAGCGCAAGTGCAAAGACTCTGAAGCAAGAAAGGGTCTTCTATGTTAAAAGAAAAGAGCGGGTGTCAGTGGGGCTAGAGTGTGGTGAGCAAGGAGGAGCTTGGCCCGTGATGAAGTGGAAGAGGTGGGCAGGGGCAGAGCTTCCTGGTGTGACAGGAAAGACTTGGACATGGTAAAGAGAAGTAAAAGGTCCTTGTGACTTAGCTCACCATATAAAATTAATTCAGTCTACCTGGGATAGCTAGTGAGTTAGAAGAAAATAATAATAATAAAAGTTTAGAATTGGAGGGGAATTTATAGATTATCTGTGCCACTCCTTGTTTCATAGATGTTGACCATGAGGCCCCATGGGGTCAGTGAAAAGGGAAGCCAGAACTCCACATTCTTTGACATCTAGTGACCTTTTCATGTCGTCTGCAGGCTCCCATAGCAAGCATCTCGTGAAGAACACAGCTACTCAAGTTCTTCTCTGAAGATGGAAATTAAAAAGAAGAAGAGAGCGGTTCTACATGCTTACAGGAGGAATGTCTTGAAGGCCCTTGTGATTTGCTCTTTCTTAGACAAACTACATCTTTGAGTAGGGTCTATAGAAAGAGATAGGGACAAAGATTCAGCAAGTGCCACAAGAAGGGGAAAACTGATGAAATTACAGAGAATGGGGAATCCCACAAGGTGAAATAGCCTAAAGTAGTAGATACCAATATGTAAAGCTGGAAAGGACACGAAGTTTGCCAGAGAAGTAAAACAGACATAAAAAACCCATTAAATAATAACCTTAAAAATTCAATATTAAAAAAATCTCCAATTATTGAGTGTCACTTAGGTCAGATTCTCTTCCCAACGTATTTTAAAATTCTTTTCGGTTCTTTTCTTTTTTTTGACTAACCAAAATAAACAAATAAAAAGACTATACAGAGTAAAATGATAATATAATAATATACGGACATATGAGAGGATACATACTTGAGGAATAGCCTAATAACGATTAAGACTGGCCCTCTCTTTCTGGAGAGACAGAGCTTGGATGGGCCTGGTCAAGGTGTTTGCCTGCTTGGGGACAGAAAGCTACACTAAATAACTTTGTAATTAATGCTCTCCTAACAAAACTGAATCATTTTGTTCTCCCTAAACGCACAGCATGATTAACAGGGTCAAAATTCTATAAGGTGTGGAGAAAAGGGAACCCTCATACACTGTTGGTAGGAATGTAAACTGATATAGCCACTATGGAAAACAGTATGAAGATACCTCAAAAAGTTAAAAATAGAACTACCATGTGATTCAGCTATTCCACTTCTGAAGAATACAAAAACACACACACATACAATGCAATACTACTCAGCCAAAAAATAGATGAAATCTTGCCATTTGCGACAACATGGATGGACCTTGAGGGTATTATACTAAGTGAAATAAGTCATATGGAGAAAGACAAATACTGTATGATTTCACTCATATGTGGAATATAAAAAAACAAACTCAAAGACAAAATAAATGAACAAACCAAACCAAACAAAAACACATTTAGATATAGAGAACAGAGTAATGGTTACCAGAGGGGAAGGGGGAGGGAAGAGAGAAATGGGTAAAGGGGGTCAACTGTATGGTGGCAGATAGAAACTAAGTTTTTCCTGGCGAACACACTGTAGTATATACAGAGGGAGAAATACAGTGTTGTACATGTGAAATTTAAATAATGTTACAACCCAACATTACCACAATAAATTTTTTTAAATGTTCTTAATTCTGTAAGAGAGAAGGAAAGCAGATTTAAATTAACATCATGACAAAATAAGATAACTGCAACTTAGAAGTTGTGATAGACATAGCAGTGTTTTTAATGTCGATAACAGTGTGTCAGGCAAACTGTGATTTGTATACCCCCGGGATTACATTGGGAAAAACCCCGCCGCTTATTCCAATCAAATTGATGAGAACAGACATGATTGAAACAAGCAGAGGATGCTTGAGGAAGATCCTGCTTAACATGCACAGCTTCACATAAAAGAGTCCTCTTACATCTCCTTAAATCATATATTTGTTAACAACATGAACAAAAATCTAAATGGGCCTGCTTTCAAACTGGTAAGGAATGCAAGTAAAGAGACAACAGAAAATAGAAAGCTTATCCTTCACATCAATGTTGGACTTATAAATTAAGGCACAATTTCTATTTATAATCATTCTTGTCCTTTTAATAAAAATAATACACTGCCAAACTTCCTTTTTAAATATGTTGTCTTAAATGTATATATAGTGCTATTCAATTTATGTGCACACTATTCATGATCTCCAAATACTGAAATATTTCAAGATATTGTACTTTAGCTTCAGGAAAGTATGTGTCTTTAGTGGGTTGAATGGTGACCCTCAAAATGATATGTCCACATCCTAACCTCCAGGAACCAGTGAATATGATCTTATTTGGAAAGAAGATCTTTGCAGACACAATTAAGGTAAGGATCTCAGGACAAGATCATCTTGGATTATTCAAATGGGACCTAAATCCAATGACAAGTGTCTTTAGAAAAAATACATGGAGGTAAAATATGGGGAGAAGAGAATGTCATGTGAAGATGGAAACAGAGACTGGAGTGAAGCAGCCAGAAGCCAATGAACATCTGGAGCCACCAGAAGCTGAAAGAAACAAGGAAGGATCCTCCCCTCCTTTGGAGCCTTCAGAGGAAACACAGCTCTACTGACACCTTGATTTTGGACTTCTGAACTCCAGAACCAACTGTGAGAGAATAAATTCCTTTTTTTAAGCCACAAGTTTGTGGTAATTTATTACAGTAGCTCTAGAAAACTCATACAGCATCTTTCTTCTCTTTTCCTTAATGACTATAAAAGTATGGCAACATTAAAGAAAGGTTTGACCAGGAGATGAAGACAAATCATCTATATGCTCGATAATCTAATTAACAGATATTTTCGTTTTGGCGTACTCCTATTGACTTTTCGTCCATATACTGACATTGTTGTACTCAAACTGAATACATGATATTTTACTGTCCTTTATTCCCTAATGGCCTTCAAATATATTTTAATTCTGTAGAAATTCCACTGAATTAATACACCACATATTACTTAAACATTTTGTAAGTTTTAAAGATCTGGGCTGATGCTTATATTACTAATAAATGACTTTCTACTAGAGTCAGACATGGTCCTAGATATTTTTGATGCCATATATATTGCTTGAATCATGCTTAGGGAACCATCAGTCAATCCTCCAAAGAGTATTTCTTGAGCAACTACTAAATACGAGGCACTGTTCCAGGTCTTAGGAATGCTGCAGTAAACATGACGAAAGTATATGGGCTTTTGGTTTATATCACAGCCAAAAGGTAAACTGATAAAACATGGCCAACGTGTTTTATAAACATGGTAAAATGATAAATCAGATCAACAAAGAAAGAAAGAACTCTTAGAAAACTAGAAAGGGAAAGGAACTTCCCTAATTTAATAGAAAGCATCTCTCAAAACTCTATAGCAAACATCATGCTTCACTGATGAAATGTTAGGAGTTTTTCCTTTAAAATTGGTGACAAGAAAAGGATGCCATGTGTCACCACTTCTATTTAACATCGTACCAGCAGTCCAAAAAGCACTAAAAGACAAGGAGAAGAAAATACAGGAAAATGTAGGGAAAAAGGAATAAGACTATCATAATTTGCAAATGATATGACTATCTATATAGGAAAAACTCCAAAATACCTACAAATCATTAGAATTAAAGAATTTAGCAAGATGACTGGATGTAGGGTATCAGGGTACAGGACAATTTCTTTCTTTTTTTTTCCTGCTCTTTATTTTTATTATTTTTAAATTAATTTTTATTGGAGTATAGTTGATTTACGATGTTGTATTAGTTTCTGCTGTACAGCAGAGTTAATCAGTTATACATATATATATCTCCACTCTTTTTTACATTCTTTTCCCATGTAGGTCATTACAGGGTATTGAGTAGAGTTCCCTGTGTTATACAGTAGATTCTTATTAGTTATCTATTTTATATATAGTTGTGTGTATATGTCAATCCCAATCTCCTAATTCATCCCCTCCCTTTCCCCCTTAGTAACAATCTGAACAATTTCTTAAAGTACAGAAAGCATAGTTAGAAAAGATTGATGACTTTGACTGTTAAAATGAATCATCGCTCATCAAGACACCACAGAATGATATTTGCAACATACAAAATTGATATTTCCACATATATTGCTTGCTAGTAATTAATATTAGAAAATGCGTAAAGAAGTAATAGCCATTGATAAGGAAATAAAAACAACCATTAGAAAAATGGGCAAAAAACTTGAACTGGACTTTCATGGAAATAAAAACTCAAACAGTAAATAAACATGTTAAAAGATGTTTAGTAATCAGGGAAATGCCAATTAAGACCATCCAGAAATACCAATTTATACACATCAGATTGGCAAAAATTATAAAGGCTTACAATACCATGTGTCCATGATATTCAGTGGAGTAGGGTAACATGTTATCCAATATTCATGGCCAGAAGGATGAATTACCAAACTGTGCTATGTTCACACAAATGGAATATTACACAGCAATGAAAATGAATGAAATACAGCTATGCACAGCAGGAATGACTCAAAAACAACTTCAAGAGAAAAAAATTGCATAAGATAACAGTGTATAATATCATTTTTATAATGCTCAAAATCCAGCAAAAGTCAACGATACAGATATTATTAGATATTGTTTAGAAATACATGCATAGAGTAATAATAATAAACATTTTAAAAATAGAAATGATGAATACAAAATTCACAACACTAATTACCCTTGAGTGAATCAGGAGATATAGGAATTTAGAGGAACATATAAGCAAGTTCAAAACTAATGATGGGACTCTAGTTTTGTTTTTGCTTTTTTTGGGTGTTTTTGGCTGCCATGGCTTGTGGGATCTTAGTTCCCCAACCAGGGATTGAACCTTCACCCTCGGCAGTGAAAGCACAGAGTCCTAACCACTGACTGGACCACCAGGGAATTCCTGGGACTCTAGTTCTTAAGTTGGATAATTTGTTCATGGGTTTTCATATTACTGTTATGCTTTGTAACTTACACATGTTACAAAAATTTTTCATATATTACAAATATTATATAGAAAATTTTCTAAAGAAAATGTAGGAATAAACAAAAGAACTGACAAAACTGTGTTATTCTAAGGGGAAAAAGAAAGGTTGCAAATAAACAATGGCAAAACACTGCAGTTGAAAATAACTTTAACTATAGGTCTCTGGTTTTCAACCCTAGGCGTACATTAGCATCACTTGGGGTGGTGGACATTTTTAAAAAGAGCAATGCCTGGACCTCATCTGAGACCAAGTAAATCAAAATGTACAGGGCTGGAAATCAGTCATCAATTTGTTTGTTGGTTTTCTTCTGTGTTTGCCGTCACCATTTGCCAGATGATTCTAAGATGCAGCCAGGATGATAGACCACTGATCTAGACCAAGCCTCCTATTTCCCGTTGAGAAACTGAGGCCAGAGAGAAGTGACTTGCTGTATTAGTATTAGTGGAAACCCCAAGTTTCAAACCAGCCATTAACTCATCAACATAATTATACTGTCAGGAATTTTTTTACCAAACTTCTAAAAAAAATTTTTTAAGAGGTGGAAAGAGGACAACATTTAAAAAAATCTCATTCTGAAAATAGTCACCAGGGCCCTGGCATCCTAGCTCTCCCCACACATTTTCTCCAGGCAAAAATTATATAAAACCTCATCTTCTTCCTTCCCTTTCAATGAGTGGGTGGGGGGAACCCACCCTGCTTTATATCCTTTGCTCCACTTTGTACTTATTGAAGTACAGCAAAGCCCTAGAAATCTCCCTGAAGAGGTGTCTAACAGCCTCAACCCTGCACTCATCAGTCTTCTTGTGCATCCACTGCCCAGATGACAGAGGCCAGTGAGGTGCTGACAGATGTGCAGGGCTGGCTGGAAGGAGAATAGATTTTAAAAATTAACTCTCAGCATCTTCCTTCCCCAGGCTTTGCCCAGAAAGGCTTCCGTGTCAGCTCAAACGATGGTCATATTGCAGGATCCCAGATTATACTCACGCAGAGTCATCAGACATCTGTTAACAAGACCTAAGGCAATTGGGTATGCTAAGGCGTCTGCTTTCTGCTTCACTGTGCAGAAAACTGGGCAAGGAGGGGGTGATATTTTGATTCAATAACCAAATATCCTTCTGCGCACTCCCCTGCAGTTGGTTCTGACCAGGAATCAGCCAGTCTCTGCTTGGTAATTTTGCTCAAAGAACTTTCGGTTCCTTTCTCTAATATGCTGCAAGAGGGTTAGCCCCTGCTGACGGGGGATTTGGGTTTTGTTCTAGAGGAAGGGATAACCGTCCTGAAATGCCCTGGGTCCTTACCCTTCATGATTATGAGTGACACACGCCCCCACTCCCACATGCCCCGCTTCAAAAGCACAACTTCAGGAGGCACCATTTTTCTTTCACGGATTTAATCCTCCTAAATTCAAACACAGTACTCTGTGATGGAATTGTACACCTCTCCTAGATCCCAGTGATATTAAGATCAATGTTTCCTTGGGGTGAAACGTGTCCTTTACACATGTACACCAAGAAATGGAATTAGGGAGTTCATAAAGACTTAGATCGTTAGTAATGATAGGCACTGGCATGTGTCAACAGTTTTGACGCATCTTGCTCTTGAACCTTTACGCAACCCTTACAATATCATAACTTACTCATTATTTCGTCTCCTTTCATTTCCCTGGCGAATTCAGAATGCTTTGTCTAAACTCAAAAATAAAAGAGAAAGAGGAAAATGGATGGAATAATCCCTAACACAGACAAATTCTAACTAATTGATAGTTGACTAAGACAAGAAAATGCATAAATATGACTAGCAAAAATCGAATTTTTACTCAGTTTTATTATATTTCTGTTAAAATGAAGAATTATACTGTAGATCCTGAATTATACCATGTAATTTAAAACAAAAGAGTAAATTATGGTTTTTTAAAAGCTCTGAACATCAGGCTTTCGAGTCTGGATTAATTCTTATGGTGTAAGAAGTCCTTTTTTCATTGGAACATGTCTACCAGCTGGATGGAAAACACATCTTCTTCAAATAAAGCTTAATCTAATAGGCATTCATAGAAAACATTCTTTGATACAAAGCAGCCATTCTCTTATTACTGAGTCCTGAAAATTTTGTTATTTATAAGCACCACATCTTCAGTCCAAATAGGGTAGCCCTCTAACTGGAGAGCCCTGGATTTTGGAGTGGGTTATAGGTTTCAGCCTGCAAGTGTAGAAGAAGAACCTCAGTTTAATGAACTATTGATATTATGCATAATAAAGTAGAGAAAGTTGTGTCCAAGGAAAGTGAAAAAGACGTAGCAAGCAATGTGGGGTGGGATGGGCATGCAGGGGTTGTTGAACAAAATCATGTGGGAAATGTAGGAGTTTGGAATGAAATATTGTGCTCTGTGCACTCTCCCTTTGACCTCATACATTTACAGGGGGAAAGAACTAAAATTCATGACACGAGTTTTCAATGAATCATCAATAGAAATTTGCTCAGTATGGAATGGATGTAGTCAGAACAGTTATCAGGGGAAAATAAAAGAGGGGAGTGGGCCACTGGTAAAGGGATTAGGTTACAAAGCAAGCTCTCAAAACAAGCCCTGTTAATCAAGCCAGATATTAGCAGCTTCTCCTCCTCTGTATCTTTAATGTGACTGAGTCCTAGAACACTCTGAGTCGTTTGCATCTACAATAACAATGAGTGATGTGGTTTTGTTCTTACATTTTGCAAAGAGCTTTAATGTTATCTCATTTACATCCCTTTCATTTTCATCATTGTTAACATCTACGAAGTAGACAGGTCTTAAAAAATAGGAAAAAGGGCCAGTTAGAACTGAGAAGCAGGAAATTAAGAGTTTATCTCAGAAAATAAGCAGAGCAAGATTGTACCAGCATCACAGTCAACAGCTATGATTTTAGTAAAGTGGGGATCAATATTTAATTAAACACATTAAGCACAGGGAACAAACCATGCAGGCGTCAGATTTGCAAAAATATATTTGAACCCGATCATCCTATAACAAAAGGTTTTAAAATGCAAATCTTTTTATTATTCACTTCTCAATACATATTGCTTTTATAATATCACCATTGTCTAAGAATATAATCTTAGAGTTATATAAAGTTTTGCCATACAGAATTAGAATATTTGTTTTACTTCAGCTTTTCTTTTAAAAGTACTTTTAAATATTGCTACTAAATCTATGTTATAACAAGTATGTTCTTTTACACAGCAGGAAAATACAAATTGTAATTATTTGAAGGTCAATTTAGCAACTTATTCTTTAAAGCTATGTTTCTTAAATGATGGTTCTTAGACCACCCACACCAGAATCACCTGGGGTACTGATGCCTGGGTCTCAGCCCCAGAATTCTGACATAATAGGTCTGGGGTACAGCCTGGGTGTGGGGAATTTTTTAAACTCCTTATGTGATCTTGATATGCATTAAAGATTGAGAACTACTACCCTAGACGCACCAAAGAAGAACGTCTGGGCATGGGCCCTGGAATTCAAGGACCCAGGTGATTCTTAAACACAATAAATTATAAGAATATGAAAAAATGTTTTTGATTCACGTGTACCTGAAAAGTGTTCAAAGATATTCAAGTGTATAACAAAATTCAATCTCCTAGAGAAGGAGCAAAACTAAATCAGTAATAAATAAGATCATTTTAAAATAAGCATAGTAAAGCTAATGCCTCTTTAAAGTACATTAGTGATTTCAAAGGCTCTCTTTGTAATTTACCTCATTTAAGATGATAACAACCTTGTGAGGTAGTCATATTAAGATCCTCACTTTGAAATAATAGCAAATTTAGGTTCAAGTCTTCTGACTCACCCAGATTGAACAGCTAGTCAGTTGTCAAACTGAAACACAAAAATCCCAATTTTTCCTGAAATATCTGCTCTTTCCTCTATAGGCATGATGACCAAATTTTTTAAAAGGAAATTATACTTTCTGGCCTGATAAAGATACAAAACTTGAGGGAATTCCCTGGCGGCCCAGTGGTTAACACTCGGAGTTTCCAGTGCAGGGGGTGTGGGTTTGATCACTGGTCAGGGAACTAAGAGCCCACATACCATGTGTGAAGCGTGGCCAATAAATAAATAAATAAAAGATATGAAACTTGAAAATACACTTCACACTCATGGCCTCTCCTTAATCTTCTTATTTAGGTAATTACAAATATTAGTTTTAGAAACAATAGCATTAGATAATGTATGCTACATGTCACAGTTGACAAGAGAGTTGTCATAAAGAAGAGTCTTACAGGAGAAATAGAATAGTGCAACAAGTATGATTTTGAACTCCTTATTACATACCTTTTGTTTTTACCTATAACCCTCCAATGCCTAGCATAGAGCAGAAAAAGAGAGACAATCCAATCAATACTTGTTAAATGAGGTCAGGCCTAATACTGGTACCCCTACCTCACATCCTTCCCATGCCAATGTGACAGGCCGGCATGGAATATTTGAATAGAACACTATGAGAACATTCATGCCCACAAACCACATCCTTTTAGATTAAACCACACCCAGAATCTCCATGTTCACTGTCTCATGTGGGACAGGGGTGGAATATCTGAGGGTCGAGTACGAGGGAGTTCCGCCTCCTAGCCCCAGCAAACTACATATAAAATATCTCTGCCCAGACTTCTGTCATTCCACAATGGACATTCTGACCCAAAACTTGACCTAAACTTGACCAAGCAAAAGAGAGTGCCTAGCCCAACCCCGCTGGATCATTTTGGGTGGAAAGGAAGAATCTGTTTCAAAGAATTTGAAGCATGTCCCTTTAAATAGGTACTTATAAAATTTAAAATCATAGTTATTCAGCCCTTGGCAATTCTGCAGTATGCAATGTTTACTACCCAGAATGGAGATTATGAATGACTTTTAAAATAAATGGAGATAATCTATTCTTTCCTCTTGGTCTGACAAAATCCTGTGTTACATATAGGGTGAGCACAAACAGTCATTGACTTAAAGTCTTAAAATACTTTTCTTCCAATGTTTTTCATCATATTTTTTTATTGTGGTAAAATATACATAACGTAAAATTTACCATTTTAACCATTTTTAAGTGTACAATTCAGTGGCATTAAGTATATTCATAATGTTGTACAACCATTGCCCTATCCATTTCCAGAACTTGTTTATCATCTCAAACAGAAACTCTGAATCCATTAAGCAATAACTCAGCCCCATCTCTCTCAACCCCTTGTAACTTATACTTTCTGTCTTTATGAATTTGCCTATTCTAGTTACCTCATAGAAGGGGAATCATACAATATTTGCCCTTCTGTGTCTGGCTTCTTTCATGTAGCATAATGTTTTCAAGGTTTTCAACCCATGTTGTAGTATTTTTCAGAATTTTTTCCTTTTTAAGGCTGAATAATATTCCATTGTATGTACATACCACATTTTGTTCATCCATTCATTTGCAGATGAACATTTAGTTTTTTCCAGCTTTTGGCTATTATGAATAATGCTACTAGGAACATGGCATACAAGTATCTCTTTGAGTTCCTAAATTCAATTCTTTTGGGTATATGATTAGAAGTGGAACTACTGGATCATATGGTAGTTCTATGTTTACTCTATGTCGCCAAATTGTTTTCCATGGCAGCTACTCTATATTGCATTCCCACCAGCAACGCACTAGCATTACAGTTTCTCCACATCCTTGCCAACATTTGTTATTTTCCTTTTTTTTTAGTAATAGCCATCCCATATTTTTATAAATTATGTTCTTATTTCCAGCATGATGAGTAAAATAAATTCTTGACTCATTTAACTTATCCACTAGTCACCAAAATAAAAGTTTTAAAGGTTATTTTATGAAGGTGGATTTTCTTTTCATATATATATGGGTTGTATTACCAATCCCTACACTAAAGGATCCCCAAACAGAATGGCTCATTTGATTTCTGTGTTTCACATATGTCTTCTTCTAATACACATTACTCTTCCACTAGATTTAATGTGCAGCTTCTGCTCTCCTATTACCTAGCAGAGTGGTTCTCAAACTTAAGCTGTATCAGGATCACCTTGAGGCCTTGTTACAACCAGGCTTCTGGTCCCCACCCCCAGAGTCTCCGATTCTCATTTGCATTTTCAACAAGTTTCCCTGGTGATACCCACGCTGTTGGCCTGGGAACCACATTTTGAGAACCACTGACCTAGAAAATCAGGAAAATAAACTTCCAATGTTTTTCCAGAAAGAGCAGCAAGACCCTGCAAGACTAGATGAATGTGTCTCTAAGGAGCGAGGAAGTTGCATTAAGCAGCGAGACTTTGCACCATCTACTTTGGCTTCAGAGGAACTGGGTTTTGTTGTTCCTGTTTATTTTGTTTTTCACTTGCTTCCAACTCCTCATGGAATCCTGGCAGTCAGACCTTAAAGGTTATCTAGCTTAATCACTTCCCAAAGCAAGAAACTCCTTTACATCCAAAACAAGTGAGCAGCCCCACTCTGTTTTTAGCACTTCCAGGGATGGGTAACTCACCCTTGCATTGTTTTCAAATACAGTTGGCCCTTGAACAATGTGCCGACCCTCCGTGCACTGGAAAACCCTTATAACTTCTAGGTGGCCCTCCACACATACGAGGTTCCTCATCTGGGGATTTAACCAACTTCGGATGCTATAATACTGTACTATTTACTACTGGGAAAAAGTCCCTGTATAAATGGACCCTGGAATTTCAAACGCCTGTTGTTCAAGGGTCAACTGCAATTGAGACTGTCAGATAAGAAAAGGCTAGTGAGGTGTTACTTTAAAATGATATGACTTGGGTTCCAAACTCAGACACAGGAGGATGAAACCATCTTAGCTTTCCCTAACAGCTTTTTTAAAGGAATCTTTAAAAATTTCTTACTAACATTTTTTTTTCATTTTTTTTTTCTAGTCCACATCATTCAGAATAAGAGAAAGTAAATAAAGACATTTAAAAAAGAGCCAAAAACATTTTTTAATAGTAGGATCAGCAGAGCCTTGTGATAAAGTAAGGCATCACGAGATTAGACTGGAATCATAGTCTTCTCCTGATAAGTCATGACATTTAATTACTGTTAGCCCAAACCCCTTCATTTGCAATATGGAGATAAAAGTGTACCCGTTACTACTCACAGGTGCACCACATCTAATAATGTATAGCAAAGCACTCTCTAAACTGGGATAATCAACTCGTTAGCTATTACTAGCCTAATTATTCATATTATCTACTTTTATTTAACTAATATACCATTCTTACATAGTGTTTCCAATAATATTTTAGTGCCTTGGTTAAGCACTCATAAATATCTGGTATATAAATGCCCTTTTGCTTCCTCTTGCGTTTTTTAATTATACAAAAACATCATAAATCAAGGCTGCCTCTGTCTCCTGGGAATTTCAAAATAATCATGACATTCCCTACCTCTTTTGCCCTCCTCACAGCTGTTCATAATGATAGCTGCCCCCATCTTAAGCAACCTTGCTATCAATAGAAGCCGAACCTGACAGGATATTGGCAGCTCTCTTCCTGATAGCAGGTGATTGACATTTTCTCAGCGCCCTCCCCTGGCTCCTCCTACCTGTATTAGTATCAGAGTTTTGCCTTGCTTCTCTGCTCGTTCCCCACAATGAGCTTGAAGGTCTGATCATTCCCAAAGCCCTAGAGGGCATTCAACATTAATCCCATTTGTCCTGCACCCAACAAAGGAGCACTGAATTAGACATTTCCCCCCTCCCCTGTTTTTGTCAATATGTCCTACAAAATACCCAAAGGGTACCCACCCTTTTGGCCCAGAAGCTAAGATACCCTGGGTCTTTTTGTTCTCTCCCTACAAAGTGGAGTCTCTTTTAACCTGAAACATCAAACTTCTTTTAACTTCAAAGTGGAGTCTATTTTAACCTCCCCAGGTAAGTCTCCAGCTGCTTCTCTTCTTGGATTGTGCCAGCACCCAGTCCTTCAACAATGGGTCCAGCTCCTACTCTCCCAAACTCTGTTTGCTCAGGAGCAACTCTGAGCTGGCCAAGCACACTGTACACTTCGTCTCTGCCCTGTCCTCCTGAAGTATGTCCTCACTTTCTCTCTGGATGACCCAGCCTAGGTCCCTTTCCAGACTGGCCCCTGGCCCCTGATCAATGGTGGGATGGGATGGCTCTAGTGTGTCCCTGTCCCTCCACCCCCATGCCCACTCCTCCTTTACTGCTGGCTACTCCTCTAGCAAATCTTCCCTTGGCCCAGGTTGGAGGGGCTTTACCAATCCCTACTGGGAAAGAAAATGGGTAGAATTGTTTGGCAACCTATTATCTTCAGAGGTATTAATCCACTTTCTGCTGTTCTACCTTATTAGGCCAAACCTCCCAGAATTTTTCAGTGCTTTCGGCATGTTCAGACCAATGGTATGAAGGACCCCAAAATCTGTGTGATGTCCCCCCTCCCCCTCCACAGCAGCAGGACCACTGGTGGCCATTCCTGATAACCTATGTGTCAATAAGGGGACTGTCAATTTCATTCATTGAAGGCTTATAAAGCCAGATTGCAGGACCCCACTTCCAATTTCTGACTCATCTGCAGTTCTAACAAGTTTCCCAGGTGATACTGAAGCTGCTGATCTGAGAACCGCATTTTTAGAACCAGTTACTAGTGGTTAAAAAAATAAAAACTTTAATGAGGAAGCAAGGTTTTCTAAAAGTGTACTGATTAATCAATTTGCCCATATAACTAGACAGTTTTCCATATTCCTACACAGAAATCCAATCCAAAAAATTGTAAAGCAAATATGCTTATGATAAGCTGTTCAACACTCTGACTGCCAGTCAATCATGGAGCACAGATAACCCATCAAATGTAGAAGCGGTTTTAGGAAGAAAAAGGTGACCCTGGGTAAAGCTGCCACGGAACTACATTCATTCACGTTAACAATCGTCATTTGTTTCTAGTGAAAATAAGAGTCCCACTCACCTTGCCTCATTAGGTCCTTCCCAAGCACCCTCTCCAAACACTGTAATTTCACCCCAAAGGCAAAGATGAAGTTGGCATCAAGGACCTACCATGGCATCCATCAGAAATAGCGCAAGCCACTAAGCCATTTTTGCAAAGTTTCAAACCTAGAGAATATTATAATAAATAACAGTGTACCCTTCCCCGAGATTCATCTATTATTATTTTACCACATTCGCTTCCTCTCTCTCTATATATATATACAGTTAACCCTTGAACAACTCAACTTTGACTTGCGCGGGTCCATTTACACGTGGATATTTTTCAATAGTAAATACTACAGTACTACATGGTCTGTGGTTGGTTGAATCTGCAGATGGGGAGGAAGCACCGATACAGAGGGCTGCGGACTATAAATTATATTTGGATTAACACCTTCATTGTTTAAGGGTCAACTGTATAGTTTTTTTCCTTCCTACTGCATATTCTAAGAATAAAAATTTTTTTCCTAAGTAACTACAGTACCATTATTATACCTAAGAAACTAACATTAATTCAATTTATGATCCATTACATAGCCTATATTCAAATTGTTCCAATTGCTCTCAAAGCCCCAAAATAGTTTTTGTTGTTTTCTCTCCTTTTTATTTTTAATCCAGCATCCAAATTCCATGCATTGCATCTGGTTGTTAGATCTCTCTAAATCTTTTTAACTTAAATATTCCCTATGCTTTTTTTTATGAATCATAATATTAACTATTTAAAGAATCCAGGCTAGCTGTCTGTCACAATGTCCCACTTTCTGGATCTGTCTAATTGTTTCTTCATGATTAGATCCAGTTTAACATATTTGGCATGGATATTACGTAGGTGACATTAGCATCAAATTAGGAGACATATAATGTCAGATTGTTCTACTACTGGCAATATTAGGTTTGATGACATAGATAAGGTGGCTTCTACTGTACAGGTACATTTTTCACTTTGCAAGAGATAGGTAATCTGTGAGATGACACCTTGAGACCATGTGAATATCCTGTTCCCAACCACCTTTCTCCAAAAGGTTTAGTATCCACTGATGATCCTCAACCGATCAATTATTGAATTAAGGATTGTAACACTGATTTTCTTATTCTATCTTTTCTTCTATAATTATTAGTTAGCATTCTTCTGTTAAAAATGGATCTCTCTTTGTACAGTATATATGTAAACACATACATATATACATATATATCACAATGGACTTATGCTTTTACTTTTTATTTAATGTGTTATAATTATTATAATTATTCTTTTTTTGACATTCATATTGTACAAAATTGGCCTGTTATATCTACTTCATGCCAATTCCCAGAGGCAGACACTTTCTCATTTTGGTTAGTGTTTTGTGGAGTTGCTTAAATTTTTCAATGGACGCTCATTTTAAATGGATTTTAACATTTTCTCCAAGAAAATATTTACATATTTTAGATGGGTGGGTAAATTATTGGACATCTTAAGGTAGCTTGAATCATTATACAGTCATCCCTCTGTATCCAAGGGGTATTGGTTCCAGGACACCACACAGATACCGAAGTCCAAGAATGTTCAAGTCCCTTATATAAAATGGTACAGTATTTACATATAACCTATGCAGTATCCTCCCGTACACTTTAAATCATCTCCAGACTACTTAGAATACCTAATATAATGTAAATACTATGGAATGGAAATAGTTGCCAGTGCATGGCAAATTCAAGTCTTGATTTTTGGAGCTTTCTGGAATTTTTTTTCCCAAATATTTTCGATACTCGGTTGGTTGAATCTGCAGATGTGGAACCCTCAGATACAGAGGACTGACTGTAGTCTGGTTAGTACACTTTGAAATATTGACATATAATATGGTTGTATATTTGATAGCAAGTAGTTCTCTCATTCGATTTTAACAGGGTTTTTTTCCAGAGTACTTTACTTAAATAAAACCACAAATGCTAACAGTAAAGTGGTATTAAAAATTAAAATTTAATCAGAATCTCACAATCACTACATTACCTTTTCTTTTCCATTTTAAGTCACCTCTATGCATTTTACATTGTGGTAATAATAAAACCTGTATTATTATTTGTTGTTTTCCCCTAAAAAAGTAACATTATTTAATTTTTCAAAGGAACCAGACATAAACTTGAAGATATATGGAGTTTCATATCATGTATCATAAAACTAAAACCTATCACAGACCAACTTTTTAAATTATTAATTAATTTTTATTAAAAAAATAATATAGACACAACCAAAAAGGAAAGTCAAAAAGTACAAGATGGAATATAATGAAATAATGTTTTCTTTCTACTCAAAACCCTGTCTCTCCCTCCTCAAAATCATCCACTTTTCACATCTTCTTGAGGAAGGAATTCCAGAAATTTTAAATTCATAAAAATAAATGTAGGTGACTCCTTTGTGGTCAGTGCTGCTAAACAAAGGGAATTTGTAACAATCAGCCTTCTGCATTTGACTGGTTCCCTAAACTGAATTTGAGAAAGTTTTCACATCAGCACACCACTGTCACCTAACTCTCTTTAATGGATATATGCCTAGTTTTTCACTGTGTATTTATACCATATTTATTTTTAACCAGTTCCATATTAGTCAACAGTTTTCATTTCTTTATTTGCATATTTTTTACTGTTTCAAGGAATGGTGCAACAGACATAACTGTGCATATATCTTTTGGCACATGTAAGAGTACGCATTTAGAATAAATACTAGTAGTAAAATTATTGGGTCAAAAGATCAGAGTATACAGTTGACCTTTGAACAACGTGGGGGTTAGTGTATGAGAGTTACTTCTCCCTCTACACCCTTAGTAATACTGTAAAGTAGTAAAATTTTAATCTCTGACATATGCCAATAGGATAGGTAAAAATTATTTCATTTATTTAAATAGGAGGATGAGCATTTTTCTGGTTTATAAACCCTCAATATTTCTTGCCCATCACCATTTCTGTGATTCTTCACTGAATTATGTCTTTCCTTTTTTATTTTGTAAGAACACTTTATAAATGAGGAAATTAGAGCTGTATCAGTTGCATAAGTGAAGGAATATCTTTTTCCCTAGTTTTTTATTTATCTTTTGATTGCTTATGATAAATTTTACATATGTAGTCAAATTGATCACTACCTTGTCATATGACTTGTTGGTTATGAGAGCTTTTCCCTACTTGTTATTAAAAACAGTTTGGTAATATTTTCTTCTAGTAATTTTATGTTTTCATTTTTTATATTATAGTACTCAATCCATGGAAGTTTGGTATAAAGAATGATTAAAGCTAGCTTTATTTTTTTTCCCAAATGGCTAGCCAGTTTATCACAATATCATTTACTGAATTTTCCCTACTAATGTGAACTGTCACCCACATTCCATACTAAATTCTCACATGTATTTGAACCTCTGTCTGGACTCTATTCAGTTCCATTAATTTCTCTTTCTGTTGCTATAACAGAACTATTTTTATTACAGTAGATTTAAATATGTACTGAGTCTAGTAGGTACCCACACTCTTTCCGGTTAGAGTTAAGAACTTGGAACTTTAGAGCCACACTTGCTTGGGTTCAAATCCTGCTTCTTCCACTTATCATGAGACCTTTGACAAGTTATTTAAATCTCTCTATGCTTCCATTTCCTCATCTGTAATGAGGATAATAATAAAACTACCCCTCTTCTGAGGACCTTCAAGATGGCAGAGGAGTAAGATGTGGAGATCACCTTCCTCCCCACAAATACATCAAAAATACATCTACAAAAAAAAAAATACATCTACATGTGGAACAACTCCTACAGAACACCTACTGAACTCTGGCAGAAGTCCTCCGAATTCTCAAAAGGCAAGAAACCCCCCACATACCTGGGTAGGGCAAAAGAAAAAAGAAAAAACAGAGACAAAAGAATACGGACAAGACCTGCACCTCTGGGAGGGAGCTGTGAAGGAGGAAAAGTTTCCACACACTAGGAAGCCCCTTCACTGGCAGAGACAGGGGTGGCGGGGGGGAAGTTTCGGAGCCACGGAGGAGAGCGCAGCAACAGGGGTGCAGAGAGCAAAGCAGAGAGGTTCCCGCACAGAGGATCGGTGCCGACCAGCACTCACCAGCCCGAGAGGCTTGTCTGCTCATCTGCCAGGGCAGGCAGGGGATGGGAGCTGAGGCTCCGGCTTCAGAGGTCAGATCCAAGGGAGAGGACTGGGGTTAGCTGTGTGAACACAGCCTGAAGGGGGCTAGTGTGCCACAGCTAACCGGGAGGGAGTCCGGGAAAAAGTCTGGACCTGCCTAAGAGGCAAGAGACCATTGTTTCGGGGTGCACGAGGAGAGGGGATTCAGAGCACTGCCTAAACGAGCTCCAGAGATGGGCGTGAGCGACGGCTATCAGTGCGGACATGAGAGACGCTAACACTGCTGCTGCCACCACCAAGAAGCCTGTGTGCGAGCACAGGTCACTATCCACACCTCCCCTCCTGGAGGCCTGTGCAGCCCGCCACTGCCAGGGTCCCGTGATCCAGGGACAACTTCCCTAGAGAACACACAGCACACCTCATGCTGTTGCAACGTCACACTGCCCTCTGCCGCCACAGGCTCTCCCCACATTCCATACCCCTCCACACCCCGGCCTGAGTGAGCAGAGGCCCCTAATCAGCTGCTACTTAAACCCCCTCCTGTCTGGAAGAAGAACAGACACCAAAAGGCGACCTAAACACAGAGGCAGGGCCAACTCCAAAGCTGAACCCCAGGAGCTGTGTGAACAAAGAAGAGAAAGGGAAATTTCTCCATGCAGCCTCGGGAGCAGCAGATTAAATCCCTACAATGAACGTGACGTACCCTGCATCTGTGGAATACGTGAATAGACAACGAATCAAACCAAATTTGAGGCAGTGGATTTTGGGAGCAACTGTAGACTTGGGGTTTCCTGTATGAGACTGACTAGTTTCTGATTTTTATGTTTATCTTAGTATAGCTTTTATCACTTGCTAACATTGGTGGATTTGTTTAACGGTTTGGTTGCTCTCTTCTTTTTTTTGTAATTACTTTTTAAATTTTTGTATTTAACAATTTTTTAATTTTTTATTTTAATAACTTTATTTTATTTTATTTTTTTCTTTCTTTCTTGTTTTCTCCCTTTTCTTCTGAGCCATGTGGCTACCAGGATCTTGGTGCTCCAGCCAGGTGTCAGGCCTGAGCCTCTGAAGTGGGAGAGCCGAGTTCAGGACATTGGACCACCAGAGACCTCCTGGCCCAACGTAACATCGATCGGCGAGAGCTCTCCCAGAGATCTCCATCTCAACACTAAGACTCAGTTCCAGTGAACGACCAGCCACCTCCAGTGCTGGACACCCCATGCCAAACCACTAGAAAGACAGGAACACAACCTCACCCATTGGTAGAGAGGCTGCCTAAAATCATAATAAGTTCACAGACACCCCAAAACACACCACCGGACGCGGTCCTGCCCGCCAAAAAGACAAGATCCAGCCTCATCCACCAGAACACAGACACCAGTCCCCTCCACCAGGAAGCCTACACAACCCACTGAACCAACCTTACCCACTGGGGGCAGACACCAAAAACAACGGGAACTACAAACCTGCAGCCTGCAAAAAGGAGATCCCAAACGGAGTAAGTTAAGCAAAATGAGAAGACAGAGAAATATGAAGCAGATGAAGGAGCAAAGTAAAAACCCACCAGACCAAACAAATGAAGAGGAAATAGGCAGTCTACCTGAAAAAGAATTCAGAGTAATGATAGTAAAGATGATCCAAAATCTTGGAAATAGAATGGAGAAAATACAAGAAACGTTTAACAAGGACCTGGAAGAACTAAAGAGCAAACAAATAATGATGAACAACACAATAAATGAAATTAAAAATTCTCTAGAAGGAATCAATAGCAGAATAACTAAGGGAGAGGAACAAATAAGTGACATAGAAGATAAAATACTGGAAATAACTACCGCAGAGCAGAATGAAGAAAAAAGAATGAAAAGAATTGAGGACAGTCTCAGAGACTTCTGGGAAAACAGTAACCGCACCAATATTCGAAGTATAGGGGTCCCAGAAGAAGAAGAGAAAAAGAAAGGGACTGAGAAAATATTTGAAGAGATTATAGTTGAAAACTTCCCTAATATGGGAAAGGAAAGAGACAATCAAGTCCAGGAAGCACAGAGAGTCCCATACAGGATAAATCCAAAGAGAAACAGGCCAAGACACATATTAATCAAACTATCAAACATTAAATACAAAGAAAAAATATTAAAAGCAGCAAGGGAAAAACAACAAATAACATACAAGGGAATCCCCATAAGGTTAACAGCTGATCTTTCAGCAGAAACTCTGAAAGCCATAAGGGAGTGGCAGGACATATTTAAAGTGATGAAAGGGAAAAACCTACAACCAAGATTACTCTACCCAGCAAGGATCTCATTCAGATTCGACAGGGAAATTAAAAGCTTTACAGACAAACAAAAGCTAAAAGAATTCACCACCACCAAACCAGCTTTACAACAAATGCTAAAGGAACTTCTCTAGGCAGGAAACACAAGAGAAGGAAAACACCTACAATAACAGACCCAAAACAATTAAGAGAATGGTAATAGGAACATACATATCAATAATTACCTTAAATGTAAATGGATTAAATGCTCCAACCAAAAGACACAGACTGACTGAATGGATAGAGAAACAAGGTCTGTATATACGCTGTCTACAAGAGATCCACTTCAGACCTAGGGACAGAGACAGACTGAAAGTGAGTGGATGGAAAAAGATATTCCATGCAAATGGAAATCAAAAGAAAGCTGGAGTAGCAATTCTCATATTGGACAAAACTGACTATAAAATAAAGACTATTACAAGAGACAAAGAAGGACACTACATAATGACCAAGGGATCAATCCAAGAAGAACATATAACAATTGTAAATATTTATGCACCCAGCATAGAAGCACCTCAATACATAAGGCAAATGCTAACAGCCATAAAAGGGGAAATTGACAGTAACACAATCATACTAGGGGACTTTAACACCCCACTTTCACCAATGGACAGATCATCCAAAATGAAAATAAACAAAGAAACACAAGCTTTAAAGGACACATTAAACAAGATGGATTTAATTGATATTTATAGGACATTCCATCCAAAAACAACAGAATACACTTTCTTCTCAAGTGCTCATGGAACATTCTCCAGGACAGATCCTATCTTGGGTCACAAATCAAGTCTTGGTAAATTTAAGAAAATTGAAATCGTATCAAGTATCTTTTCCGACCACAATGCTATGAGACTAGATATCAATTACAGGAAAAAAAACTGTAAAAAATACAAACACATGGAGGCTAAACAATACACTACTAAATAACCAAGAGATCACTGAAGAAATCAAAGAGGAAATTGAAAAATACCTAGAAACAAATGACAATGAAAACACAATGACCCAAAACCTATGGGATGCAGCAAAAGCAGTTCTAAGAGGGACATTTATAGCAATACAATCCTACCTCAAGAAACAAGAAAAATCAAATAAACAACCTAACCTTACACCTAAAGCAATTAGAGAAAGAAGAATTTAAAAAACCCGAAGTTAGCAGAAGGAAAGAAATCACAAAGATCAGATCAGAAATAAATGAAAAAGAAATGAAGGAAACGATAGCAAAGATCAATAAAACTAAAAGCTGGTTCTTTGAGAAGATAAACAAAATTGATAAACCATTAGCCAGACTCATCTAGAAAAAAAGGGAGAAGACTCAAATCAACAGAATTAGAAATGAAAAAGGAGAAGTAACAACTGACACTGCAGAAATACAAAGGATCATGAGAGATTACCACAAGCAACTCTATGCCAATAAAATGGACAACCTGAAAGAAATGGACAAATTCTTAGAAAAGCACAACCTTCTGAGATGGAACCAGGAAGAAACAGAAAATACAAATTGACCAATCACAAGCACTGAAATTGAAACTGTGATTAAAAATCCTCCAACAAACAAAAGCCCAGGACCAGATGGCTTCACAGGCAAATTCTATCAAACATTTAGATAAGAGCTAACACCTATCCTTCTCAAACTCTTCCAAAATATAGCAGAGGGAGGAACACTCCCAAAACATAGGCAGAACACTCTATGACATAAATCACAGCAAGATCCTTTTTGACCCACCTCCTAGAGAAATGGAAATAAAAGCAAAAATAAACAAATGGGACCTAATGAAACTTCAAAGCTTTTGCACAGCAAAGGAAACCATAAACAAGACGAAAAGATAGCTTTCAGAATGTGAGAAAATATTTGCAAATGAAGCAACTGACAAAGGTTAATCTCCAAAATATACAAGCAGCTCAATATCAAAAAAACAAACAACCCAATCCAAAAATGGGCAGAAGACCTAAATAGACATTTCTCCAAAGAAGATATACAGATTGCCAACAAACACATGAAAGGATGCTCAACATCACTAATCATTAGAGAAATGCAAATCAAAACTACAATGAGGTATCACCTCACACCAGTCAGAATGGCCATCATCAAAAAATCTACAAACAATAAATGCTGGAGAGGGTGTAGAAAAAAGGGAACCCTCTTGCACTGTTGGTGGGAATGTAAATTGATACAGCCACTATGGAGAAGAGTATGGAGGTTCCTTAGAAAACTAAAAATAGAACTACCATATGACCCAGCAATCCCACTACTGGGCATATACCCTGAGAAAACCATAATTCAAAAAGAGTCATGTACCACAATGTTCATTGCAGCACTATTTACAGTAGCCAGGACATGGAAGCAACCTAAGTGTCCATCAACAGATGAATGGATAAAGAAGATGTGGCACATATATACAATGGAATATTACTCAGCCATAAAAAAGAAACGAAATTGAGTTATTTGTAGTGAGGTGGATGGACCTAGAGACTGTCATACAGAGTGAAGTAAGTCAGAAAGAGAAAAACAAATACTGTATGCTAACACATATATATGGAATCTAAAAAAAAGAAAAAAAAGGTTCTAAAGAACCTAGGGGCATGACAGGAATAAAGACACAGAACTAGAGAATCGACCTGAGGACACAGGGAGGGGGAAGGGTAAGCTGGGACGAAGTGAGAGAGTGGCATGGACAGATATATACTACCAAATGTGAAATAGATAGCTAGTGGGAAGCAGCCGCATAGCATAGGGAGATCAGCTCGGTGCTTTGTTACCACCTAGAGGGGTGGGATAGGGAGGGTGGGAGGGAGACGCAAGAGGGAGGGGATATGGGGATATATGTATACGTATAGCTGATTCACTTTGTTATACAGCAGAAACTAACACAACATTGTAAAGCAATTATACTCCAATAAAGATGTTAAAAAAAAATGCCCCTCTTCTCACATTAAATAGGACTGACCTGTGTAACTAAGAGGATATTGCAGAAATGACACTGTGTGACATTCGAAACTAGGTCTTAAAAAAACATTGACGCTTCCACGCTATCCTCTCTCTTGGAGTGCTCACTCTGGTAGAAGCTACCATGTTGTGAAGACATTTAAGGAGCCTCTGGAGAGACTCACATGAAAGGAACTGAGGCTCCTGCCGACACCCATGGCCATGAGGATGAACCATCCTGGAAGCAAATCTTCCAGCCCAAGGCTCCCCTTCAAATGACTGGAGCCTCATGAAGGACTCCAGTCCCAAACCATCCAACTAAGCTGCTCCCAAATTCCTGACACACTGAAACTGTGTGAATTAATAAACACTTATTGTTGTTTTAAGTCATTAAGTTTGGGTGTTATGCAGCAATATATAACTAATACATCTTCCAACTAACAATTTTATTGGGAAGGCAATGACTTTATAGACTCATTTATAAAGAACTGACCTCTTCACAGTATTGAACATTTCTATCCAAATAGAACTTCTTTCTTTCCATCAAGTCAAGATTTTTTTTAAAAAAAGGTAGATATTTTAAGTCTTGATCATCGATGTCTGGCACATTTCTCTTATTCATTTTGTTGCTATACTTCTATTTTATTCTCTAAATTGTACTGATACTATCAATTTTAATGCTATTACTCTTCTATTAATTTTGTAACCAGCCAACTCGCTGAATATCATTTTTCTAGTAGCCAGACAACTGATTATTTTGGATTTTTCAGATGTGTAATTATATCATCTACAAATAATGATAATTTTGCCTCATAGCTTCCTTCCTATAGCTATTATTTCTCTACAGCTATTATTATTTTATAGCTATTATTTTGTACTTGCATTGGCTGAAGTAATAAATATTAGCTCTAAAAATATATGATGGCTGAAGATATTATATACCTGCAATATTTATCAGTTTGATTTCTTCCATTATTCTGAATATTCTTGTAGTTGTAGACTGCCAAATCCCCCAATTTGGCTGAAATGGTTAATATTTTTAGTCTATAAAATCTCATTTTTAATAGAAATATTAACAATTAATTTTTAAATTATACCAAATCAAACCTTGTTTTCAAGTTTTTATCAATATGATAAAAAATACTTTGAAATGACTAAAAGATGACAGTCACTGTTGTCATGGTTCACTATCTTTCATTTACTATCTTTAATCCTCCTTGACCTTTAACCAAAAGACTAATTATCTTCCTAACCCAAGGAAAGTGGAAATCAAAACTACATAAATAAATAAAAACATGCTTCTAAATGACAAAGGTTAAAATTGAGAAGGAACAACATCTTGATATTGCTTAGGAAAATAAAACCTCCCCAAATAAATTTTCCTTTTAATAACTTTCAAAAGAAATGCAATTTTTGAAATATTTAAGTTTTAAAAAATTTTCAAGATGAAACAGGTAGGAAGGAAGCAGTGGGGGGTATTTTTGAGGCCCAGGAAAATGAGAACACTACAGGGTAGCTGATAAATTGATTTTTAATAATGTTAGATACTTGCAAACCCTCTCTCTTCATTGTGCTGCAGGAAGAGAATACACTAGCAGGTGTTAAAACACCCTCCAAGGATTTTCAATTTCATTATTATATCCACGTGAAGGAAAGGAAATCCAAAATAACACCTAGGTAAGTAAAAGTTCATTATTACCTTGAGTTGTTTAGTGTCCATTTTTTTCCTTATCTATGTCCAACAGAAGAACATCAAGCAATTGATTCAGAAGGCAAAATGAACATACAAGTTTAGAGTTGGACTGCTCACATTTTACATATTCTAATTCTAGAAACATTATCTTGCACATAAATCATAATTCTGCTCCAGAAGACCCTTTTCTGTGCTTTTCAGATGAATCTTATGCCAAGACTTTCCAACGTGACGTATCACAATGCCAGATTGATAAGCAAGTTTGATCAACACTAGCGGAATCATCTCACACCAAACATTACAGGATTTACCAGAGTACAGACCGTGACGGTAACATGGAAGCTGGCTTTTTCTGTGCTTAACTTGGAACGGCAGACGTGTTCAGCTCCAACCTTTTCAAGTCTTAACATCTGTTGTGAGCATGATGAAAAACAATAGACTTGGGAAATTGGATTTATTTCAATACTAATTTCAGTGGCCTGACTCAATGTAGCTACAGGATTGACATGAATAATGGCAAAAACAAGAAAGACTATTTAATCAGGACAAGGAAATCTGGGATTGTTGGGACTCTGCAGATTTGGATCCACACTTAGGATGCTGCAAAATACTGTTTTCAAATACTCCCTTCAGAAGCACAGTGTAAGATGTGTTACAACAGCTTAGACAACAACCAGGGAGAAAGGGTTTCATCTTTACTTCCTGTACCATCTGAACTGGGGTTATATGATTTCCCTTGAAATAAATACTTTGTTGATTTTCTGTATCCCTTATTACAACTCTGGTCATCAACAACATTATTTGGTTTTCATGTATAATAGATTCTCCTTAGTCTTTGCTGAACAAACGCATCAAGATCTTGGCATTAAAAATTCAACCATATTTTCTTCGTAAAATTTTCTCTTCCTCTTACTTCTACTGAACTGAAATGAACAAGGTGGTTTAAACAGTTGTCTTATGTTGCAATAAAGTCCAACAACACATATTCAAAAACTAAACTTGCTTTAAAGAATGATGACTGACAAGCTAAAGCTTGCACTAAGCTACACCATCAATATACTCTCAGAGGTGGAGTGAATCTCAGTATTCATGGGGTTGAAATATAAAACTGCTGGATATTTCCTTTTTCAGGAGGTGTGACATTCCATTTATATTTTTGAAAATGTTATATAGCACTTTTGGAGAGAGTTGTTTGGAAAGGGAGAGAAATAAACTTAATCAAAGAAAAATATGATTCAAAAACAAACACCACCACAATAAGTTCCTTAAAAATCTAATATAGAATACACAACACACCTGACTCTTAACTTACTTATTTCAAATATAGAGAAAAGCTAAACTCCTGAGGACAGATTGTTTTACTTTTTTAACTTAGCAGACCAATGTCCATCAACAGCAGCAAACAGCTGAATATTGTATTAATACTTTAAGATTATTGCAAATTCAGAAGAAAATTAAAATCAAACACTGGATTGCATGTGAAATCAAATCTTTCATTTAAGTTTACAAATTTCTATTTATAGGGAGCATAACACTTGGGGTATCGGTAATCAGTCAAGGACAGATTGTTGCAGGATATAAATTGTCATGTTTTAATTTTGTAAACCCTAAATTGGTTAAACCTCTTTCCCTGTGTTGCCTGTATTCAAAACATCCCTGACTTTTATCTATAACAGAATCAGTAAAAACCAACTGCCACATGTGACAAAGGACACTTTGATTAGTTATCAGGCTTTTCTTCATTTTTATTCCTCTCTGAGCAAAAACTCTAATCTTCAAGAGCATGTGTGACCAAAAGAGATCTAGACATGAAGAGACTGGCTGTCCCTATAAGTGCCCGTCACTTTGAAGAGCGCCTTAGGAAATCAGTTAGACCTTTCTGAAGCTGGGCTATTCTAATTGCCGAGGATGCAGGTTCTCTGGAGGACAAAACAGATGCCTGCAGTCCTTGTGAAGACAAGTGGAGGTCCCTCTGTGAGAGAACTTTTCACAGCCCAACATTTAGCCATTGTTTATTGAATCCACATGTTGGTTTCAGTAATCTTGACAAATAGTTCTTTAGGAAAAAATGATATGGAAGGCGTATTTGCCAATTATGTCACAGAGTTACATTTCATCTTACATGGTTAGTCATTGATTAGTATGATTTCCAAAGCTGAAGTCCTTTCAGGCACATTCCTCAGATCCTCTAAATATGATACAACCACGGCTCTCAGTTTTATGTGAATAGCCAATACCTCCTGATGCTGGGTAATTGGAACTACAGTAATAGGTCCTCAACCTGACTCTACTGGATTTTGAATGTTACACCTCCTTAGATGGCTTTCTCTTTGCAGAATCTATATCCAATGTTCTTGAATTTTCCAGTAGAGTGCTGCTATAATACTGCAGAAAAGCAAGTGTTAGTGGTTCTCCACGAACTGTAGATTTTCTGGGACAAGTACCTCTTCCCACATTTTTGATGATTCCATTGGTAAAAATTCTCTGATTGCATATTATAGATATGTATTTCTCCAATAAATACTTACTGAGTGCTTACTCTATACCAGAGAGGATGCCAGGTGCTAGAGATATGGGATGGATAAGAGCTGTATGCTCCTTGCCTTATGGGGCCTGAAGCCTATTGAGAGATACCAACAATTAAACAATAGCTCTCCAGCACAAGCACTTTAGAATAGAAGGCACATAGTGGGGGCACCCTGCCTAGTCATGAGGAAGGGGAAGTGAATAAGGGAGCCAGGGAAGGTTTTTGGAAAAGGTGTCATTTAATTGGGCTCTAAAAGATGATTGGAAAAAAGATAGCAAAAAGAGGCAGAGGATAGGAGTGGAATTTTTCCTAATCACAGAACACCTATAATATGTTCTGTTCCTCTGAATTCTAAGACCAAAAACAATGTGGTATCACTGTCCAGCATCTATTCTGATTGTATTATTAGTTTCTATTAATGTTAACTGTGGTCTAGTCAGAAGGAAAAATTTATTATAGATTCCAAATATTAGGCAATCCTGCAGTATAAAATTCTTAAATTCCCCCGAATTGCCAATTGTACACAGGGACGCTTTGATCAGGCTATCGGTTTCACTTATGAGATTTAATTTTCTGAACAATGACTGATGAAACAAAGATAATTTCCTCAAGCCTGAGTCTTAGGAAAGGAGATAGCAAAAGAATGTAATGAGGCATGACTATGGTTGGGATGTATGGTCAACCATTACATGCTTGTGTTGCCAATGCCATCTTATGTTTCATGACAGAATGGAGGTGTGAGCAGATAAATCCAGGGAAGCAGGCTATATCAGTTATCTATTTCTGCACAAAAAGTACCACAAAACTTAACAGCTTAAAACAACAATGCACACTTATTATCTCATAGCTTCTGTGGATCATGAATCTAGGCACAGCTTATCGGGGTCCTAGGCTTCAGGATCACTTGCAAGCTGTAATGAAGGCATCAATGTTGAGTCTCATCTATAGACTTGACTTAAGAAGAACCCACTTCGAGCTTATGTCGTTGTTTACAGGAGTGAGTTCTTTGCTGGTTGTTGTCTGGAAGCCACCCTCAGCTCCTTACCATGGGGACCTCTCCACCATGATAGCTTGTTTCACCAAAGCATACAAGCAAAGAAACCAATAGAGTTCATTATCAAGATAGGAGTCATGAGCTCTTGAAAATGACATTCCTTCAATGTTACCATATTCTATATGTTAGAAGAAAGTTGCTCAAAGGTAGGGGATTTACAAGGCCACTAATACCAGGAGGCTGGGATATCTGGCAGCCATCCAAAAGGCTGTCTGCCTCACAGGCTGACTGATGGTCCATGTTTGGTATGTCTCTGGTCAGTGTAAAATGTGCTCAAGTTTTAGCATATTTCCAATTTTCTAGCAATAAAGTATCTGTTTTTCTTGGCTCTATTTTTTTTTAATTAATTTATATTTATTGTATAAGTCAAGGTCAGATCCAGAGACAGAAATTACATATTTAACTTTGCTGTGTAGCAGAAACCAACACAACATTGTAAATCAACTATACGTCGATAAAATAAACTTTATTTTTATTTATTTTTCTTACTTTTTCATTAATTTTTATTGGAGTATAGTTGCTTTACAATGTTTAAAACAAATTTTAAAAAAAGAAATTACACGATTTATTTGACCAGAGAGAATTTGACATAAATAATTGTTGAGTATAAAGTTGTTAACTTGGTAACTAAAAGGTTAAAAAGAGAGAGCGAGAACTTTAAGGTATCATGGAGGTAGCAACTGCAGAATGTAGCTACCAGCCCAAGGGCTGGGGGAAAAAAGGAAAGAGCTTGGAATTATAAAAACGTACAAATTGAGAGAAGGGACCCCATTCAGGTGAAGCTCAGACCTCTGAAGAGGGGACATTGTTCAGCTGGTGCCAGTGTCCTGGGGGCTGGGGGGCAGAGTTGCCCAGTGAAGCTGGTACTGCCAGTGCTGGAAAAACCACAAAAAGGAGAGGAAAGAATTGCCACTGCTGGGGTGAGGTAGAGTTCCCAGAGAGGCTCATTAGAACAGCTAGGAGGCAGGAAGGAGCAAGTCCTTTCTTCCTCCTCCAGCCTCAAAGCGTCTCTCTTGCGTCCCCGTTAACAGACACTAAGAGGGTACCAGCTGAAAAAGCAGAAATGTGGTTGGGGAGTCCCAGGCTCAAAATGGCAGCAAAGCAGAGAACGGAAGGACCGATTTGGAGCTGAGAGACAATAGCTTAATAACCAGCACAGGCAGGTTATCGATATGGGAGGAAAATAAGGAAATGTGTGTGGCAGGGTGGCTTGGGAAGGGGCTGGGTTGTCCAATCAAAAGATGAATTTCATATTAATGTCAATAAATTGTTTGGATCTATTTTTTTAAGCAATATTTAGTATGGTCACAAGCATAGCTGGTTCCAACAGAAAATTTTATTATAGATAAGGAATCAGAAGTACTGTACTCTTTCCATATAGGATACAAATGAATGACATGGTAAACAATGTCCTCTAGTAGACATGAAGGAAACAGGAGGAAATGCAAATGGTAAATATGGGTGTGGCCAAAATGGATTCTACTGGCCAAATAAAATACTTGCACACCTAGTGGTTTTTGAAATCCACTGGCTACATAACATCCTCAGACTGTTCCAGTAAATAATACTGGGCACTAGGTATATGCACACTCACTTAAAAATTAACCTAGTCACTGAGACAAACCTTCTTTAGAAAAAAGCTATCTAGCCTGATAACAACAAAGCTCTGAAACAACAATATGAATAGGAATATTTCAGGTAAAATTGCTAGAGGCTATATTTTGTTTTCTAAGTAATTGCATTTCTCAAGGATTGATGATAGCCTTATGAAAAACAAGGCACTGTGAACTCACTTTAGGGAAGATTTCTCCTGAAGGCTGCCTAATTCAATGCAAATATATCTCTAAAACAAAACAAATAGCAAAATGCCTCTTATCCCTCATTCTACTGTGTTTCTCAAATTCTGCCTTAATCCGTGAGGTGGGGTGAGATTATTACTAACCCAAATGTTTCTTCAACATGAAACCTAAAGATAATTTTACTAGAAAATGTGACTGTGTCCTGTTACTTTGTTCAAATCTGATCTTCACACAATTGAAAAAGGATTTTCCTGTCATTATTTACATGTGGACAAGCAAATAATAAGAAAGAAAGCCAAAAGATAATGTCATAAAATTCCTCATCTATCTAAGGGCAAAACAGGTGTCTGTATAAGACCTCAATCAGCAGGCTCAGCACACTGATTCTTAAGGTGGTGTTCTAGAAGACCAATGACACTGTTCACAAGCAATGACCTTCACTGAACAGAAACATTTAGTGTGAAAGTAACATCAAAAGGAGGATGTGAAATACAAAGCAAACACTTCTTTATAGTAGAGGATAGTTCAAGGTCAGTGTATGTTACTACCCACCACAGGAGAGAGTACAAATTTGATAAGCATACCCAAATGCAATATGCCTATCACCATGTTTTAAAAGTGGCCATCAATAACAAAGAGAAAGAGCCGCGGCAATGCATAACCAAATCTATAAATATTCATTAGGCAGGGTAGTGTCATATGATACAAAGATCATAAGCTTGGCATCCCAAGTACCTGTAAACTACCAACTGTCTGTCCTTGGGCAAGTCTTAATTCTGAGACTCACTCTAGGAAATGACAATTATACCTATGCCTCAGTAGCATTCCTTTCTTCCTGATTGTTTCTATGGATTTTTCATTTTCTTTCATCATAAGTAAAATGTATAAATAAGAAAGGATTACATTGATTATTGAAGAATTTGTTAGACAAACTGCTATTTTCTTTAAGTCCCAATTTCCTCATCAATAAAATAGGGATGAAAATAGTGCCTGTCATAGGACAGCTTTGTAGAGTCCTTATGAAAATTAAAATGTTAATATTTTAAAAAAAGCTTCATCTACCTACATACACACACCTACATAATGTATACTATATAGGTGTATGTTAAATAAAGTAAAAATAAATAAAACATAATAGATGGATGAATAAAAGCTACTATGAATTAGGAGTGACAAGGAAGAAATAAGGAGAGTGGAAGGATAATTAAAAGTTTAAGAGTTAGAAGGAAAAGAGAATGGGAGGTGAGGTCATGAAGATAATAACCCTGCCCCCTTCCCCGGCAAAGATGTCAATGTCCTATCTCCGGAACCTATATGAATATGTTATGTGATATGGCAAAGGAAAATTAATGTTGCTAATCAGCTGACCTTAAAAGAGAGATTATTCGGGATTATCCAGGTGGGTCCAATGTAATCACAAGGGTGCTTCAACTGGAAGAAAGAGGCATTAGAGGAAGTCAAAGTCATGCAATGTGAAAAGGACTGGACCGTCCATTGCTGGCTTTGAAGACGGAAGGCAGCCACAAGCCAAGGAATGCAGGCAATTTCTAGAAGCTGGAAAAGACAACAAAAATGGATTCTCTCCTTGAGCCCCAAGAAAAGAATGCAGACTTGCTGACACCTCGATTTAGCCCAGTGAGACAAGTATTGGACTTTGACCTGTTTTGTTTTAAGCCATTAAATCTGTAGTTATTTTGTACAGCAGAAATAGGAAACTAATACAGGAAGGGTGAAGAATAGCAAGATAGCATATCTCTCAGGCAGAAAAGAAACAGACTAACGAGTCTGGTTGTCATTGATGCTGAAAAGTAAGAAACTCCTTCTATTAGGACATAATTCCTTTCAGATGAAGGGAAAGTTTCCATGACTCTTTGATTAGTTTGGCTATTATGACTAGTCTCTTTAAGAGAAGAGAGAAGCAGTATAATATTGAATACAGAATACAGATGTGGAGTCAGAAGACATGGCATTTAGCCCTGAATACTTAGAAACCCTTCCTGAAATATATCAGTTATCTCTAAATTAGAGTCACAGATGGAAGCATTTCTTCTTGAATAACACAAAACCCAACAATAGTGAGAAGAACAGAAATGTACCCAGATAAATGATCTGCACTTGACACAGCAAGGCTTCTCTCTAGATAGGGTAAAAAATTTAGCTGATAATTAAGCACCAAATGAACCATTTGAAAATTTCAGTGCCATGAGCAGAAGAAAATTAAATTAAATCAAAATTAACATATTAGGTCTGGGTTGAGTAAAGAGATTATTGCTGTGTCTGGATTCTGTCTTGTTAAGGAGAAGCTATTCTTTAAAACATCCAAGTCTAAAATACAATGATAGGACGGCATTAGCAAGTAAACACAATAACTGAATCATTTAAGTTCAAACTAATGTGCAACACAATGTTCTATTGGTTACAAGGGCAGTGCTTCAGGGGAACTATATGAATGTGTTTGTTACTCAGTTCAACTCAACACCTACTGTTGAGCCAGGCATAGTATTAAATGCTTAGACTTTAAAGCTAATAAGACACAGTCCTTACCCTTCATGGAATTCATAGTCTAGAGGACTGAGATGTGGGTGGTAAACAAGTAACTAAACTATAAAAATATGCAGAGAAATATAAACTGCCATTGGATCTCAATGAGTCAAAATATGAAAAGTAACCATTTGCTTATAGAGGCCCCATTCTTTGAATGACAAAGTTAAAAAAAATTTTAATCAATAAGTTCTTAATATTATTTTTGCCATCAATCCTTTCATAAATCTGACGAAAATCATGGACCTTTTTTGGTTGGAAGACTAAGGAGTCTAATTGGCATTGATGCTGAAGAGTAAGAAATTCCTTCTATTAGTACATAATTCCCTTTAGATAAAAGAAAAATTCAGTGGTGGAGAGAGGGTAACAAATACAAATGTACTTACACATGGATGTGTTCAATTTCAGGATGTTCATCTGAACTCCTGATTTAGAGCAAAATATATCAACCAAGACATGTAAATTACAAATCCCTTGCAGGACATTTGGTCCTGTCCAAAATGTCCATAAGACATTTGGTCCACACTAAAAGGTCCTTGATATCTGCAGGACCATTTGGTCCTGTCCAAAACATTCATAAAACGCTTGGTCCACTCCAAAAGGTCCTTGATAATTGGTCGTATTTGGTCCTGTCCAAAATGTCCATGGAGACATTTGGTCCACGCCAAAAGGTCTTTGATATTTGGTCCTGTCCAAAACCATTTGGCATGGACCAAATATGCTTATGGCTGTTTTGGACAAGATCAAATTTCAAGGGCCTTTTGGCACGGACCAAATGTCTTATGGACATTTTGGACAGGACAAAATATCTGCTAACCTACAAATCACTTCTACATATGATAATTAAAATAGACATATTAAATAATTATTTTTAGCAAAGTTGACTAAAAATTTTATAGTAATCGTAGAGGAGAATGAAAAATGCATCTCATAGAGTTTGGGGACCCTATTCTTAGCAAGCAAGACATATTCTCTAAGTCTCCATTTTTAGTTTTAAAAGTCCATAGAATTTTTATCCAATTCCACAATGTATCTACTTTTTTATTATAAAAATATTTTAATTACTTACCATTGAAGAACTACTTAATATAGCCCTTCAACATCCATTTCTTAGCCTCTATATCGCTCAAAAAAAAAAAAAAAATTCCAGTAAAGATGACACCCCAGGTAGATATGCCAAGTGTCATATTCATTTTAGGGCTTCACAATAGCCCAGGGCACATTACAGTATATCCCCAGGGTAAGAGTACCTCAGTTTGAAAAGCACCACAAAGAACTTGCTAGTTATCTCTTCACTGAAAGGAATTTGTACATAATATAATTTACGAAATATAATAGATTTATATATGGGCTGCTTCTGATATATCGAAAACTATTCACATATATATATGCACATATATTTATAAATTTCTTCAAGATTCACATAGTGCAAGGTTGCCCACATTGAAGAAAAACTAGCCCTACAGAATGAAATAAGAGCCCTTCCCAAATAGCAGACAAGTATACCCAAGAAAAGTATGCCTCAAGTTTAAAACAAAGTGATTTTTTAATTGGTCTACATTTAAACAATTATTTTATTGTTTTAACCTGTACATTGAAAATGCCATTTAAAAATTAATACCACTAATATTTTGAACCACTTTTTAAACATAGTAAATGCTTTTCAAAACAATGCTTCAGATTTTCTCTTCCCCATTTGAAAACAGGCCAAATTCTGCGCACAAATCTAAATAAAAAGAAAGTTTTATAGATTATTTTTATTCCATAGAAAATGAATGCCATTTCCCCCCCCCCCCCCCCCCCGAGCTGTAGAAGCTTACTTGGGTATAAATGGCTGATTTTCCCACATATACCCAAAAAAAGCTTAATTTCAAAGACCTTTCTTATTTTTGTTACTTTAGCCATTATATCTGAGAATAAGAAAACATCCAACACTTCTCTAAAAAATAAGCTGGAAGCTAAGAAAAGCCAAAACATTTTCTTCTGCAAATATTGATTTAAGAATGGAATTAGTGATAAGTAGATATTTATTCAAAAACCATTTACTGAACATCTGTTACATAGCACTGTATTCGGCCCTGAGACTAGAGCTCAAAAAGGCTTGGTGACGCACAAAGCAGAGTACAGGGTGTGATAGACACGGACAGGAAAGGACACCACGGCAGAAGAGCTGACATGCTTAGGAAACCTTAGACTGATTCCTAGGACTCCCAAGCACGCCCACCTAGTTCCTCACATCTCAGTACCTACACAGCAGCATGCCTGCCTCTGCAGCGAGATTGTGGCCAGCATCTGATCGGATTGAGGTAGCTGACACGGATTGCACGCTCCCTCTATGCCAGACACGCTGCGAAGAGCTTCAGGTACACTACACTTCATGGAATCTTCACATCAACCCTGTGAGGTAGGGATTATTATCATCCCCTCTTTATCTGAAGAAAATGCAATTTAGAGAGGTTAACGTGCCCAAGGGCACGCAGTGTAAATGACCGAGATGAGATTTGCATCCTGGTCCATCTGACTCCAAATCCTTGGCCCTGAGTCAACCACCAACTGCCCCTGATATGGAAGGTGACCTTCGGGTTGTGTTGCTTTTGGTTTTCCCACATTGAATTCATTTCTGCAACCTGCTCCAAGTCCAGGACCTCTGGGTGACATGTTATCCACTTCTTAGACCATGAGAAAGTTCTCTACGATTTGAGAACACCTCACACGCCAACATAGCTCACATACAATCGTCAGTAAGGACCCAAAAGCAGCAACTGAAAAAAAAAACTAATTCAGAAAAGGGGAGACTGGGAAACACTGCACCGGGCTCCCTGGTTCACATTATAAAACATACCCAGCTGGACAGAAAGAGCCAGGACTCTGGCCTGGGTGTGAGAGTTAGTTCTTCATCAGCAAACTTGCCAATCCCTGTTCTGCTCTCCAGAAAGACTTTCTTGGGCCCCTGTCTCCCAAAGTCTGTGGTTAAACCCACAAGGAACATCATCCTTTTCCATTGTCCTCCAAATCCACACAGAGATGATGATTAAGAAACCCCTTCTCCAACCCCTCCTACACTGTTGGTGGGAATCTAAATTGGTGCAGCCTCTATGAAAAACAGTATAGAGGTACCTCAAAAAATTAAAAATAGAGTTGCCATATGATTCAGCAATCCCACTCCTGGGCATATATCTGGAGAAAACCATAATTTGAAAAGATACATGCACCCCAATGTTCATTGCAGCTCTATTCACAATAGCCAAGACATGGAAACAACCTAAATGTCCATCGACAGATGAATGGATAAAGAAGATATGGTATATATACACAATGGAATACTACTCAGCCATAAAGAGAATGAAATAATGCCATTTGCAGCAACATGGATGGACCTAGAGATTATCACGCTAAGCGAAGTAAATCAGAAAGAGAAAGACAAATACCATATGATATCACTTATATGTGGAATCTAAAATAAGACACAAATGAACTTAGCTACAAAACAGAAACAGACTCACAGACATAGAGAACAAACTTGTGGTTGCCAAGGGGGAGGGGTGTTTATATAGAATGGATAAACAACAAAGTCCTACTGTATAGCACAGGGAACTATATTCAATATCCTGTAATAAACCATAATGGAAAAGAATATGAAAAAGAATGTATGAATATGTATAACTGACTCACTGTGCTGTACAGCAGAAATGAACACAACACTGTAAATCAACTATACTTCAATAAAATAAATGTAAAAAATAACATAAAATTAAATAAACAAATAAAAATAACATAAAATAAAATAAACAAACAACAACAAAAAAAGAAACCCTTTCTCAAGATTTGAATAACAACAGTTACACATTGTTCAGTTTGAGGAGGGGCTATGAAGGCAGGGCTGAGGATTGTTATAGGAGATGAATACTCACAGGCTATGTGTAATCTGCTAATTTGAGTTTCTTTGGCAATCAATTCACTTCTTCAGTTACTTACTTAATAAACTCATGGTCTCTTTGATTCCTGGATAGTCCTTGCCTCTGGAAACTGCAGTCTCCCTGCCCCAGGGCTCTCGGCCCTGCCCACCCTTGGCTTTCAGTTTAAAGGCCTCTGCTTCTAGGTAGTTACAAATCAGAGCCTTGGGCAAGGAAGCACCACGCATAATGCATTCTCTCCCTCTGGTCTGATCACTTTGCAGGTCCAAAAGCTTAAGAGGAATTTGGGAAATCCTGACAGCTCAGGCTCATTTTTTGGCCCCATTTTATCTCCTGTTAAGCATCCACTGCCCTACCTCTGCTTGCTTTAGGGAGAGAATTTGGCTTTTTAATCAACTGACACAGATTTCAGGCCTTAGCCGAAGTCGGAATCTTTTAGAAAAACTATTTTTGTGCCTCTCTTTTTTTTTTTTTAATAGACCATTTTCAGCTCAGTCTTTTGTCTTTCTTGTAAATTATCACCAAAGGTTTCACGAAGAAGCCAGCATGCTCCACAATCTAAATTTTCCCTACTATTCCCCTAAATACTAACTTTGATAGACATGACATCAATATATCCCCAGGTGGAACAGGCAGCAGTTTGACTGACTTTTGCAAACACATAAAAAGACCGCCAATTTTTGACTTACCCTTGACTATCCAAGACCCCAAAAGCAAGGAGCCTGGTTTTGAAAAAAGAATTTCAGTGTAATATGGTTCCTCCAGAAATATAGATGGAACTGCAGTGGTATCACCACTCTCTCCTGAGTCCCACCAAATGACGAGAAAGGGGTACCAGTGGTATAGCCCTGCCACTACAAAGAGTGGGGAAGAAACACGCCAGCTTAAATGACAGCTGAGGAAGCCGACACCTAAGCTGGCAGGACGCAGCCCCGAAGTTGGAGATGCCATACCCTCAAACCCTAGAAATTAGAGGCACCAGAGTCTCTGAAAGCTGGGACCATCTAGACAGCTGACAGCCATTGGTAATATCGGTTGAAGGAAACACTCAGGTCTCCAGATCATCTCTCCAACTTTTCCCAGCCTCTCTCATGCTCTAGCAGAAAACCGGAAGGTTATACTGGGGGCAGAGAAAGAGAAGGACTCTGAGCTCAGGTAAGCACTGCCCCCTGAAAGCCACAGATACGTGAAACTCTACAGAGAACTCTGAACAGCCCCAGAGCCCTCTCCCCTCACTAGCTCCCCAACGCTGCCGTCAGGCACACACCTACCCTGTGAACTGACAACCTGGGAGAAAAAGACCTATACACCCTGAAAGTTGAAGTCCCACAATTCCATGGCTCATCAATCATTTTTAAAGTTTCTGATTAGCTTTTCATGCCTCGCCCTTAGACTGCAATTTCAGCCAAAGACCATCAGACATTTGAGGAATGCCTCTAGAAAAACTGAGGCCCAAAGCAATCAAAATAAAATAGGAACCTAGAGGTGGCAAAACCAGTGGAGAATAAATCTTTAAAATTCTATTACAAATATCCTCAGAGAGATTTAAAAAAAGGTAACATCTATAAAATCGAAAAAGGTTATAAAAATATTTGGGAACAAGTGTTCCCAGTGTCCTGATGTCCACAACAGAAAAGAATTCTCAAAAATTAAAATGTGATAGCACAAATGAAAAAATTACTTTAAGGGTTGAAGGATAAAGTTAAGAAAATCCTCCAGAAAGGAAGTCAAGTCAAAAACTTGGAAAATAGGGGAGAAATCATAAGGAAATTAGGTAATCAATGCAGGAATTCTACTCCCAAATGACAGCTGCTCCAGAAAAAAAAGAAGAGAGAAAGTGGAGGAGGAAGAAATTAACAAACAAAAACAAAAACAAGATTTTTAAAGATTGTTCCAGATTTTGGAAGATGAATTTTCAAAGTAGGAGAACTCAATGCACATCATTGTGAAATATCAGAACACCAAGAACTACAATGTTCCAAGTGAGAAGATATAGGTAAATTCACAACATAGGCTCAGAAATGAAAATTTCCTCACATATCTCAACAGCAACAATGGAAATATGTTTTCCAAGCCAGAATCGATTATAGCAGTAGAAGAAAATTTTATATACCATGAACCCCTTCTGAGGATGATACTAGAGGATTTGTTCCACCAAAATGAGGAAGTAAGCATAGAAAAAGGGATCCAGAAAACAGGGGATTCAAGATAAGTGATAGGTCATGGGCATTGCTGGCATCATGGAAAACAAAGACTGCAGTATGAAGCTGACATCAAAATCCAGAAGAAATTTTTTCAAGAGAAAAACAAAACTGATCAATTATTTCATATATATGGATGTATTGAAGAAAGATGCATATTTCTGTCAGAGGTGAGAATGAAGTAGGGACCAGTCATAGCAAACTGCTCAAATAAGAAATGAGACATTTATTAATTTCAGGAAGAACAAAATATTATATAATTATACTTCTTGGTTGACCTGTGAATAGTAGTTCTTATAATCCCAAACACTGACTTAATCATCTTATAACAATATAATAATTTGATTTGTATACGTAAATTTAGGATGGGGGTGTAATGCTAAAATCTTACCTTTCTTTTATACACGTATACATATTGATTCGCTAGGGCTGTGTGAAATAATAGGGGAAAAAAGTATATAGATTGATCGATCGATCTATATCTATATATCTGCCCCCGGTCCTGGCAGAGCTCCTAAAACCCTTGTAATTTCCTAAGTGATAAGAGCACTGGGAGCATCTTTTGTTCTAATATTTGGTCTTTGACGCTGGTTCCTGACGTAGAGCTTCTAAACCCCTTGGAATTCCCTGGGTGATGGGAGGGTCTTTTATTCTCATGAGCTCAGGATGGAGGCTGGTCACCAGAAAGACCAAGCCATGATTAGAAACTTGGAACTTTCCATCCTACCCTTCATCCTCCAGGAAGGAGAGAGGGACTGGAGATTGAGTCAATGATCAATCATGCCTGTACGACAGTCTCCATAAAAATCCCGGAAGTATGGGGTTCAGAGGGCTTCCGGGTTGGTGAACACACCCACGTACTGGGAGGGCGATGCACCCCAACTCCACTGCGACAGAAGCTCCTGCTCCTGGTACCCTTCCAGACTTAACTGTACGTATCTCTTCATCTGGCTGTTCATCTGTATCCTCGATCGTATCCTGTATTATATAATAAACTGGTAAATGTAAGTAAGTGTTTCCCTGATTTCTGGGAACTGTTCAAGCAAATAATTGAATCCAAGGAGGGGGTTCATGGGAACCTCTGATTTGTAGCACAGGAGGAGTATATTTTTCCTTCTCGGGCTGCCTTAACAAATACTGCAGACTGGGGGGCTCAAACAACAGAAATTTATTCCCTCACAGTTCTGGCGGCTAGAAGTCCAAGATCAAGGAGTTGGCAGGGCTGGTTTTGTTCTGAAGCTTCTCTCCTCACCTTGTAGATGGCCATCTTCTTCCAGTGTCTTCACATGATCTTCCCCCTACGAAAGTTCATGCCCTAATCTCTTCTTATAAGGACACCAGCCAGATTGAATTACGGCCCATCCTAATGGTATCACTTTAACTTAATTACCTCTTTAAAGACCCTCTCTCTAAATACAGTCACACTTTGAGGTACTGGGGTTAGGGTTTCAGTACATGAATTTTGGAAGGGCATAATTCATCCCAAAACAACCCATAGGTCAGTAGATAATAACTTAAAACTGAAAAATTATGTTATTAGAAACATGAAAGTAAAGAGTAAAAGTTCAAATAATTTAAAGTAGTTGACTCTGCAGAGTGAGGCAAACAGAGGATGGAAGCGAACTTTTTTGTTTTAAGTCTTACAGACCTAATTGTGTTTTTTAAAAGCACTATCTAAATACAGTAAAAATAAACATATCAGAGCTTTTCAATATAAAATAATTTTGAAAATATGAATAATAATTTTTAAATGTTATTACCAATTAGTCAAAACTTTCAGTTTATTACCAGGTGCTGGAGGGTGCAACAATTTATGACATTTAAAGCCTAAATAACTAAGGGAAATGGTGATAAACTAAAAAGAATTCACAGTGTTTTAAAATGTCAAACACTTAGGTTTATTACTTCCCAGGCACCAATAATCTAAAGAAAGGCCACATTCATAAGACATCGTAAGCCTGATCACAGAAGAGATTATTTTACCACTGACACATACAAGGAGTACTTTTCTTTGTTTTCTATACATCTTTTGAAAAAAAACAAGAGTGAATTATGCAAACCATTAATACCCTATTCAAAGGGGACTCTATCCAAGGGGCTGGAGGAAATAAATCTAGAGAAGAGCATTACACCAATCCCCCTGTGATTTATAAAACTACGCTCCACAGGCAGCAGTTCAGTCAACTGGGACCATGGGGACCAGCCCAAACTGCCCCCACCTCGATGCCTTATTCCAGAAGTTAGAATCACCATGGAAATCTTTACCCCAGCTACAGCTAAAGGAGAGCTGGTGTGGGTAGTAAGTAGAGTCCTATTTACAGCGGTACCAGAGAACCAAAGACACAAGGCATAAAAAGAGAGGCCAGCGCTATTAGGACAAGCTGTTGTGCTGCTCAGTTGGCAAAGCCAGCAGTCAAGCACGTCCCTGGGGCCACAACACCACCCAAGCTGATCACTGAGGTCTGTGCAAACCATTGAATGACTGGTATAGCATTTATGCTAAATACACCATCACTTGGGACATGCCTTTGGCCAAGAACAGGCTTGGGTGAATCCAGAGACTTCTCAACCCCTTTCAACCTGCAAGCATTCCAGCAACGGTTTACCCTGAATATGGTTTCTACTCTATCCATTGGCATGGTCCCAAGGCTCTCCTGCTTATGTAGACGGCCCTCAATAAGCACGTGACACCTCCTGCCCCCCCCAGCCACCCCCAACTAGCAACAACCAGACCCCTCCCATGTCACCAAGATCCTCAGCCTCCATGGGATGGCAAGATGCCCAAGGGCCGATTCACACACAAGTTTTGAGTGGTGTTGGCTGTTGCTCTCTAAGGTCTTTCAGTTCCCTGAATACCTGTCCTCCCCAGACACCCACTAACCCATGGCAGAGCTGAGAAGCATCAACTAGGTACTCAAACAGTTATAAAGGCCCTACACCTATTGTCATATAGTTTCTTTCTTTCTTTCTCTTTCTTTTTTTTTTTTAGTGCCATCTTGATCCACTTTTGAGGTCCTGGCTAGAGGCCAGGCAGCTCTCATTCTTGCCCAGCTAATTAAGTCCACATCCCCAACCATTTCCCTTATCAGACTCTCACGCCATGGGCTCCAACACACCTGCCCTAATTGCTCAAAAGCCAGGTACCAGACCACTAAGGACAGACCCCATGCCCTGGAGCCTGCAGCATTGTTCGAATTATCAAATCCCCAAAGAACCCCTGACATCTAGCTAACCCCATCCCAGCTGTCATCCTGCAGCTCCAGCCTGCTGCTATTCTGTCCCTGGGAACAGCCTCTTTTGTGGCCCTGCCTGCAGCCTGATTTTGTTGGGAGCTGTAAGCAACAAAGAGCTCTGCCTTCATCTATCCGAGGGTCAATGTGCTGCGTCCCACCGTCAAAAGAAACTTTAAATCTTACAAAACACCTACCCCAAAATCCACATCTTGCAGAATTTGCTTATAATGGCACGCTGTATCTTTCTACCCTGGATACAACTAGGGCTTCCACACTTGTCAATTTCTCCTGCAAATCCCAGAACCACTGTTACTCCAAAAGCTTATCAGCAGCTGGAGGATGCTACAAGCTTCCCCAAAGCCCTCAGTACCATCCAGCACTGCAGGACTGCAAAGAGACAGGAGGCGCTTGACACCCAGATCGCCACCTCCCTCCCCCGCCCCCACTGCAGCCCCGTCGCCTTTCCTTTGCTAGTACCTGACGTTTACCCCAAGTCCTAACAGCACACAACTCAAAAGAGTTTAAATTAAAATCTAAAGCTCCAAAGAGTTATCACCTTAGGTTGATGATCTGCCAAGAAAGGACCTAAGTGTGGAAGCCGCCCTGCACTCTGGACCCAGAATTATAAACATGGACTCTCTGCAGAGAACCTCCTCTGCTGTTTTTGAGCTCAGCTGTCATACATGCAGTTATGGTCCTAAGTATCAGCCTATGACCCAAAATGTGCTATGGCCCTGCATTTCCATTTCCTTTCCTCAAGCAGATGTTGTCAAATGCATGTTTACCCCTGTGTTACTGCCGGAACATTTAAACAGGCACTTTGCAAGTCAATGCATTATTTTAGACACCAAGCAACCCCCTGTGCAAAATGTGAAGGGCCAGCAAGTGTGTTTCTTTGCAATCCCTTAAGTCACAACAGCAGTCTCCAAATTCTCACAGATCGAGCAGTACTTTCTCAAATGAGATGTCCTAAGAGGGCCTCTGCTAATGAAGGGACACTAAAGCCAGTAGCAGAGCAAGACACAACACCCACCTAAACCAAGAGAACATTTCAAAACAGTGCCATGCAGACTCTAAATTCTCGGGAGAAAGAGCCACATATCTAAACTTTGTCAGGCTCCACAAAGACGTCAAGAGACAAATTAAACAGGTTGTTAGAGTTTTATAGATGCCAAAAACGAAATCAAAAAGGTGAAGAGACTTCCCCAAGGTCACCAGTTAGCTGGTAGTAAAGCTAAAGCTAGAACTGGGATCCAAACTTTACAAGGCCTACAAGAGTCATATATACTCAGACCTTCGGTGCTTTTATGTAGTATACAAAACTGTCAAGTATCTTTAAGTGTAACAAAATTTAAAACTGTGATATAAAAATTGGAGGAAATAAACCTGAAACATGAAAGAAAGTAATCGAATTTATCAGATATGCTTAAAATTATGGATCTTCACAAATGGAGCCAATTGGATAATATTCAAAATTATTACTTGAGTACATTTTCCCCATTGTCTCTAGCCTACAATTCACTTAGTATACAAGGTTCCCTCCAAGTTCATTATCACTATGGAATTTTAAGCCACTGTTCTCTTCTTAGATCTTTTCTCTCTTACAATAATTTCAAACTAAATTAAGTATTTAAAAAACATAGTTCTATGTATATATTACCATATCTTAAGATGAATAATGAATACAGGAGGGAAAAGATTTTAACATAGAAAACCACTTCCTACTAACATTAAAGTCTGTCAATTTAAATGAAGTTCACAATGTCTTAAAAGTTTTCTCAACCAATTTAAATGACAAAATTTAGCCCCTCAAAGAGTAACCCTTTTCTTCCAGACTCCACTCAGTCCCAATAGTTAATGTTAAATGTTTAAAATTATGTGAAAACATTACCTTACCTCAGAAAACTCTGAAGGGGTATCATTCTTTATGAATTGCATTTGTAAAGCAGTATTTATTAAAAATCCTTCTTAGTGTCTAGCATTAAATAGTTAAACATAATGTGTCCTTTTATTTATAAAGTCAGCCCTCTAAATGTTGCATTTAAAAAGCAGTAAAATTATACTTCTTTTCATTCAATGTCTGAGAATGTTACCATATACACTATGATTTTACTAGTGAGTAAGTGATAGATGGAAATTTTCTCTAGATAATTAAAATCTAAAGCTCTGGGATTTAAATAAATTATCAGTCCTAAAATAGTATGTCTAAGCTATATACAGTAATAAAACAAAAATAATGTATCATTGGTAGTTTCCTAAGGCTGCCATAACAAAGTACCACCAACTAGGTGGCTTAAACAACAGAAATTCATGGTCTTACAGTTCTAGAGTCTAGAAATCTGAATAAAGGTATTGGCAGGGTTAGTTCCTTCTGAGGGCTGAGGGGGAATCTATTCCAGCCCCTTTTCCTAGTTTCTTGTGGCCTCAGTATTCCTTGGCTTGTAGATGATGTTCTCCCTGTGTCTTCACATCATTATCCCTCTGTATATGTCTGTGTTCAAATTTCCCCTTTCTATAAAGACATAGTCCTAATGTTTCATCTTAACCTGATCATCTGCAAAAAAAAAAACTGTATTTCCAAATAAGGTTCCATTCACAGGAACTGCGGATCAAGACTCCAATACATTCTTTGGAAGGGGACATCATTCAACCCATAGCAGGACTAACTATCCTGCTATGGATAGATACTATCCCTCAGCATTGTCAAGCAATTCCCTTAGAATTTCTTACTTTACTAAAATTAAAATTAGTAAAGAGGAAGGGTACTTTATGCCCCTATCCTGAAGCTATTTATAAGGCCCTCAACCCTACTGGTGAAGCAGATAGCCACACGATAACGGTTTTGAAGATGTCTAGAGAAGGAGTTTCGGCAACTTCTGCCAGCCCATTTGTGCTTAGCAACTGCCTCTGTCAGTTTCCTCCTGGAGTCTAGTTTTCTACCTTCTAGTGCTGCAAATCTCCATGGCTAGCATAAAGGCATAGGGGACTGATAAAGTATCCTTCAGTTTCTCAGTGTGGTTCATTTAAAGGAGTTGTCACCTTGTATCGTTTGTGAAAAGAAGTTATAATAAGAAAGAAGGCCCAATTTAAATCCACATGGTATTCATATAGCAAATATTTATTGAGTTCTTTTTATACCAGGCACTGTTCTTGGCATTGAATGAAATGGACAAAAATCCCTGCCCTTATGAAGCTTATTTTCTACTAAGGGAGTGGGGAGAAAATAAACTAGATGCAAAATATACAGCATGTTAGATGGTTATAAATGTTATACAAAATAAAGAAGAAAGGAAAATAGAAAGTGCCAGAAGGCAGCAGATTGCAACTTTAAATAGGTTCTTTAGAGAAGATGATGCCATGTAAAGAAGGGAAGGAGGTATGGGAACACAAGGTAGCAAAAACAAGTAACAGGGGCGAGCTGGTTCCTTACGTGGGCTGAAGGCAGAGGCGGATCAGTGGGTCAGGCCAGAATGGTGGCTTAGGTGGTCTGCTCACCCCCTTGGTGGTGTCATGTGCAAGGATCACGCACAATACCCTGCTTTTGTTCCTGACACCTCCCTCAGAAGTGGCAGCTAGTTTTTGGCCTTTTTGCATCGTATTCTTCATAATTTGCCCCGACTGCACATGCATTCAGTTATTTTTAGTCCCTTATAGTTTCTTTGTATTTTGTTGCTTGAGGAGACGTTTGTCCAGGTTCAAGTGCAAGCACTCTGGTAAAGGGTTCCAGGTCCCATCCTATCTCATAAGGAGTGATGGAAGGATGTACAGGCTGGAGATGCTGATTTGGACATGTAAAACACAGACGGTATTTAAAGTCATGAGCCTAGATGAGACCACCAATGGGAGAAATAGAGGAGAGGTCCAAGGACTGAGCCTTGCAATGTGCCAATAAAAGGAGGTTGAAGAGGTGAAGGGGAACTAGCAGGGGAGACCGAAAAGAATCAACTGGGAGGCAGGAGGAAAGCCATAAGAGTATGGTGACCTGGAAGCCAAGTGAAGACAGTGATTCAAAACCGAGGACATGACTGACTATGTCAACTGCACTGACATGGCCAGAGGAGAACTGGCAATTGACCGCTGGATCTAGCTAGACAGAGGTCATCAATGGCCTTAACAAAGCAATTTCAACGGAGTGGTAGAAAGAAAGACTGACTGTAGTGGCTTCATGAAAGAAGGGAAGGAGTGGAATGGAGACAGTAAATTCAGGCAACACTTTTTAGGAGTTTTGCTATAATGCAGAAAAGAGAAGAAGAGCAGAAGCTTGAAAGACATGCTGAGTCAAGGGAGGGTTTCTTTTTTTCAATAGGTAAAATAAACAGCATTTTTATCTGTTGATGGAGATGACCAAACAGAGAGGGAAAATTGCTTATGCACGTCAGAAATTCCTGGAGTTCTTGAATAGACAAAGCATTAGAAACTACTAAATAGGCTGAGAGATTGGCTTGGTTTAGGTACTAAAGAGTTTGCCTATGATCGTTGTTACAAAAGCAGAGTATGTGAGTAGGTAGATGAGATGACGGGAATCTGGAAGTTCTTTTCTGATTGCTTCCATTTTTTTCTTTTTTTTCAGTTAAGTAGAAATAAAGTCATCAGCTAAGAATGAGGATGGGAGGAAAGGTATTAGGGGTTTGGGGGGAAAGGTATGAAAGTTGAGTAGGAAAGTAGACATTGAATGGACTAGGGATGCATGGTACATGCACATCTGAGGTTCATGGTCATGACTTAAAGTGAAACTTATCGGTATGATTGTTTTTCCCTGGTCACATTCACCTGCATGGGTACAGATGCAGAGAAGTGAATATACCCAGGATTGTGGTTTTACCAAGCAAGTACAATGAAGTGACACAGGAGCCAGATATTGAGGCAAAGGGCAAGGGGAAAAAATACAATGACTGATCATGGAATTTACTCAAGAGTATTAGAGGGAAGGAAGGGCACGAGGCGGGTGAGAGACAGTGAACATATGGTGGTTGATGGATTGTTGTTCCTGAGAGGTTGAAGAATTACTGGAGTCATGTTACAGAGAAAATAAGCTGGAAACATAGGACATGGTGATAAGAAAATGGGATTCTTAAAATTAAGATGCGGAGGAGTTGAAATTAACAGTAATAATGAGATCCAGGCTGGACCAGCTGAAGAAGACTAGAGGAAAAAATCATCATCAGAGGAGGAGGAGTGGCAATGGAAGTGAGAGGCAAGAATATAGAAAGAATCATCCTCATGGATACAGAGATCACCAGAAAACGTGACAGCAGTAGTGTTGTAAAGAGAGACAGTGAGGTAGAGGCTCAGTCTTCAAGGATTGAAGAGAAATAATCTGGGGATAGGGAGACAACTTCACAACATGGGCAGATCATGAATGATTTAGTCTAAGAGCATGAGATTCAAAGTAGAGGGATTAAAGAACATTTTTCCTTAGTATTTTATATATTAAATAAGAAAGCCAAAAGAACACTGGCCTGTGTTTCTTTGCTTAAAGGTTGAATTTATTAGACAGAGTCAAAAAGGAAGTATACCAATTATCTATCATAGCCAGGAAGGCATGAAAAGAGTAATTATGGAAAACAATAGGACCTGGACCAAGGAAATCATCCTTGCTGCATAGCCCAGCCCTAGGTAGGGGGCAGAAATCCACATTATAAAATCCAAAGACATGAGGCAAATGTTGGTCTGATCTGGACCAGCATCAATACCAAACCCGACCTACCATGATGGGCCTTGGCACAAAGGCAGCAGTCTCTGCAAAGAAGCAAACTCACCGAGGCATCAAAGGCTTTAGACCAGACTGATGCAAGACCCCACTCACTATGAGAAATTGGGGTCCCAGCATCTGTTCCCTGACTCGGGGATGCTGAGGGCCCCCTGGAAGCCCTCCAACCAGCTGTAGGGCTGCGCTGGGGCTATTGGGTGCTGACAGTGTTGACCTCAGCTAAATGCCACCCAGAACAGAAATAAGTAAGACACACTCTCCTGTCAGAGAAGACTTAAAATGGGAAATAGATTGGGGTGATAAATCTCACCCCAATCTCAAAGACAGCAAAGTTCATTTTCAAACCTTCTGTGTTTCTTTGTCAGTTTTCTGTACACATTTATGCCTCAACACAGTCTATTTCCATAACAACACTGCTATGCACAATTGTGAGGCGTGTGGAAAACTTATTTGAAATGAATGTTGTCACATCTCAATGCAAACTTCAGGGTGGGAGACAATATAACACCAGAGGCATCGTGAAGCTTTGCGATCTCTTCCTCCAACAGTTCAATTTTGGGTCAAGAAACACACTCAAATGTACTTGGAGCTTTGAATAGGAAATAAACAACAATTTCAGAATCCAAATGGGGAAGAGCATAAGACAAGCAGCTTGCTAAGAAAACAGTGAGTAAAAGATCACAGTGTTCACTTCGGCATGAGAATGACTTTTCAGGACAAAATAAGGAGGATTTCACATGAAGCTGCATATTCATTCTCCAATACACAGGCCCAAGGCACTATGTCAGGGAGTGCTCTGACAGATTCTTTTTTTTTTTTTTTTTGAAAGGAGTCATTTGAGTAGTAACCGAAAACCCCACTGCCACTAAAGCACTCAACGGCAAACCTCATCAGAAGCCCTAACCACAGACTCATATCTGATGTCCTCAGAGAACAAAGAAAAGCAATTTCTGGGGTAGCAACCATTTTTCCAGTGTTCAGAGAGCTCTAGTACTGATAACTCTTCTGACTCCTAGCAAAGAGCTCTAGAAAGACCATTCTCAAGTTATGTACAGCCAAATCTTAAAATGTACCTGCAGAAGTCCTAACAAGTTTGATAAATATTGGCTCTGGTGTTGACATTGTACTGTTGAGGCTAAGCATAGACTTTTATTCTAATGTGCCTCAACAACAAAAAGCAATTAAAAGCTCAGGACAAGGAGCCCCTGGAACCCTCGTACACTGCTGGGGGGAATGGAAAATGTTGCAACAGCCTTGGGAGACAGTTTGGCAGTTCCTCAAAAGGTTACACATAGAATTACCATGTGACTCAGCAATTCTATTCCTAGGTATAGACCCAAGAGGAATGAAAACACAACACCCACACAAAAACTTGTACATAAATGCTCATGGCAGCATTACTCATAATGGCCAAAAACATGGAAACAACCTAAATGTCTACCAATTGATGAATGGATAAATAAACTGTGGTATATCCATACAGAGGAATATTATTCAGCAATAAAATAAAGTATCAGTATACACTACAACATAGGTGAGCCTTGAAAACACCGATAAATTAAAGAAGCTAGTTACAAAAAATTTCATATTTTCATTCCATTTATATGAAATGTCTAGAATTGGCAAATCTACAGAGACACAAAGTAGATTGGTGGTTGCCAGGTGCTGGGGGAGGTTGGAGGGAAATTGGGAGTGACCGCTAATGGGCACAGGGTTTCTTTTGGGGCTGAAGAAAATGTTCTATTTGTGGTTATCGCTGTAAAACTCTGTGAATATACTAAAAATCATTGAGTCGTAAACTTGAAATGGATGAAATGTATGATGAGTGAACTATATCTCAGTAAAACTATTATTTTAAAAAGCTAAGGACAAATATTAAGCCAGAATTAACATCTTCCTTTATGAATATCTCTATACCAAATATTTTTCTTTGCCATTGTTAGAATTTGGAATTCACAGGTGACCAACATCTAAAGAGTGATTCTTTGTGATTTAAGAATGCCTGTCCATTTTTTCCATGTTGCTTTATATAGAATATAGAAAGTTGTGAAAAAAAGAGAAGAGGGGTAGGTGTGTTTGTTCCCATGAGGAGGAGAAATGTCCAGGAGCCAGAAAAGTAGCATCTGCTCCTGCTGCCTGTGACTAAAATTAAGCTCTAATTTAGGTTTCAACTAAAATTATCATAATTGAAATAAAACTAACAAACTAGATGTGACTTGCAATTTTCTCATCATTTAGGAGAGAAGAGGCCAAATGGTAACCTGAGGATAGTGGGCTTCTCCCCTGCAGGGTGACCTTATGGTTTTGGATGGACGAAGACCATTGACAGAACTGTACTTCTTCCCAGGTCCTCCCAATCCATGATAAATAAGTTGTATATGGAGGAAACCAAAGGAGGCAATGGAGATGAGCACCTTGAAATTGCTTGGAACTTAGGGAATTTATGGGGGCTCTTTTCTTTATTTGACTGTTCTTCTTTGGTTCTTTCTTAAAGAGAGACTTTCACACACAATCACACACACACACACCTGGGGGTGGGGGTGTGTGTGAGTGTATATAATCTTACACCTATAGTGGTCCACAAATACTGATTTAAGAAAACAAAACAGCATTTACCGCAAATATGTGCTCCAAATATGTGTTTAATTCAAACTGTAAATATTAACACAATGATGATAATTTAAAAAATATAACCAGAAGCGAGCACTCCAGGGTTCTGGGAAGAAGCCAAGTGCTGAAGTATGTCTGGTTTGCTCCATAATAATGTCAACTCCTGTCTTTCTCACAAAAGGAAAAAAGGGAACATGGTCTTGTTATAAAGAAAACCCACTGACTTCATGTACAACTTGGGAGAAGTCACATCTCCGTTGGGTATCTATTTTACCTATTCAAAGGACTAGCAAGCTTCTACTGAAAATACAGAGGAATAGAAATATCCTCAGCTGAAAGGTACCAAGTCTGAGAAAATACATATAATTGTATGATTAACACAAACAGTCCTTTATAAACAAAATGGCATTTTCATTTGTAATATTGGCTGACAAGGAGAATCAAGTAAAAAGAAAATATATTAATGTATACAAATGGGGAAATTACATTCCATATTATATAAAGCAGTGATTTCACCATGAGCTTTGACACATTCTGTATAGAAAGATTTATCGGATTTTTCTCATTTTAGATCTCTGAAAGGGGATCTTATCAGAAACGAAATGTAAATGGTGGCAGTTATTGTTCTGAATGTAAAGATAGTGTTTAAAAGCATATTCTTGCACTTCAAGCAATAGATTCCTAGCTATCAGGTTAAATAATGTGTTATGTTTATCCTTATTTATTCTGCAACTATTAATAATAATTGGCTATATTTTAACTTTTCTATTTCCACAGAAATGATGATGGTCTGCTTCTTTCTGTTTCTCTGTAATGGCTTGGGTCATAATCAACCAATATCAGTTGTCAAGATCTTAGAGAAATATGTCTGAACCTCCCAAGAATAATTAATCTAAATCCTTTGTGCAGACACTGGGTGTAGTATGATATGAGTCACTGATTTTCTCCTCTACAGTTGATATATTCAGCAAGAAGAAAGACTTTTTGTTTAGTAGCAATGGTACTTTATTTTTTCCCAAGGTCAAATACATTTAGGTAAGATTTGTTCATCCACAGATGGACCTAATGCCAGACTTTGGAAATTTAAGAATTTCTGATACAGTCTGCTTTGTTGATATAGGTGTGTTGGTGCATTTTATTTGTTTTATGCTTCTGTTGTCTAATTTATGTATTTTGTATACTTTGAAGTACAGCATACATACAAAAGAGTATGAAATGTATAAATGTAATTGTATAGTTTAAGAAACAGTAATAAAATAAAATACTTGCATCTGACTCTCAGACCAATAAGTAGAATATTCCCATACATTCCCAAATTATATTTACTACTTTTGTATGTAACCTTAAACAATTCATAGTTTGGTTTTACCTATTTTTATACTTTACTTAAATTGAATAATACTAAATATATTCTCTTCTGAGATTTGTTTCTTTCACAGTATGTTTTTGAAATTCATCCATGTTGATGAATATAGCTATTGTTCATGATGTTGGTTTATTTTTCACACAAATATCTACCCCTTCCAAAGACATATAGACTGATTTGCCTCTTTGGAATAGAATAAGCATTAGATGAATGGGCCTAGTCTGTTGAGTTACATAATTTCAAAGACAGGAAGTATATAATTCTCCATTTCTTTCTTTCTTCCTCTTCCTCTGCACCCCACCCTCAGATTCCCCCTCCCAAAAAAAAAAAAAAAGCCACTTTTGCAGTGCTATTCCAGTTTTTATCTTGGAAAGTTTAGAACCAAAAAAAGGTACAGCACCAGGATTCAGAAAACAGGTAGTCAACTGAGAAAATGCTGAAAACATTTTTGCTGCATAGCTCTTTTCTTCTGCTCAATCATGCCGCCAGAAATAGCTAGCAACAGCTGCATCTTGCCACCTGGGTTCTTACCTCCTAGTGACCACATAGCTAAAGGAGGGCTTGCAAGAAAGCTAAAAGCTAGCCTCGAGCTGCTAGAAGATAGGTTTGAGTTGTTAGGGCAGAAGTGAATGAAAATGCTATCATCTTAACAGCTGCTCCAGAGATTTGGGTTTAGAAAAATACATTGGTAGTTTACTTGATGGATTAGTTAGAACCTGAGAGTGTGGATCTACAGAAGTAAAGGGGAATTTTTTTCTACTACTTAGCATTAGAAACAACCAGAAATTTGGGGCATTAGAAGAGTTGGGGAAAAGAGAGAAGCCAGAATGTTGATGTAAGGCTGCAGCAACATTTGGGGTGCAGGTAATCAGGAAACTTACTCCTGATGATGGGATATATGAGTGATTTTTAAGAAAAGATATGGAAAATAATAAAGTTTAACTGATTTAACTTCATTTTTAAAATAACGTTAAAATAATAAATTGCCTTGCATTGCTGGATACAAATCTCCCAATCTCTAGTAAAGTGTACTGTAGACAATAACTGCCTTTATGTGACTGGGTTTCCTTGTAGAAATTAAGAGATTGAATTTCATATCTGGATTGATGTGGGGAGAACAAAAGCAGCAAGTATGGCATGTTAATATGACCCATAAACAGATAAACCTGTGAGAACAGGAAACTGCAGACAGAGGTGAACTGGAGAACCACACTTCTACTCCAGCCTGGGAAAGGCAAACAGCTTGGGGAGGGTTTTGGACATATGCTCAGTGTGCGGTGGTGATTCAAGCCCATCTTACCTACGATTCAAGAGGCAAGGTGGCTCCAACCATCTGACAGGGTAGGACAAGAATATATTAACCTCCTTTTGGTTTCTATCTGGGAACACCATAAAATTAGAGAATAAAGCAAGATTATGAACCATAATGTGCTATTTCTGTGACATAAGGGTAAGAAGGTAATAGGAGTTCAGAAATGAAATACATCAGCAAGGAGTAGAGTATTTGAAACCATCATGTGGGACATGAAATTTGTACCAGACTTGGGAAGAATCTATGGCATTTAGGAAGATGGGGGGCAGAAAGAGGGAAGACCTTGTTGGAGGGAAGTGGGGAAGAATTGCATGAGCTAAAATATATAAATGAGAATTGACTACAACTGAATGAAAACAGTGCTAAATGAAGGTATAACTAATATGGGGAAATTCAGAGAAAGGATGGTTAATTTTGTCTGATGCTGAAAAGCTCAGCATCTATTAAAAAAAAAATCCTTATTCTTAAAGTCTCTAAAGCTTCCTCTTTAGAGACTTTAAGAATAAGGATTTTTTTTTTAATAGATCTTTATTGGAGTATAACTGCTTCACAATACCGTGTTAGTTTCTGTTGCAAAACAAAGGAAATCAGCCATATGCACACACGTGTCCCCATATCCCCTCCCTCTTGAGCATCCCTCCCATCCTCCCTATCCCACCCCTCTAGGTCATTGCAAAGCACCGAGCTCATCTCCCTGTGCTATGCTACTGCTTCCCACCAGCCAACTATTTTACATTCGGTAGTGTATATATGTCGATGCTACTCTCACTTCGCCCCAGCTTCCCCCTCCCACCCCATGTCATCAAGTCCATTCTCTATGCCTACCTCTTTATTCCTGCCCTGCAACTAGGTTCAACAGTACATTTTTTTTTGTATTCCATAAATATGCGTTAGCATGCGGTATTTGTTTTTCTCTTTCTGACTTACTTCACACTGTATGACAGACTCTAGGTCCATCCACCTCACTACAAACAACCCAATTTCGTTTCTTTTTATGGCTGAGTAATATTCCATTGCATATATGTGCCACATCTGCTTTATCCACTCATCTGTCGATGGACATTTAGGTTGGTCCCATGTCCTGGCTACGTAAATGGTGCTACAATGAATATTGTGGTGCATGTCTCTTTTTGAATTATGGTTTTCTCAGGGTATATGCCCAGTAGTGGGATTGCTGGGTCATATGGTAGTTCTATTTTTAGTTTTTTAAGGAACCTCCATACTGTTTTCCATAGTGGTTGTATCAATTTACATTCCCACCAACAGTGTAGGAGGGTTCCCTTTTCACCACAACCTTTCCAGCATTTATTGTTTCTAGCTTTTTTGATGATGGTCATTCTGACTGGTGTGAGGTGATACCTCATTGTAGTTTAGATTTGCATTTCTCTAATAATTAGTGATGCTGAGCATCCTTTCATGTGCCTCTTGGCCATCTGTATGTCTTCTTTGGTGAAATGTCTATTTAGGTCTTGTGCCTATATTTTAAATGGATTGTTTGTTTTCTTGATATTGAGCTCCATGAGTTGTTTGTATATTTTGGACATTAATCCTTTGTTCGTTGTTTCATTTGCAAATATTTTCTCCCATTCTGAGGGTTGTCTTTTTGTCTTGTTTTTGGTTTCCTTTGCTGTGCAAAAGCTTTCAACTTTAATTAAGTCCAATTTGTTTATTTTTGTTTTTATTTCTGTTACTCTAGGAGGTGGGTCAAAAAAGATCTTGTTGTGCTTTACGTAAAAGAGTGTTTTTCCTATGTTTTTCTCTAAAAGTTTTATAGTGTCTGATCTTACATTTAAGTCTTTAATCCATTTTGAGTTTACTTTTGTGTATGGTGTTAGGGAGTTTCCTACTTTCATTCTTTTACATGTAGCTGTACAGTTTTCCCAGCACCACTTATTGAAGAGGCTGTCTTATCTCCACTGTATGTTCTTGCTTCCTTTGTTGTCAATTAGGTGTCCATATGTGCATGGGTTTATCTCTGGGCTTTCTATCCTGTACCATTGATCTATATTTCTGTTTTTGTGCCAGTACCATACTGTCTTCATTACTGTAGCTTTGTGGTATAGTTTGAAGTTGGGGAGCCTGATTCCTCCAATTCTGTTTTTCTTTCTCAGGATTGTTTGGCTATTCGGGATCTTTTGTGTTTCCATATGAATTGTAAGATTTTTCATTCTAATTCTGTGAAGAATGCCATTGGTAGTTTGATAGGGACTGCAATGAATCTGTAGATTGCATTGGGTAGCATAGTCATTTTCACAATATTGATTCTTCCAATCCAAGAACATGGTATATTCCTCCATCTGTTTATGTCATCTTTGATTTCTTTCATCAGTGTTTTATAGTTTTCTGAGTACAAGTCCTTTGCCTCCTTAGGCAGGTTTATTCCTAGGTATTTTATTCTTTTTGTTGCAATGGTAAATGGGAGTGTTTCCTTAATTTCTCCTTCTGATTTTTCGTTGTTGGTGTATAGGAATGCCAGAGATTTCTGTGCATTAATTTTGTATCCTGCAACCTTACCAAATTCATTGATTAGTTCTAGTAGTTTTCTGGTGGCGTCTTTAGGATTTTCCGTGTATAGTATCATGTCATCGGCAAATAGTGACAGTTTTACTTCTTCTTTTCCAATTTGTATTCCTTTTATTTCTTTTTCTTCTCTGCTTGCTGTGGCTAGGACTTCCAAAACTATGTTGAATAACAGCAGTGAGAGTGGACATCCTTGTCTTGTTCCTGATCCTAGTGGAGATGCTTTCAGTTTTTCACCATTGAGTATGATGCTTGCTGTGGGTTTGTCATATATGGTCTTTATTATGTTGAGGTAGGTTCCCTCTATGCCCATTTTCTGGAGAGTTTTTATCATAAATGAGTGTTGAATTTTGTCAAAAGCTTTTTCTGCATCTATTGAGATGCTCATATGGTTTTTATTCCTTAATTTGTTAATGTGGTGTATCACATTGATTGATTTGCATATATTGAAGAATCCTTGCATCCCTGGGATAAATCCCACGTGATCATGGTGTATGATCCTTTTAATGTGCTGTTGGATTCTGTTTGCTAGTATTTTGTTCAGGATTTTTGCATCTATGTTCATCAGTGATATTGGTCTATAATTTTCTTTTTTGTGATATATTTTTCTGGTTTTGGTATCAGAGTGATGGTGGCTTCGCAGAATGAATTTGGGAGTGTTTCTCCCTCTGCAATTTTTTGGAAGAGTTTGAGAATGATCGGCGTTAGCTTTTCTCTAAATGTTTGATAGAATTCACCTGTGAAGCCATCTGCTCCTGGACTTTTGTTTGTTGGAAGATTTTTAATTACGGTTTCAATTTCATTACTTGTGATAGGTCTGTTTATATTTTCTAATTCTTCCTGGTTCAGTCTTGGAAAATTGTACCTTTCCAAGAATTTGTCCATTTCTTCGTGGTTGTCCATTTTATTGACATATAGTTGTTTGTAGTAGTCTCTTATAATCCTTTGTATTTCTGCAGTGTCAGTTGTGATTTCTCGTGTTTCATTTCTAATCTTATTGATTTGCGTCCTCTCCCTTTTTTTCTTGATGAGTCTGGCTAAGGGTTTATCAATTTTGTTTATCTTCTTAAAGAACCAGCTTTTAGTTTTATTGATCTTTGCTACTATTTTCTTCATTTCTATTTCATTTATTTCTGCTCTGATCTTTATGATTTCTTTCCTTCTACTGACTTTGGGTTTTCTTTGCTCTTCTTTCTCTAGTTGTTTTAAGTGTAGGATTAGATTGTTTATTTGAGATGTTTCTTGTTTCATGAGGTAGGATTGTATTGCTATAAACTTCCCTCTTAGAACTGCTTTTGCTGCGTCCCATAGGTTTTGCGTCATCATGTTCTTGTTGTCATTTGTTTCTATGTATTTTTTTATTTCTTCTTTGATTTCTTCAGTGATCTCCTGGTTATTTATTAGCGCACTGTTTAGCCTCCATGTATTTGTGTTTTTTACAGTTTTTTTCCTGTAATTGATTTCCAATCTCATAGCATTGTGGTCAGAAAAGATGCTTGATACGATTTCAATTTTCTTAAATTTTCCAAGGCTTGATTTGTGACCCAAGATGTGATCTATCCTGGAGAATGTTCCATGTGCACTTGAGAAGAAAGTGTATTCTGCCACTTTTGGGTGGAATGTTCTATAAATATCAATTAGATCTATCTGGTCTATTGTGTCATTTAAAGCTTGTGTTTCCTTATTTATTTTCTGTTTGGATGATCTGTCCATTGGTGTAAGTAGGATGTTAAAGTCCCCTACTATTATTGTGTTACTGTCGATTTCTCCTTTCATTATTGTTAGCATTTGCCTTATGTATTGAGGTGCTCCTATGTTGGGTGCATAAACATTTATAATTGTTATATCTTCTTCTTGCGTTGATCCTTTGATCATTATGTAGTGTCCCTCCTTATCTCTTGTAACAGTCTTTATTTTAAAGTCTATTTCATCTGATACAAGTATTGCTACTCCAACTTTCTTTTGATTTCCATTTGCATGGAATATCTTTTTCCATCCCTTCACTTTCAGTCTGTATGTGTCCGTAGGTCTGAAGTGGGTCTCTTGTAGACAGCATATATATGGGTCTTGTTTTTGTATCCATTCAGCCAGTCTGTGTCTTTTAGTTGGGGCATTTAATCCATTTACATTCAAGGTTACTATCGATATGTATGTTCCTATTCCCATTTTCTTAATTGTTTTGGGTTTGTTTTTGTGTGTGTTTTTCTTCACTTGTGTTTCCCACTTAGAGAAGTTCCTTTAGCATTTGTTGTAAAGCTGGCTTGGTGGTGCTGAATTCTCTTAGCTTTTGTTTGTCTGAAAAGCTTTTGACTTCTCTATAGAGTCTGAATGAGATCCTTGCTGGGTAGAGTAATCTTGGTTGTAGGCTTTTCTCTTTCATTACTTTAAGTATATCCTGCCACTCCCTTCTGGCCTGCAGAGTTTCCACTGAAAAATCAGCTGATAACCTTATGGGGATTCCTTTGTATGTTATTTTTTGTTTTTCCCTTACTGCTTTTAATATTTTTTCTTTGAATTTAATTTTTGTTAGTTTGATTAATATGTGTCTTGGAGTGTTTTTCCTAGGGTTTATCCTGTATGGGACCCTCTGTGCTTCCTGGACTTGGGTGACTATTTCCTTTCCCATGTTAGGGAAGTTTTCCACTATAATCTCTTCAAATATTTTCTCAGACCCTTTTTCTTTTTCTCTTCTTCTTCTGGGACCCCTATAATTCGAATATTGGTGCATTTAGTGTTGTCCCAGAGGTCTCTGAGATTGTCTTCAATTATTTTCATTCTTTTTTCTTTATTCTGCTTCTCAGCAGTTATTTCCACCATTTTGTCTTCCAGCTCACTTATTCGTTCTTCTGCCTCCGTTATTCTGTTACTGATTCCTTCTAGTGTATTTTTCATTTCAGTTATTGTGTTGTTCATCTCGTTTGTTTGTTCTTTAGTTCTTCTAGATCTTTGTTAAACATTTCTTGTATTTTCTCAATCCGTGCTACCATTCTATTTCCAAGATTCTGGATCATCTTTACTATCATTACTCTGAATTCTTTTTCAGGTAGATTGCCTATTTCCTCTTCATTTATTTCGTCTTGTGGGTTTTTACCTTGCTCCTTCATCTGTGACATATTTTTTTGCTGTCTCTATATTTTTTTTTTTTATGAGTGGGATTGTGTTCCTGTTTTACTGGTTGTTTGGCCTGAGGCTTCCAACACTGGAGTTTGTAGGCTATTGGGTAGAGCTGGGTCTTGGTGCTGAGATGAGGAACTCTGTGAGACCTCACTCCAATGAATATTGCCTGGGGTCTGAGGTTCTCTGTTAGTCCAGTGGTTCGGACTCGGAACTCCCACGGCAGGAGCTTCCACCCGACCCCAGGCTCGCAAATCAAGATCCCACAAGCCGCATGGGGTGGCAAGAACAAAAACAAAAAAAGAACAATAACAAAGTAAAACATAAAATTAGACTAGGAAACTAACAGATATGTTAGAAAGAATGTAAAAATAAAAATACAGATGAATCAACAACCAGAAGGTAAATCAGTACCACAGTAGTAAAAACGAGGAGGGAAAAGAAAAAAAAAAAAAAAAAAAAAGGAGAGGGGGGGAAAGGCCTTGACTGTGGAGAGTGGGGCCTAAGCAAGGGCGAGGTTTGGGGGTGGGCGAGGCCAATGCTCAGGATCCACAGGGCTGGAAAAGGCCCTGGGGGCTTTGGGGGTGGGGTGGGGCTTAGGCTCAAGGAACAGAAGAGGCCCAGGCATGGCCCCCACCCCGGTCTCAGAGGGCGGGGGACCTCACCTTGGAGCCCAGCAGGCTTCCTGGGCTCAAGTGGGGGCGTAAACGCCCTCCTCTCCTCTCCTGCTCCTCCATTCTGGGGTCTGGGAGGATCCCTCCCACCTGCCTCTCCTGATCTCTCTGGTCTCCCTCCTATGCCCCCAAGGACCCATGCAGCCTGGAGGGGGCTTGGAGGGCAGGGGATCGGCCCAGAAGCTCAGCAGTCTCCCCGGCCCGAGTGGGCCAGGCAATTGCCCTCCACTCCTCTCCCTCTCTTCTCGGAGAGTCCCTCCCACCTGCCTCTTCTGATCTCTCTGGCCTCAGGGGTGCCGATCTTGTCTGACCTCCACTTCTCCTCCCCCCTCGGTCCCCCTATGTCCTAGCGGTTCACTCTGGGGTTCCTCCCATCTCCTTGGGGGTCAGAGTCCCCCAACAGCGGCCAGCAGGCACCCTAGTTGTGGGGAGATGTTAACTCTGTGTCTTTCCACACCCAGAATGATAAGGATTTAAATGGGCAGATAATGGAGGAGAATTTCTGTTTCTCACAAGACAGCAGATAAAATAAACTTCCTAAAAATGTTAAATACAATTATTTTTTAAAAATCTATTCTAGTGCATGGCTGAGCTTGCAAGACTATAAGAAAATAAAGGAAATCCTAAAAAGATAACAGAAAGAAAGTACAAGAATCCAAGGTGGCAAGCAGTCTCTCAATCCAGCAACTCCCTAAGGCACTTGCCAATTCCCAGTAATCCAGATAGAAAGCAATCTATAGGCAAACACTACCCAAAAGGAAAGTGATATTGCTGTTTATATTAACTTAAAATGCATTTACATTCAAAGGCAATAAGAATTTTTAGTGAAAAATAATATAAATACCTAATGCTAAAAGATTCAGTCCTCCAGGAAGATGTAATAATTCTAAATTTGTATACAGAAAATAATAAAAATTCCAAATAAATAAAGCAAAATTTGACAGAACTAATAAGCAAACTTGAAAGACTCACTATAATATTTGGAGATTTTTTAACAGAGAGCTTTCAGTAACTATCTGATGACAGAGGACAACAACAGCAACAAATAAACTAAAAGAGATATAAAACAACTTGAGGGCTTCCCCGGTGGCACAGTCGTTAAGAATCCACCTGTCATTGCAGGGGACACGGGTTCGAGCCCTGGTCCAGGAAGATCCCACATGCCACGGAGCAACTAAGCCCATGCACCACAACTACTGAGCCCATGTGCCACAACTACTGAAGCCCACGCGCCTAGAGCCCATGCTCTGCAACAAGAGAAGCCACTACAATGAGAAGCTCATGCACCGCAATGAAGAGTAGCCCCCGCTCGCTGTTACTAGAGAAAGCCCACGCACAGCAACAAAGACCTAACGCAGCCAAAAAAAAAAACAACTTGAACGGAATTAACAAACAATATAAATTATAGTTATAATTTATACACATACTTTCATCTGTGGCACATTTATGAATATTGACCATAGAGCAGACCATAAAACACATCCATACATATTTCAAATGATAGATATCATACGTATCACATTCTCTGACCATAATGATTCAGTCAAGTGAGAAACAAAGAAAATTAGATTAAAATATCACGATTGGTGATTTTTTAAATATATATATATAAATAACTCATGGGTCAAATAATGAACCATAATGGAAATTGGAAAATGTTACATATCAAATCCTGGGAAGCCCACGGAATTCCCTGGTGGTCCAATGGTTAAGACTCTGCACTTTCACTGCCAAGGGCCCGGGTTCAATCCCTGGTCAGGGAACTAAGATCCCGCAAGCCACGTGGAGCAGCCAAAAAAAAAAAAAAAAAAACCTGGTAAATGCAACTAAATCATTACTTAGAAAGAAATGTGTAAACTTAAATGTTTGTATTTGAAAAGAAAGGCTGAACATTATTGGGCTAAGCATCAATTTAAGAATTTAGAAGCTTAACAAGAAAAATTCCAAAGAAGCTGAAAGGCAGCATTGGGTCAGATTCTGCAGTGCTGCTACGGAACATGAGTCTACTGTCCAGCTAATGTAGAGTCTGTGCACTTTTTAGGAAAGAACAGGTATTGTATTCATTAGGAAAATTTGTGTTGTATATGACAAAAAAAAATTCAAAGTGGATTAAACAAAAAAGGAACTTAGTGGCTGATGAAAACGAAAAAGCTAACAGAGATTTACTTAGGAGTTCAAACAATGTCCCCAGAACCCACTCTCTCTCCATCTCGAAACCCACCCTTCTCCACATTGGATTTATTCTCAAGCTTCTGTTGGTGGCTAGACTGTTGCCAGGAGCTACAGACCCACATCTTCTGTGGATTTACCCAGCCCCAGAAAAACTGCATTGCCGTCTCGTGTGCCATCTCTGAATCAATTTCTCTGCACAGGACATTACAAAATGTTCTATTTGTGTAGGCCTGAGTCATGTCCACCTCAAATATATGATATATGTGCAGAAGAGTCTGGTTTCTCAAAGGAAATCTAGTTTACTTTTACAAGACGAGGGACGAACACCTTCTAGCCAAAAAATGAACAACCATTTGAATCTGCTCTCAACCCGTGTTTCCTGGGACAAGTCTGGTGGTAGAGGCAGAGCGGGGTTCAGCCCGTAGCACCCCTGCTCTGGCTAACACCATCTCCAACCTGCCCTCTTCAGTTAAGACTTCCGGAAAGTGTCTCCCCCCATCCCCACCCAGCCAAGTGCCAAAGTTTAAATTTCATGTGCTTTGATGACTTGATATATGTACACTGCCGCTCCACTGTTCCAGAGGCTGTGGGCAGTGAAATGAGAGGGCAGAAATGAAAGAGCACATAGGATATCAACATTACCAAGGTGCTTCATTAAGCCTTATAAATCTGTCTTCCCTGATGACACTCTGACAATGGGGTGGCGTTCCACCAAGCGCTTCCCTGGCCATGTAGATACTTACATTCCTTTTACAAATATGGTACATAATATGGTGGCATTTTACAGTTTAACGTCAAATTCATTCATTAGGATACTTTTTGTTCATTTGTCCTCTCGGTTTCATTAGAGTTATCTGGACCCGAGGTAATAATATTTTTGAATTTCCACTTATAAATCTGATTCCATGATTTTGAGAGGGCTTTCCTGTTTTTTTTGTTTTTGGTGGGCACTGGTCAGAGGGATCCATTCGACTTATACTGGGAAGGTGGGAAGGGCAGGTACAGCACAAAGCAACATAATATTTGCTGGGAACTCTCTAGCTTCCAAAAAAACAAAAATATTTTTAAAATTAAACTATAGTTAAATGAATATCCAGGGTAACCCTGTAAGGGAAAAAAGACAGGAAGAACTCTAAAAAGTGTTCATGCAATGTTGAAGGATGTGGAGCGGGTCCTTGCTAATTGTATGGATAATACGGGAACCTCTCATTTCATCATTGGCTGGTAAAGTTAACTTACTTTGTCCAGCCCATCTATTTTCTGAATTCTTGCAACTTCCAAACTGTGCCCCAAAAGTTGGGACATCCCTTCAGCCTGATGCAAACCTAGGACTTTTAGGCAAAGGATAGATTCATTGACAATGGAAGCATAGGGTTCTCAAAACACAGTGACAAATAAAATTTTGTTTCGATGATGTTTAAATTATTCTAATGTCATTGTAGAAGATTCCGCCTCATTTGGTTACATGTATATGTATATATATGTATATGCATACATGTTTGTGTATAAGTACATGTTTGTGTTTATTTTCAAATATTTAAAGAAAAATAATTAGCCTGACAAAATGCAAAGAACAACTTCTAAGGGAAAGACCTTCTAAGACAAAGACCTAGTCACTATACATATTTTTTGGTGGCAAGAGACTTATAAACAACAAAAATTTATTTCTCACAGTTCTGGAGGCCAGAAGTTCAAGATCAGAGGGCCAGCATACCCAGTTCTGGTAAAGGCCCTGTTTCGGGTTACAGACTGACAACTTTTCTCTGTGTCCTTACATGGTAGAAGGGGTATATTTTTTAATAAGACCTGAAGAGCAAGTTTTAAAATACAGATTTTAATAGCCAAAAGAAAAAAATTAAATCCTATAAGATTCAGCACCTAGGGGGACTTCCCTGGTGGTCCAGTGGGTAAGACTTCGCCTTCCAATGCAGGGGGTGTGGGTTCGATCCCTAGTGTGGGAGCTAAGATCCCACATGCCTCTGTGGCCAAAAAACATAAAACAGAAGCAATATTGTAACACATTCAATAAAGACTTTAAGAAAAAAGATTCACCACGCAGGAATAATCACTATAGATCTTTTGAGGATATCTTCCTTGTCTTTACACATTTAGACACATATTTCATTTATGTGAAGTATATTTAATTATATACTATATACCTACTGTACATAAGCCTTGTAACATACTTTCCCACTTAATATTTTTAGCTGTTGATTTTCTCTACCAATATTCCTCTGGTTTAAAGTCTCTTCTTATGGTTAAAAGTAAGGGCATTAGGGGCTTCCCTGGTGGCACAGTGGTTAAGAATCCGCCTGCCAATGCAGGGGACACAGGTTCGAGCCCTGGTCCAGGAAGATCCCACATGCCGTGGCGCAACTAATCCCATGTGCCACAACTACTGAGCCTGCGCTCTAGAGCCCGTGAGCCACAACTACTGAGCCCGTGTGCCACAACTACTGAAGCCCACGTGCCTAGAGCCCGTGCTCCGCAACAAGAGAAGCCACTATGATGAGAAGCCCGCACACCACAATGAAGAGTAGCCCCCACTCGCCACAACTAGAGAAAGCCCACACACAGCAACAAAGACCCAACACAGCCAAAAATAAAATTAAATTAAATTAAAAAAAAAAAAAAAAGTAAGGGCATTAATGTGTTTTTAAACTTTAAAACATTGAATGCAGTATTGAACAGGAACATATGTTTTAAATTTTTTATCAAAATTTAATTCAATGATAAAGCACAGAGAGAACATGTGATAGCTGACAAAATCTGGACTGTTCACCAAAACAACTACTCTTTTAACTCAGTCATTTTTAAGCTTGTTTAATGTTCACCAAAACAACTACTCTTTTAACTCAGTCATTTTTAAGCTTGTTTAAGTCACAGACTTCTTTAAGAATCTAATAAAAGCTTTGATCTTCTCTGCAGAAAAATGGACATGAATGCAACGTTTGCAAATGATTTCAAAGAGTTTCTATTAATATTAAACCCATCCGTAGAGCCCCAGTGGACTACAGAACTTGGCTTAAGTACCCTGATATTTTTGAAAGTTTTGCTGCTAAAGAAACTAACCTTACTCAGAACAGGAATTCAATTAAATGTTTCTAGTAAACAAATTAGCACCAATCTCTTAAAATATTATATTTACATTCTTATCACAATAAAAATGAAGACTCCTATCATTTTGATCATCACTGATGTTTACTATCATCTTCCAATTAAACAGTATTTATCGAGCATGATCTATGTGCCATGCTCAGCATGGAACCAAACAGATGCTAAAATAAATGCCCTCTCCCTCCAAAATGTATGACTAAGTGAGAAAAAGAAATAATGAAAACCAGAAGGTGATAAATGCTAAGTTAAGAGTAGATCAAAGTACTATGGCATCCCAGTGCTTAACCTAGAACAATATAAGAATAAAATTTGAGGAAAATAAGTATTTGCAAACCATGCTAAGTATATATTTGATCAGAAAATTCACTTAGAAAATATTTTAAATCAGTTTTTCACGGTGGAAGGCAGTGTAAATATTTTGTACAAATAGAAGAGAAACATGCCAAATATAATTTTTCTTTCTTTCCCTCTAGACAAAGGTTAATTTTCCTAATCTTCCCAGGAAATTCTTAAATTCCTATCAGTAAAACTCTCTTCAGTCAACATGTGTATGCAATTTCCCCACTGTAACAGGCTATATCATGCGTGCCACAAGACAGCAAATTGTCATGGACAGAATCTTTGCTTCCCAGAATAGCATGCATATTTATGAAGCTGTGAACTTGAAAAGAACAAGCTAATCTTAACCAAACACGGCTGTTGAAAGGGGTTCTTGCTGGATCTCAGAATTAAGAGTGTACAGGAAGAAAGGAATAGAATGGAATGGAAACGGAAACAAGAATGAAAATGGCACCTCAGAAATTACTTTCACCCCTAACTTCCCAGAGTTAATAACACAGACTTAAATAAGTCTTGCTATCTTTTACGTAAGTCTGATGCAATACCTACTAGTTAATTATAGAGAAGAGGAAATAATGTTGATTATTCTGATGATCTTTATTTCTAATTTTTAGACTGTCTACAACTCAGGGGCTTATTTTGGATATTGTGCTGCATGTACTTTCTGTTTTCCTAATGCTTCACATCTACAGCATTGTCTTGGTACCAGCAATAAATATTTTCTGTCTCATTATAATTATTTGACTAAGAAGAACTGAAATGAATCTCAATTACTTTTCTAAGTAGGATAATGAATACCAAATTCAAAGATCATCACAAATGCTTTCAAGGAAGCAGTACATAAGGAATCAATTGTGTTCCTTTTAACATAACATCTAATGTTGTCAGTTAAATAAAATGAAGATCATCTAAGAAACTGGTCCTCTAAACATAAGAATAACTATTTTCTTAAAGATTGAAAAGTATCTACAAAGTGCGATACTAACATTTTAATAAATGCTTTCTCTCATCTTACTGATCACCACATTAGAGTAGTAGTTAAATGTCATTACTGCTCCATATTGATGCCCTCAACTCTTCATCTTATCTCTCTCTTTAAATTACTTCTTCATTTCTCAACAACTGATGGAAGTAATGTAAATCCCAAAAAGCAGCAATTATGCAAAAACTAAACTCAAAACCATTTTCTTTCCCCCGCCCCGCCCCCCCGCCCTGCAACAGCTTGTAAGCATAATTAATCAAATCAAGCTTCCCTCTCATCCTGGAGAGCTGTAATTTCAAGAAGCAAATTACAGCATTCTTGCAGCAGTACATATAAAGTATATTAAGAAAATATGTATATGAAGTAGGAGTGTGTTCTTGGTGATAAATTTAATTTTATTAAATCTCACTCTGTATCATGAATTCATATTCATATTATATATGCTGCCCATTGAAGGAGCTATCTTACTATTAGGAATTTTGAATAATTCAATATAAAGTAAATTAAGATATTTCCTATGCCACAATACATCAGTCAAAAGAATATAATTAATGGACACTTCATCCTCAGGAATAATGTCAAACATATGTAACCAATTATATTGATAAGTACACCTTGGCAGTTCAATTTTTAATAGACTCATCACACACATCTAGAAAATTCAAAAGTAGCATTTTTTTAAACTGTCTATAGTGTTCCAAAATGTCCACAATTAGGATATTACCCACTTCTAGTGAGATAAGTATTTTTTTCAATTTTTCCAGGAAACTGCCTTTAGAAAGAATAGAAACTCCTATTCTTTGCAGAAATGTATGGCTATTACTCCCTCGTTTTGAAGATTCACTATGCCTATGTATCTAAATAACTGACCACGATTACGAATGCAAGCAAAACACTGAAATAGTAATTTGCTACCCAAGATATGATATTAGAAGGGAGCACATTCTTTCACTGAAACATATCTTAAAATCCTTCCTCTTTCTTAAAGCTTCCCTAGACTAATTGAATGTAGAAGACTAACAGATATTTCATGGCTTACTTTCATCCTTTCATATATAATTATTCCCCTGGGAATTATAATGCTATTAAATCACCTATTTGATATACACGTTTTTAATTTTAACATTGATTGAGCTGCCTGCCTCTTCCTTGTGTTTATTTGAATCAACGTTGCCCATCGACTTTGCACCCAACCCAGGACCTGCTCCAGATAAGGCACTTTCAAAGACTGCTTGGTATAAATGGTGACACAAATTATTTGTTAGAATCAAGATTTCTTATCAACTGGAATCCAGTTGTATAAGGAAGTAAATGCATTTTCTCTTAAAAGTTAAAAGGTTATTTATTTGGTTAAACACTTCCTGTCAGAAGTCCTGGAACACAAAAAGGAGCTATCGACTTGCACACTGAAACAAGAAGGGCATATGTGCAGAGCAAGCACCCAGGCTTCCTGACCTGAGAAACTGACTCAGTCAACAGGACTCCTCTGGTCCTCCTGAAAAGGAAAAACTACTAACTAGCACTTTCACTCTAAGAGGGACAGTATTTAACTCACCTTCATACAGATCATTTGAAGCAAAAATAATGTGGGCTCACTTTAACTAAGGGGGATCAGTAAACCATGAACCTGACAACAGTTCATCTGAAGGCAAATAACAAACTGATCTTGAGTCAGTCATGTATATCCAAGGTATATTATGTATATTCTTGTGAGATACATGTAGATTGCAGTACAAATCACTGATAATTATTTTTATGTATAACAATTGCTAAGGATATGAAACTATTAATGATTTACATGGGCCTTGGTGTTAGATACTAAAATTAGTTATATATCATTTTATATAAATATGATAATGTGAAAGAACTTATTTTAAAATTTTTCATGTATATTAGAAATTCTATATGCAATATATAATTTACAAGTAGAATCTGTACAGATTCTAAAGCATAAACTGTATAATTTGTGTAAATACTGAGCTGTCTAAAATTTGACAGAAGAATAAAGAATAATGCAAGTTAGAAAACTCCATAAATGATGCATTTTATATGTTGTTTGTAGTTCAAGAAAAATTTGCTATCAAAGTGTATCATCTATCAAAGAATATAAAAATTAAAACATTCATGAAGTACTTTAAAACTAAATGTTTACTTAGGAGATAAATGTGGATTTTTCAGAAATATTTATAAATATATCAAGCAAATATGAATGATAATACTTGACAACCACATTTATCACTGTCAACAGTGTTCCCATAAATTTATTTTTTCCAAATAAAAATGCCATTAGATTTTCCAGCCATAAAAATGCCCACAATCTAGAGATGGGAATGAATTTCAGAGGAATTATTAGAAACCTCTGTTCTCTTGATAAATAAGTACATGTGGAAGGATGGAAATATGGAATACTCAGAGCAGGAAAATCATTATAAAAACAGCCAGTAGTGACTCTCATGTGGCTGAGCTTTGAAACCTTCCAGCATATACACTGTATACATGTTATTCTCTCTCCTCTTCCCCAGGCAATCAATGAATTCACAGTGCCTTCCAAAGACATCTCTTGCTCCAAAATGATCAACCCTCCACTCTCCCACCATCATCATTCCCATTAACTAAGGCAGATCTTCATTAGATGGTCACTTGCTCAGACGTTGTCACTAATGTATAACAAATAATTTAATGTTCCTTAGGTCTAATCACATCTAAACTTCTCTGACTCTTCAATATGAGTCAAGTTGGATCTTGATCTTTCCTGGCCTTGTGAGTTTAACATTCACAAAATTATTTAAATAATGTACAGATCCTTATAGAATTTTAGGCATCAATATTTATCTGAAATAATAATATTAAACTATGTTTTAACTGAGTTAGTTTTTCTAAATGATGGTAACGTCTGATGCAACATTGTAGAAAACGGGTCGGAAAACTTTCTGTAAAGGGCCAGAAAATAAATATTTTAGGCTTTGTGCGTCATACAGTCTCTATCAAAACTACTCAACTCTACCATTGTAGCAGGAAAATAGCCACAAGTAATATGTAAACGAATGGGCAGTGTCATGTTCCAATAAAACTTTATTTACAAAATCAAGTAGCGGGCTTCCCTGGTGGCGCAGTGGTTGAGAATCTGCCTGCCAATGCAGGGGACACGGGTTCGAGCCCTGGTCTGGGAAGATCCCACATGCCAGGGAGCAGCTAGGCCCATGAGCCACAACTGCTGAGCCTGCACGTCTGGAGCTTGTGCTCCGCAACAAGAGAGGCCGCGACAGTAAGAGGCCCGCGCACCACGATGAAGAGTGACCCCCGCTTGCCGCAACTTGAGAAAGCCCTCGTACAGAAACGAAGACCCAACACAGCCAAAAATAAATATAAATAAATAAAAATTAAAAAAAAAAAAATCAAGTAGCAAGTCTGAGGGCATAGTTTTCCAACATCTGTTCTAAAACAAAATTATAGGATTCTAGAACCTTAGAACAAGAGCTAGCACTATAAAGTATCTAGTTTAGCAACTTTTTTATAATCAAAATTATTATACAACAATTACTGTCCTTTGTAAAATACATAAACAACAATTAATTTTAGAAAATTTCTAACTGCAAGGAATAAAGAAGAAAGCGAAAGTCACCTCTACTCTCATGATACTGAGATACCTACTGTTAACGTTTTGGTGTTTATTCTTCTAGTCATTATGTATAAATCTCATATGTATAAATTTCATATTTTTCATATTATATATGTACTTTCTTGTAAAGTAATTATCATACTATACATGCAATTTTGTGAACCATTTATCTATTTAACAACTTTACACATAAGCATTTAGTCATGTCCTTAAATATCCTTCAAGAGCGTAATTTGAAAAGGCTACATAATTTCATCATTAGCTGCATGTGCCATAAGCTATTTAATCAGTCCCTGAATACTAGGCATTTCTTTCCAGTTGCTATGCTATTATAAATAACTAGACGATGGATCTTGTTGTGCATAAATCTCTGTATGACAATCTGATTACTTCCCTATGGCAAATTCCTAGAAAGGGAATTCTGAATCAGAAAGCATAAAAACATATTTTTAAGTTTTATGACTTTTGATACTTATTGCCAGATTGCCTTCCTGAGTGGATTTATCAATTTACACCTCCATCATCCGTAAATTGCAATACCCCCTGCCATGCAATCTTGTGATGTTCTCTCTTTTTCTTCTATTTGCCACCTTGATGACCTTAAAATGCTATCAATAGTTCAACATGCATTTCTCACATTAGTGAAAAGACTGGGCATTTTTCCTAACTTTGGAAAATTATTTTCTTATTTTGTGAACTCCAGCACTCATTTGAAAGACAAGAAGGATACTGAGGTTCAGAGAGGTTATGTATTGTCTCATGGTCACAAAGCTAGAGAGAGTCCTTTCCACTGACTGTGGTATTCCCACATTACCCACATATAACCTGCACATTTGGATCAGTCTAATAGGGCTCAAAAATTATTTCTGGTTCATTTTATTACCTAGAGAGTTTAAGGGCAAGATAACCAATAAACTTTCTTTTTCCTTTGTTCTTTCCTCTTGCCAAAGCGTTTCAGACCAAGTTCTTACTGTAAAGGCAAAGTTTATAGTGTGCTGTTTAATATTTTGTTTGTTCAATTTGTATATTGGAGAAGGATTAAAAGCTACCATTGTGAATACCAAATATATCAAATAAAATGTATATTTCCAATGCTATATGGGTTGTTCTTAGAGGTGAGAATACGTCTCGGTTTGGCCAGGAACTACCTCAGTTAACACCTCTTATCCAGCATAATAATTAACAGGATCCTCTGTCACTCTCAAAAATGTTCTCATTTGGAAAAGAATGCTAATCATAGGGGTACTTGGGAACCACTGCACAGAAACTGCAAGTGTCTCTTTCTTCTAGAACACCAGGCTTTAACGAGTTCTTTCTAATGGTGCTCCTGGTATTTTTCAACATCTATGCAAAGTGTAGTCCAGTCAACTTTCTAAAAAATATTTCTCATGAAGTCATTATTGTTTTACAATTATTAAAAATCTTTCAAAGTAAATTAAATGACACGTTATCATTAAATAATTTTTCGTTTTACAACCTAATAGAGCAAATACAACTATTTTGTGAACATATTGAGGTGCGTATGTATGAATACATTTATATACATTTTTTAATATAACACCATAAGTGACTTCTTAAAACTACCCCAGATAGTCAATAAATATGTGTCTTGTCTAAGTTTTTCTTTCATGAAAGAAAGACTAATCTGTTCTACTGAATTAGGAGTTCTGGAAATTTTATCTCTGTAGGTGAGACTTCTTCATATCACAATTTAGGATATTTCAGTTGTCTGGTCTGCATTATGCCATTATCATCTTCCTTCAAAATATCAATGTCACAGTGATTTTTTTTCTTCAGTGCAAACCTGAGTACGTCACACTGCTAAAAATACTTCATGGACTCAGCCTTCATACCAAAGTGCAATTTCTAGCTTATCTTTTAAGTCCTTCTATAATTTGGACTTGCTGCCGCTACAGTCTTATCCTGGGACACTCCATCTGACACAACCATTGCAGCTTTCTCATGCTATTGTGTTTTCCCATTCTGTTCGGTCATCCTGGTATGCCCTTCAAAATCAGTCCCATCTGGTGGCCATTTTTTCTACGCATGGTGACACTTACATATCCTTCTAGACCCACTCAAGTAGCACCATCTGTGGGAAGCCCTCTATGAACTGGATCAAGTACCATTCTCCAAGTTCTTCCTCTGCAAAATCCCCAAAAATACCTAACATATTTATTCAGCTTCTGTCACGTACAAGTCATTGTGCCAGATGCCAAGGAAAGCAGCAGTGAATGCAACAGACACTACTCTACCTTTATGGAGTTTTACATCCAAAGCTTACATTATTCTCATCGTTGCTTTATTTGGTTACCTTTGCCAAAAAGATTGCAAATTCCATGTAAGTAGAGACTGTCTTATTTGTCTTTGGATTTTCCAAGGTCTGTATGAAGGCTTGGAATTTAATAGGAGTTCAACCTACCATGAGAAATACCCCAAAGAAACATGACATCTGGATTTCTAGTTTTTCTAGGGTAACGGATTCAGAAACGATCATTAAAACATGAGAGTTCGATGAATTAAGGATACTGAAATCTCTAGCTTACTTTAAAAATTAAATATTTTCAAAATATATTTTTCTCTACCACTATTGAACTTATGATTCAATAGATTGAAAATGTATATTATTTTCCCCTGTCTCCAATAGGTATTGCTAATCTTCATTTTTTTCCTACAATATGAAACTTCTTCCACTTAATTTCGGGTGTTTGATAGAAGTGAAAGCTGCCACGACAAAGATTAGGTATGGAGGCTCACTTCTGCTGAGCTGTTAGTTCCTGCCCTTAAAATAGGCAGAGGACACAAAGGTCAAGCACCGTAACCTCACTCCTTGTGACAGGTCAACTAATATCTATAAAGTTGAAATGGAGTTCAGGAATAAAAAAATTTTTGCAATTGCTGTAGAACAATTTGGGTGCTGCTTTATCTTGATTTAGGTAGCAGACTATTAGAGATGTCTCTGGATTCAAAGAATGTGCACAAGAAGGGGGCAAAGTGCCCAGCCTTAGAGGACCTCCTGTGAAATGAAAAAATACAAACCCACGTGTTTGATCTCAGAGCCAGTGTTCTTTGCCATTAAGCCTAAGGAGAAAACTTAAGTTGTAATACTCATCTTAGCACCAAGCCTTCTTATAACCTGTAACTATATTTTTTAATGTCTTTCCTATTTCTCCGTTTCCTTCCTTCCACCATGCACTATGTGTTTTGTCTGTGTACATGCAAAACTATGGTCGTATAAGTGCAAACGTACCTCTGTTTACCTCATCATAAATCCTGACATCTTAGTATTTAAGCACACCAAAGAATTCATGAAATAACCACTGTTAAAACAAGATATCTCCCTATGTGTAAATCTAACAAACTTGAGTCCTTCAATAATTGTCTAAACCCACCACATCCAACCAGCTAAAACAAGAAACTGATCACTTCCCCATCCTAATCCAGAGTTCATTAATACAGCAGCCAAAATAGCAGGTTTCTCTAAGAAATTTTCATTTAAAATATATAGCTTTGTAAATAACACTTAATAAAATGTTTAGGCTTGGAAATAAGTGATTCAATTCATTTATTCATTCAAAATACATTTTGGAACATGCACTGAATACCAGGTTATGTGGTGGGCATTATGGGGAACTGGAAAAGCTAAATCAGTAATAAATTGTTACCAAGGAGCTTCCCCTCCAGTAGGCGAGATTATGAACGTCAGTGGAAGTGATGATAAAGTGTTCTAGGAAGGCAGATAGGTGTGAGCATTGCACACTGGGGGAATCAGAAATGCCTTCGTCTGGGACACAGCTTTTGTCTGGATGCTTCAGAATCATTATAGATGAGGGAGAAAAACACGACATTTAGAAGAAAAGGCATCAGACAAGGCAAGGGAGTAAGCAAAGCAAGGCACAGAGAATTAATTCCCTCTGCACGGACCACTGCGAGGACTAACCCTGGCAAAGTAGGTTTGAGCCAAATCATGTTGTACCTTGAACGCCAAGCAAAGAGCTTTATTTACTTTAATCTACACTCCATGGGGCAACCCCTGAAGTAAGGATTCAGAGTTTGGCTTTAGTTCAGTTATTTGGATAAAAGAAGAGATATTTCTTCCTCTGAGAGGAGAGAAAGGAAAAGAAAACAGACAAAATATAGAGAAATTTAGAGGTAGAAAAGAAGCAAGTCAAGAAAACCGCCTCAATTTTTACAGTAAAATAAAATATTCATTGCAGAGAGCAAGTAGACGCAGATGAGGTTGGGAACCTATGCAGAAAAAGGGAAAAGAGAAACGCTGATTATAAAGACCTTTGCATTTATTAGAAAAATGTTAGAATAAGAGGGAAGGTTTTAAAAAAAAAAAAAAAAAAGCTTGTTGGAAACGTAGCTAGGAGGTAGATGAGAACCAGGCTGTTGACAGGCCACTGGACAAGTGCTAAGGACTCTGAACCTCATTCAGCCAGCCGTGGGAGTACAGCAGAACATGATCGAATGTGCATCTCAGAAAGACAATCCTAATAGCAGCCTTGAGGAGCCACCGGAGAGGGGACAAACCGGAGACAACAAACCACTCCGTAGGCTAATGCAATAAACTAGGTGAGAGATGAGGCTATGCAATTAATTGTGTTAATAAACCAAAGCATAATCAATTCAGAATATGAAGAAGGGTAGACCCAGCCCAAGGCGTGAAAGTGTACCTTGTAAAACATTGCAATGAAACTATATAACTTGAAAAGGTATTTCATATTATAAAAGCAATGCAAGTTGGAAAATTAGAAAATACTTGAACCCATTTACTCAAAGTAGGTTAAAAAAAAATGAATTTCAGGGTAAAGTGATCATGATCTCATCCATTTAAATCATTTTAATAGCTATGTAAATAGAAAATTATTAATTAAATAACGTACGAAGAAAGCCTAGAAAATTTTGGTATTTTCTAAACACGGGGAATTTTGGGCCAGTTTTTCTCCCCATAGCTCTGCAGTGCACAAAGATATGCAGACCACCATCACCTCAGGAGTCCCTTGTTGAGGGCTGTCCAAGTTTCTAAAAAAAAATTAGCTATTCCAAGAATTCATAAATCTCTTAGTATAAACTCTCATCCGAGGATTGAAATATTAAGCTAAAAGAAGTGGGAGCTGATCATTCCTCCAGGGAAAAGCTGATACTTTTGATTTTAATACTATAAATTTAAAGGAAACACAAACCCATTGAAGAAGTCTTTTTAAGGATACAGAGTATAAATGGAAATTCTGTAGCATACGGGTCAGTCAGGTATTTAAAGGTCAGAGCAACGCTGCCCAGTAGAATCTTTTGCAATAATGAAAATGTTCTGTTTGCATTACCAATACAGTAGCCATTTGCCATAGGTAGTTACTGAGTACTTGAAATGTGACCAGTGTGACTAAGAAACTGAATTTTGAATTTTATTTAATTTTTATTTAAATTTAAAGAACTACTTTTGGCCAGTGGGTCCTGAGTGGAGGGCTCAGAGCTAGACCAGAGTATGGGCACACACTTGGAAACCCAATCCCAACAATTCGATAATAGCAGAAAATTCTATTAACACACCTCCAAAGGAAGCAAAGTATGTCCTCCATCAGTAACTTGTCTATGGAAATCAGGGCCCCTCTTATTTGTGTAACTACTGTTATTCTTTCATGACAATCAGCTAATCAAACCATGATGGTTCCCATTTCAAACTTAAGTCAGCAGCGAACATCAGACATCCTTGTTAGCGTAAGCCAATGCTTTCCATTTTCTACTTACTAGGCACCAAAACTGTCCATAGAACACAAAGTATAAGCACAAGGTTCAATAAAGCCTGGCAGGCTTTTAATAAGACACATGGGAACATACTAATCCAGATATCTGTAGGCAGATACTTCATAAAAGGTTAATCAAAGTGCTGGGCAATGTGGGAACATCTGTATCAGGCTCAGCACTATTTTTTCTTTTTAAAGAGAACTCAACATCTGCAGTCGGCCAGGATCACTCCTTGGGGAAAACCCTGAGCCTTAAAACAGAAAGATTTGCAACTGCATCAACTGTTGTTATGTTAACATGGCTTCTCTTCAGCAATTACTTCTAAATCACACTGACACCTGGGGGGAAAAAAAAGGAAAACACCTCGACATTCTTATATTGAATGTTTTTCTTTGTAAAAATAATAAATAACTTCAGTGAGCATAACCTATTAAATACTAAAGATACATTATCACTGTTAAAAATCTAAAAAAGGAAAAAATTTGAGATATTATCATCAACTTAATAAGGTCTAAATGGAAGTATTTTCATTCTATTATATGTATCCTGTTTAAAAGGTACAAAATACCTGGCTGTGGCCATCTGCTGAGACAGCTGGAGAGTAAAACCTGCCCATTGATCATCCGCTTGTGATTGTTACCACAACCCTAGTTTTAACCACAGACTAGTTATTTTTTTAAATTGATTATAAAAATCCAATTGTTTTGTTTCCTGCTAGGACTCCTTTAAAATAACTTTCATTTTATTCATACAACTGACAAAGGGAGTTTTAAATTACAGAGGATTAACAGCAATGCTCTTAAGAACCAGGTACGGCTTCTATCACATGCCTTCATTCTATGTGGTATTTATATAAATGCACACTCCTCATTCAGAAAAAAAGCCCTTTTTCATTACCAACATTCACATTTTTACAACCTAAAACATACAGTACGTATTTAAAGAATCTGAAGAGTAAAGTAACCCTTCCGGTCACAGAATGAAACAACCTCATTTAGGCTATTTTATATAAGAATCTAAGCTTACAGTTGCAGTATTCTTCCACAAACTCGAATATGAATACTATTTCCACCAATCTTTTCACCCATCTATATTCTTCTATTGAGGTTAACTCTACTGGGACAAGAAAATGGTTTTTTTTTTCTTTTAACTTAAGGTATTTCTTGTGAACTAAGAAATAACAGTGTAGTAACTTCCGCCACCTTGAATTATTACTTTATACCATAAATTAGGAATATAAATGCAAAGACGTATTGCCTGAACTATCAACAGAAGGGGCTCAAGATACATAGGAACTGTTCTGAAACTAACCTAAGTGCTGTATTAGTAACAAATAATTATCACAATATCAGTTCCCTAAACCATTCACGTTAGAACAATGTAAGTGTATAAGTAATTCCCTGTATAGAATTCTCACTGTATAGAATCTTGCCTACAGAGAAGCAGGACAAAATGCCAAAACAGCATTACCAAATCCATCTAAGTTTGAAACCCCAAGAAAGGTAATGTCATTCCTCTAGCATTACTCATCCTTAAGCCACAACAGGTCTTCTGTCTTGAACAATAATTTAAATATACGAACCTCAAGAGTCCTGAAAATGCCAAGAAAAGTGTATGGACAAGCAATATCCTCTATCGCCATCTTTCCTCAACCTGGGGAATTTCTAGTGGAGATGATGTGGGCATCATTTTCCTGTGAACACCTTACATCTCGGCTTCCCCCTTTCTGCATCACAGAGACAGTGGTTTCTGGACCACTTCCAGTTTATTTATCAATACTCTCCAGCGGTGATACCAAAATTAACCCTTAACTACTTAAGAGCCGGTTATGACATAAATATCTGAGAATCATGTCCCTGTAATATTGTTAAAGGAAAAACATTTAATATTTATTGAATATTACATGAATGACAGAATAGTGACCCTGGATAAATACCTCTATATAAGCAAACGTGAGTGGGGAGTATATATGTGTATGTGTGTATTAGTGGCTGATTTGAGCTTATATGCCTTGTAAGTATATATGTATCTGTGCACACATATGGAAAGTTCTTATAAGAGTCATCTAGAGGTCAGTTCACCTGAGATCACTATATGAAAATATGATGCTCTCTCTCTCTCTCTCTCTACCTGAAGGAGTCCCTGAAAAGGTAAATTGGATATAACCAACTGCTAAGTGCTGAAATCTATAATGACCCTTGCTCTGAGCTTCAAAAATAAGGCATAAAATTATAGACAAGCTCTAAAGCACCAGTACTGAAGTAGAAGACCATCAGTAGCCCTGACCTTTAGAAACTGTTATTAGAGTTGCTATTTTTTTCTGAAAACGTACCAAATAATTGTTAGATAAAATCCCCAAAATATAGTGAATGGTTAAGCTCCTAATTGAACTTAATTGTTTTATAATTTTACAAGTTGATCTTGCTCCATTTCAAGGCACTATTGTTTCATAAAATACCTGCATTACCTTTTATTAATCATATAAATCTTGACTGGAGGGAACGGTTTCATACCACCTCAACAGCTCTACATTCTCCCAGTTTTAGAGAGAAACTGCAGGATTCGTTATTACTGAAGGTCATCACCCATTAGTTGTAAAATACATCTGTGGCTTGGAAATCAGGACATGATAATACAGCATATAAAAGCAGCAATCCGCATTTAGGATAAATTACTTTGTCTAAGAAACATTTTAAGTAATTTAGAATTTTCATTTTAAAATTTGGAATCATTTGAAATGGAACAAAACAGAAAACTTGTTTTTCTATTATAGCTAATAATTATGAAGAATATTAAAGTTATTCTAATAATCTTGCTATTTATTCACCAAGATGAATTCTGCATTAGAATGAATTCACCTTGGGGACAGAGATTTTCTCTTTCTTCTTCCCCAGTGCCTATATGGTACCTGGCACAGTGGCAAGCTAAGTAAATATTTGCCACTCTATTGACAATTAGCTGAAGTACTGTATATATAGTTTCGTACCTTTAACATAAATTTAACTGAAATTATGAATTTGAAATACATCCATTTCTTTCTATAGATTAAAAAATGTCCTGAATAATGAAAAGTGGTTTGGCTTTAATAAAGCATTTTTAATTTAAATGAGCTTTTTAAATAACAAACATATGAACAGACATAGCACCCCCTCCCAAAATCCAAGATGAATCATCCTATTGTTTGGACGAGGATGAAAATTAAAATTACTTTACCAAAACTTAGTTTGCTAAAATAAAATAACCAGACTACTACGGTCTTTTAGAATGGTCCTAAACGGACTTGCGTAGAACACCATTCTCAAATAAGTTAAGTGTTATATAATAAAAGTGTACCATGATATGGGAATTATAACATATTTTAAAAGCCCTCTTAGATATTTCAATCTCAGAAGTAAAGGTTTTCTAAACATGCATAATCATAGAAAAAAATTTTTTTGTAGCACAGCTCTTAGCTTCTTGCAATACAGCTTTCCACGCAACACCAGTTTGACAAGTGAGACAAAGGGTATGTACTCAGTACTCCACCATAGGAACTAGAATGCATTTTTTGCAAAAAAAGAAAAAAATCATTAGCATCTTTCCTGGATACTGAATCAGATCATTATTTTATATGGGTTTCATGTGAATGGAATCCTGCCTAGATGAGCTTTCCAAAATCAATCACGTTTTTGTTTTGGTTTTGCTAGCAGCACTTATCTTTTTAAGTCATTAACAGAAAGCTCCATCAAAGCACAAAACGGTATTTCAGTAACTCTTCATATCATCAGATCAAGAAAGTTTTTTCTCTTTGGAGAATATAAGTTTTTAAATAAATACATTTATCTTATTTGCTTGTCAGGACCATCAATATTTTTATTAAAAACAAAAGTTTATTATCAAACTAAATCCCAATCAGACACTTTATCTTCCCAACAAGATTTTCCCCACCTTCCCCCAACACATAGATTTTCCTTGTTGCCTAGTACATATCTAAGAAGATAATAGGTCCTATCATGTCGCAAAACGTGGGCCACACCAGGGATGCTGAGAATTCAGGGGTGCCTATTCACACAACCACCAATCCTTGCCACCATAACTTTGTCAGACTTCTTCGATTATTATTATGATTATTGTTTACATGCCATATACATTGGAAGCAACTTCTCAAGCTATGGTCTGTCTATTGCCTTGTAGCATCTGCAATACTCAAATTGTTCATCTTTATGTAGCCAAAAGCTCTTTAGTAGCTTCTAGATATCTTGTCTCGGTTAGAAAGGTCTTCACAACCTGTATGTTACTATATGAGCTATTAATTTTCTTCTAGAATTTTATTTTTAAACTTAAGGCTTTTACTCAGCTGAAATTAACTTATATATGTATGAAGAAGTGATAGCCATTTATTGTGATTTCCAGTTGTGTGAGCACAATTTATTAAATAAACCATTCTTTTCATAGTTAAATAAAATGTCAGCTTTATCCCATATTAAATTTCCCCATCCATTCCCACCCCATATTGTTCTTATTAAGGTTGTTTTTTAGTATGTTTTGGTATCTGATAAGAAAAACAGCTCTGCATTATTCTTTTTCATATTCTAATTTTTCTCACATATTCATTTTTCCTAACCTTGAACTTTAAAATTAAATTCCAAAAATAGCTTGAGATTTTAAGGGAAATTGCATCAAATTTATATATTATGATTAGGATATTAGTCCTTCTATTTATTTATGTCTTGCTTTCTATCCTTCAATAGTGCTTTGTAATTTCATTTGTACGAATTATGTGATTTTCTTGTTAAAAATTATACTTAAGGGCTTCCCTGGTGGCGCAGTGGTTGAGAATCTGCCTGCCAATGCAGGGGACACGGGTTCGAGCCCTAGTCTGGGAAGATCACACATGCCACGGAGCAACTAGGCCCGTGAGCCACAACTACTGAGCCTGCGCGTCTGGAGCCTGTGCTCCGCAACAAGAGAGGCCGCGACAGTGAGAGGCCCGCGCACCGCGATGAAGAGTGGCCCCCGCTCGCCGCAACTAGAGAAAGCCCTCGTACAGAAACGAAGACCCAACACAGCCAAAAATTAATTAATTAATTAATTAATTTTAAAAAAATTATACTTAAGTATTTTACATTTTTTGTCATTCCTATGATTGAGATACTTTTACTACTTCCATTTTTAAGTGGCTATTAGTAGTATAAAATTTTTAAATTATTTTTCTTATAACTAGACTCCTTATAAAGTTCCCTTATCGATTCTAGCCACTTTTGCTAGTATATCTTGGGTTTTCTAGGTACAGAAAAAATATCTTCAGCAAAAAAAGACATTGCTTTTTCTTTATATTTATAGCTATTATTTATAGCTATTATTTTGTTTTCCCAACTTTTTGCACTTACTTCAACCTACAAAGCACTGTTAACTAATAAAAGCAATAGAAGACATCTTTTTCTCTGTTCTGATTTCAGTGGATATGGATTTAGTGTTTTATAATACTATTTAGGATGATGTTTGCTATTGGGCTTAGTAAATAGTCTTTATCATACTGTAGTTCCTTTATTCCCATTTTGCTTAATTTTTTATGAGGGCTGGCTGTGAAATTTGTCAAAAACTTTTTCACTGCATGTATGATTTTTTCTCCTTTAGTTTGTTAATGCACTAAATTATATTAATAGTTTTCTAGATACTGATCCATCCTTATATTCCTCAAATTAACCATAATTGGTCATAGTGTATATTTTTTAAAATACATTACTAGCTGGATTCTAGCTGGTAACATTTTGAGTAATCTAGTCCAAAAATACAATATAAGTTCTTAAATAATCACAGGAATAAACGATAAGGAATCTATTTAAACCCAAGAGTTTTCAATAATTTTTTAAGAGGTAAAATAAAATGTAAAACAAACTGCAGGAACAAATTCAAACATGTATACTTATAACAAAGGGTAAGCATGGATGAAAATCACTGAAAGGACTTGTTAGAACACAAATTGGCAAGTCCCACCCCCCCCCCCAAGGTTTCTCATTCTGTAAATCTAGGGTGATGCCTAAGAATCTGCGTTTCTAGTAAGTTCCGAAGCGATGCCCATGCTCCTGGAGCAGGGACTACATTTGGAGAACCGCTGCAGCACAGCACTCTAGCCTTTAAACTCTGAAGCTTCAACCTCAGCATCTGATAACCAGCATTCCTCATAGATTACTGTGAGAATTAAATAATCTAGTGTAGGCAAAGGATTTAAATGGAGCCTAGAACTTGGTAAACATTAAGTAAACGCTAGTCGTTATTTTTCATTAAGAAAGGAATAAAGAATAAAAAGAGAGAGGGAAGAAATAAGAGCTGAAAAGGCAGACAAACACAACACCCAATACCTGTTAACCATTGCCATTTTATGTCTATATCTACCACATGAAATTAATGGCAAAATAATTAAATTAAGAAGAAGAGTTGGAACACTCATCCCTGTATGCAGTGAGGATAAAAAATATCGTTCTGACTTTCAGCCACTGACTCTTAAATGCCCTGAAAAGAAAAATAAAATAAAACATCAATGTTACTTTAAGTTTGATGTTAGGTATTATTCCATTTTGAAATTTTCACTAAATTACTTTTCACACATAGCTCGATATTAAGTAATGGCATATGGAGCTGTATGTGGATAATGCTCTTAAATGATCTTAAAATATCTCTAAAGAGATAATGCTCCTTAAGGATCTTAAAATAGCCAAATATTCAAATATTTCAAAGTACTATATAAAAATTTCCTGTATATTTTTATGCTTGAAACTACTTAAAATGAAGTAACTCAGATTTACTTCCTAGATATTAAACATTTGGAAGTATACCTTAATAAAAAAGATTCATTTAGATTTTTAATTAGGAATTGGACAGGAACTTGTAGGATGTTATATAGACGCTCATCTGATTTACTTTTCTGAGAAACATCGGGGATTAGGGAACATGACCACTGGAGTCAATTTCCACTACATTGTACCTTGGCAACAAACATCTCTGTGTTCTGAGGTCCTCCAGAGAAGAGGCTTGGCCCTGGGGAGCTGCCAGAGGGGCTGGGGAATTTGATTTCTCTCCCAGATCTCTGTCCCCGCTTTGTACAGTTCAGCCTGGCACTTCCACATACATCCCACATGCACACACGCACGCACACACACGCACACACATGCACACACATGCACGCACACGCACATACCCCATCTCTCTTCAGGCAGAGTTAAGGGCAGGTGCTTGTACCATCCTGAAATCAGAAGCATTAAGTGAAAGTTTACATACCTAGTATTAAAACTCCCCGTCTTCCTCTCCACTCAGCTCCTAGGGTAATGGAACCAAATATACAAGCATATCTTCCACTAAGAGAGTGAAGGGACCTTTTCTGGGAAGTGTGAACTGTTCCACAGAAAAAACTTATGGCTACTAAGCTAAATGTTTGGAATTACCATTTACTTGGCTATAATCAATGTTAACTCTTTAGGGTATATCCTACTGGATAACTTTGCTGTTATTTATATATCGTTATGCCTATACATCTAGATATTCTACTAGATATAGTAGATAGTCTATAGCTATTTGGGAATCAGCTTTTTTACTTATAAATTGTGAACATTTTTACATGATACTATATATTATTATATAATAGTATGTTAAATGGCTACATCAACACACACTATCTCTCCCTACCCACACACACATCCAGAGCTTTCAACCATCTTAGGTACGCAGAGAAAGAGAGGGAGTAATTAAGGAAGGAAACAGAAAGACATTGTGTAAATGAGAGTGATTTAAGGGTTAAAGGATTAAGAGTTAAATAGTTAAAGGAGAAGAAGAGAAGCGGTTACAACAAAGGATAAGAAGGAAAGCACTAACTCGGAAAGCAGCTCACTCTGCTCTCCGAGGTCGGCACTTCGCAGACAATGCCAGGCTCAAGCTGTAGACGGCCAGCTTGGCCACTCCCTGGGAAGAATGAAGCCAACACCAAGGAAAATAGAACTGAGCTTCAGAGAGAGCGAGCTGATACCTTGATTAAACCCTGGACGGATCTATCCCTAAAGCTGGAGAACCATAAGAATTTACCAGTCATATGAGCATAGACATTCCCCTTTTGGCTTTTGATTTGAGATGGGTTTCTGTCACTTGCAATAAAAAGACACCTTGTCCTTTAATTAAATTTCAACTCTTATATCTCTAAACAAGCTACAAAGACCCTCAAAACCAGAACACACTCATCAAATTCATCATTATTTAGAATAATGGTAAATACTGTGTGAAGTAATTCATGACTTTTTCGTCAGAACACTAATTTCTCTCACCAAGGCAGACACCCATTAGAGCCAAAGAGCCCAATTCCCTATTCTCCACCACTTTATTAAGTAACATGAAATATGTGCCCATACTTGCCATTTCTCAAAGGCTCAATGGCTCTTCTGAAAGTGGAAGGTGATCGTAGTTTTACAGTCTAACCTTGTGAATTCAGAAGCAGAATAAATAGCGCTAAGTAACAAGAATCTTTTCATCTCTCTGAAAGTAAAATTACTGCTAAATAGTCTATCTTTAAGAGGATCAGAAGTGGCAGCTGCTCCTTGAAATTTGCGCCCTGGGGACTACAACGATGATCAATCATCTGCCTATCAGCACCGTGGATCTTTCAGCTGAATCACATTGAAGAGGCGCTCAAAGTTGTGTCACACGGCTTTCTGTTCTTCCCTTCCAGGTTGATTGTCTTATACTATTAGGACCTCACCAAAGCCAAAGATTCATGAGGTGAGTGCATGACTAACAGGTAAAAACATACCTTCGGTCCTAAAGTCCTTATATATCAAGCCATACATAGCCAGCACACATTATGATTGCCTGAAAATCCCAGCTTTCAAAAAAATGATGACCAGTATTCTCCCTACAGGACCTGTGATAGAAAAGCATCCAAGCAAGCAACCACAGGGGGAAACCTGGTTTAACGTTACCCAAGTGGTTTTTAGACAAGGCCATCGCTCATCATTGTTCTTAGGTCAAAAGGAGCCAGCCCCATAATTCTTTTCACAATATCCATCTTTCCACTAAGGTTTGGGGGAAAATAAATGTAATGAAAGTGTACGTTTTCAAAAAGGTATGCCTAACCTTATTTAGAGTGAGGCACCATCTAGTAATTCGGAATATTCCGTGCCCTCTATAACTTTGTTGATCAAAGTGTGACACAAACCAGCAGCATGAACAAGACCTGGTAGCCTGTTAGAAATGCAGAGCCTCAGGTCCCTCTATGAATGTACTGAATCAGGACCCCGATGCTGACATGTTCCCAAGGTGAGTTGTGTGCACGTCAAAAAGCCCTGCTCTATAAGGAGCAAATCATGGAGATTTCTTAGAAACATAATTTTGTTTAAGAAATAAGCAAACCATAGAAATTACATGCATCAATATCCATTTTGAGATTATAAAATAAATGAAACTAAATGGTATATTGTTTAGAGATTCAGACTTATGCGATAAAAATAAGTAAATTACAAAGCAATTTAGGACATTAGCTACCTCTGGAGGTAGAGGAGGTACAGAGGTAGAGTAGGAAAGGAGGACAAGATAAGACAAAACAGTGTCGTTCTAGTTCATAATTGAAAGGGTGGATTTACAGGTGTTTTTTTATTATTATGCTACATATATTTTGTATATTCAAATATTACATAATAAACACTTCCTAAAGTGAGAAAACATAACCTCAACTAGAATGAAAATCATGTTTTGCAGTCATAAAATAACAGCTTTTGCACAGGCCAGGTCTACGGAGAATTAAAAAGGACTTACTTAGCAGCGTTGTAGGGCATTATGAAGCAAGAACAATGATTTAATCCAGGTGAGTAATAAAGAATGCTTTATTACTGAAGAATGGAAAGGTGACAATGTAAACTGACAGATCAAACATTTGTTTGTATTCTTCTTAAATTAAAAAGAAAACACCCATCCTCCATCACTAACATCTCTCTGAAACATGAGAAGCAAATGGCGCGTCTGGAAGAGCAGATGCTTGGAGCACAGTGAGAAGGATATTCAAGAGGTGCTGAGCCAGGTTATCCATCAGGGGCTTTGGAACTACGGACAGCTGTGGAGCAAATGGATTTTTCCAGCCAACAATGATGCCCTCAGGTAACGAGGCATGTGTTCCTTATTTGCGATTTTGCGTTAAACAATAACACATTTTAAAAATTCATGCTCCTAACAGCCCTTCATGCAAACCCTGAATTCTAACACTCTGCTTGCGAGGAAAGCAACCTGAGTAAGCAAACAGGCAGCCTCAGGTTTTCATGATACACATCCTAACTTGCACATTGCTTCACAACACTTGCTTTCAGCTCTGGTGTCTCATGAGAAAGTGAATCTTCAAACCATGGATCCCAAGTTCCTCATAAAACCTTTACATGAGAATTTACATATTCTTTAACATCCAAGAGAGTACCCTAATCCTGACAATGAGAGGTAGAGGAGAAACTAAATAGATACTGTACTCAAAAGATGTAGGTTTAATTCTTGGCAGCCCATTTCATGGGGAAGAACGACCTTGGGTGAGTTGGTTGACCCCACTAACCCTCATGTGTTCCTGATTGGTTAACTGAGTAAAGCAAGCTTTTTTTGAACATGTGGACTCCACATTCCTTAGACATAGATATATCTACTGAAACGTCTTCTCTGATCTTCATCTGCTTCACTATTTCTTGATCTCTTGGATATTGACCCTCACCTGTTGTTAGTTTTTGCTTCTGCCAAGGCACACACAGCTGGACTCCTTCTGGCTGTCTCACCTTGGCTGGACTTCTTGACCACTGACCTTCTTTCTCTCCGTGGGAGACTGACTCCAGAAGAGTGACCTCATCCTTCCACCCCTATTCAGATCTCCCATGACTAGGTAGAACTGGCTCCAGGTGAGGACTCATGGCATCCTTTGTTCCCAGACTCATTTGTGCAGACTGAAGTAGACGCTAGGTGTGAAGGCATTTTGAAAAGTTTCGAATAGGTACTGAGAAGAATTAGGAGATTAAAATACAGCAAAGATTAACCTGTCCATAGCATTCATAAAATTTATTTAAATAAATGACTTTCCTAACTGTGACAGAATTTTAGAACTTCACATAAGTATTATCATGACCAGAGGCCCTAAGTCCAGCTATGTCACCAAGTGTAAGATTCTTATTGCAAATTTTCTAATTTTTTCCTAGAGCATTGATTAGATATAATATTAACTGTTGTGAGAACAACAGGCAGTTATGCAAAATACAATGACCAGGGGCTTCCCTGGTGGCGCAGTGGTTGAGAGTCTGCCTGCCAATGCAGGGGATGCGGGTTCAAGCCCTGGTCTGGGAAGATCCCACATGCCGCGGAGCAGCTGGGCCCGTGAGCCACAACTACTGAGCCTGCACGTCTGGAGCCTGTGCTCCGCAACAAGAGAGGCCGCGATAGTGAGAGGCCCGCGCACCGCGATGAAGAGTGGCCCCCGCTCGCCACAACTAGAGAAAGCCCTCGCACAGAAACGAAGACCCAACACAGCAAAAAATAAAAATAAATAAATAAATAAAATTATTAAAAAAAAAAAAAAAGAACTACTGCTAGTCAATAACTTCAGGAATTATTAAAAAAACCAAAAAAAATACAATGACCAGAATTATCTGATGCTTCATAAGGGAAATCCAAAAGAACTCACAGGTCTAATTAACCTTGGAGAGAATCCAATATAACTCCTTTGTTTTCCATTTTGGAAATATACCTATGATTATATGCCAGAACCAGAAGTAGAATCTAGGTCTCAGTCTAAAAATAATTCCAGCAATTTTATGATGTCTAGCAAATACATCTGAATACAGGCAATTTAACCACTTCAGACTGGTGACACTGTGCTACTTTTAATGCCATCAGAACAAAACTTCCACAATGTCCCTCTGAATTCTGTTGTAGTGCTAGAGTGATATTACTACTGGTCTTTCTCCTCACAGTTCTCTAAATCACTCTTACTGCAATTTTACCTATTTATTTCTGTTAGTACTGAAAAAAGCATGCACCTTTGTTTTTATTCCTCACCCATGCAATACTCAGATTTATGAGAAATTGGCTGGTTTTATTCTCAGAGCTCAAGGTATTAACTACCCTTAAAGATATAAACTTCTGTTGCTACACTGGAATATGCTAAACAGAGCTGCCCTTGGGAGAAGCAGCACTATCAAAAATAAATATCTTCAAGAACACCAGTCCTTTCTTTGATCTGAATCTTATATTGAACCCACCATTTGTTTTATAAAGATCTGGTGTCTGAATACGTGTGTTTTGTCTCTCTGGAGTGTCAATCACATAGACCTCTTATTCTATCTCAATATTAGCTGTTGTTTCAGAAAATGACTATTGTATTGAAGTACGACAGGATAAATTTTGCTTAGGACACAAAGCTTCTTTTAAGATAAGACTATACTAGACCTATCCTCTAGATTATGCTCCAGCTAAAAATACATCCACCAGGTTTTGTGTTATATGATACAAGACAGACAAAAACATAATTCACTTTATATTGATTACAAAATATATACTCTCCCACAGCTCTTTGATTGTTCAAACAATTTAGTAGAAATCTACTTTCTATTTCATTTGTTGTTGAATGGAACACATCCTGAATTTGTCATCTCTTCTTTCTCTACTCTAAGTCCCTCACATTGAAGGTAATCAATCAGTTGGTTTACAATATAATGCCTGATAAATTACAGCTGCACATCACTTCATGGATAGAAATAATAAACATAGAATGGAGAAATGGTAGATATTTTTTAAATGAACAGAAAATAAAGAACGTTTCACTGGCAATTTTTGGCAAATATAACATCAAAGACTAGAATATACAGCCAAGAAGAAGTGGTTCATTTCTTGAAGGAAAAATATTTCATCACAGCCATTAACCACCAGATAACAGACATGTCAAAAAAGAAAATTTCAGTGACACATCACTTTTGCAGAACCATCCAAGAGCTAACACTGAGCACAAAACAAGCTTGTGTTGACAGACGAAAAGAACCTGCCAGTGTAAAATGCTGCCAAGCTATTGAGGACACCAAGGCAAAGAACTGACAAACCCAGAAGCTATGTCCTCATACATTTTAAGCCACAAGAGCAAAAATTCACGTTTTAGGGAGTTGTAATTCCCTGTCATTTTTAATACAATTTAACCATTTCCAAACTGTATTAGATCTCTTAGAAAAGTGAAATATGAATAACCTTAAAAAATTAAAATTAAAGTAGCACAAATATATGAATGAGGTGACACTGAGAAGAAACCCCTAAGCACCAAACAACTGCAGACACAATTGAGAATTTCCAGCCACTGCCAAATTATGCCCAACACAGAATGAAAGACACATACTGATTGAATGCCAATTACTACCTTTTTTTAAATTGGAGTATAGTTGATGTACAGTATTATGCCAGTTTCAGGTGTACCACCTAGTGATTCAACATTTAAATACATTACGAAATGATCCCCACAAGTCTAGTAACCATCTGGCAGCATACAAAGTTATTACAGTATTATTGACTATATTCCTTATGCTATATATTACATTCCTGTGATATTTCTTTTATAACTGGAAGTTTGTACCTCTTAATCCCATTCACCTATATCACCCATCCCTCCACCCCTCTGCCTTCTGGCAACTACCAGTTTGTTCTCTGGATCTGTGAGTCAGTTTCTGTTTTGTTTTGCTTGTTGAAGCACTATTTACAATAGCCAAGATATGGAAGTAACCTAAGTGTCCATCAGTAGATGAGTGGATAAAGAAGATGTGGTATATATATATACAATGAACTATTACTCAGCCATAAAAAAGAATGAGTTGTTGCCATTTGTGACAACATGGATGAATCTAGAAGGTATTATGCTAAGTGAAATAAGTCAGACAGAGAAAGACAAATGACTACCCTTTTATGTGACAGTCAAAAGACAAAAGGGAAGTTATGAGATAAAGAGGACAAGAAGGAAGAAAGGAGAATAAAGCAGGGAAGAAAATACACTGGCAGCTAACAGAAGCAGAATTCATTGGAAAGAACTACCATACCTGGGGTCTAGACAAATCCTACTTGGTTTTAGTTCTCAATTTGGCAATTTACTTTCTGAAACAAACCTTTTCTGGCCCCTCTACATGAGATTAAGTTTTCCACATAACACTTTCAGGATGCTCTCATACAACCTGAAACTTACCCTTTGTATCACTTGTAATTTGTATAATTATTTGTTTAATGTTTATAATCTTCTACCCCTCAATTATAAGCTCCACAATGGTAGAGACCATACCTATCTCCAAATCCACAGTACCTAGCATATAGTATATATGTTCAATAAATATTAGAATAAATGAATTAAATATAATCATTAATGTAACTATTTGGAGAGGCAGCATAGCATAATAATTAAAAGCAAAAACTCTAGAGCCTGACTGCCTGGATTTGAATTCTGTTTTTTTTTTTTTAAACAAGTTTTTTATTTTTTAAATATAAATTTATTTTATTTTTATTTATTTTTGGCTGCGTTGGGTCTTTGCTTTCTCTAGTTGCAGTGAGCGGGGGCTACTCTTCGTTGTGCAGGCTTCTCATTGCAGTGGCTTCTCTTGTTGCGGAGCACAGGCTCCAGGGGCGCGGGCTTCAGCAGTTGTGGCTCGTGGGCTCTAGAGCACAGGCTCAGCAGTTGCGGCGCACGGGCTTAGTTGCTCCGTGGCATGTGGGATCTTCCCGGACCAGGGCTCGAACCCGTGTGCCCTGCATTGGCAGGCGGATTCTTAACCACTGCACCACCAGGGAAGCCTCTTGAATTCTGTTTTTGTCATTCACTACCTATATGAACTTTGGAAAGTTTCTTAATCTACCTGTGACTTTGTTTCCTTAGTGCAAATGAGGTTAATAATGGTACTTTCCTTACAGGGTTATGAGAATTAAACACATCAATATTTGTAAAGTGATTAGAACGGTAAATAGCCATATTAATCACTAAATGAGTATTAGTTAAGTAATTATATTTGAATGTTAATAAGACATATTTGTTTGTAAACAATAAGAACTGAATTTTTAAATATATTAACTGTAAACCCAAATTTGGTATTCCCAAGGACAATGGACTACTACTACCAACAACACATGTTCTACCCAATAGAATTGTAAAGAATAAAAGTAAAATTCCCCCAAGGAGATTTCAAATAACTTGTGAAAAATCACCTCAATGTGCCCAAACAATAATAAGTAATACCTAGAAAAAGCCATAAAAGTGGATGAGAGGGTGACTGTAGCAAAAATGGTAGAGACTTCCAAAAATTCTCTCTTCCATAAAAGTAATGAGGAAATGGGCAAAAAATGTCAAAAATAACTTTCTCAGAACTCTGCAAATTACCCAAATGCTCAAAAGAACATGGAAAGCATTTCTTCAAGAACAGCTGAATATCAGTAATAACTTTGTGGCATTTTACTCGCCATCCCCTGCCCTCCATTTGTGACAACATGGATGAACTGCCATGTTGGAATTCCCCAACACGGGGAGGTCACATTTGGGTTGAAAATCAGCAGCCTGGCAGCCACCAGAGGAAAGCTGGAGCTCATTCAACACCACATTTCCAAAGAATTGTCCTTATGTGACCGGGGTGGTGCTTCCCTGCAAAACCCACTTGAAAATCTGTCTTCTGTATTTCATCTGACTCAAAGCTCACTCAGAGGAAAAAACTTCTCCCCCAAATTCTTTTCTTTTGAGGATGTTTTTCAGCAGCAGTTACAGAAAATTGTTCAACTTTGTGGCTGCCTGAAGTGGTGGACAGCAATTGGAGCAAATTATAGACTAACTAAAAAGCCTAAAAGGATAATCTGGGGAATGAGATGCCCATAGGGGATCTGAAAAGTTCCAACATATTCCTAGGAAACTAGAAGGCCATGTACATATGTAGAGCTGTGCATATGTCCAGGGCTGAATGTGTGCTCAGGAAACACACATGAAGCTCTCACTTCTGGCTGATCTGGAGGCTCTAAGCAAGCAGGAAGTGAAGACTAAGGCAGAGATATAAACTGCTAGCTGAGTGGTGAAGGCTTACCCCAACACGCACACAGACCACCCAGGCAAAACCTGGGAGACTCACTGATTCCAGGGATTTAAGGAAATCTCTGACCAATCGATTGCTGATGGCTAAGCTAACTAGGCAGAAACTCCAGAGAATGTACATCACAAAAAATACAGTTTACAGAATTCCTTCAGAAAAATCACTAAACAAACAACTACCACAACAAACAATAACAACAACAATTCCTGGGGAAGGTGGAGGGAATCCAATTTCCTGAGTTGCCATATTATATTATAATATATAAATTATTCAATTTTCAACAAAATGTGAAACATGCAAAGAAGTAAGAATGCATGGTGCATACACAGGAAAGAAGTCAATCAATAGAAGATGTCTCTGAGATAGGCCAGATGTTGGACTTACTACAAAGATTTTAAGTCAACTATTATAAATATGTTTAAAGAATCAAAGGAAACCATGTTTAAAAAATTTTTTAAATATGAGAATGATGTCTCACCAGGTAGAGTGAGACCAAAATTATAAAAAGGACCACACAGGCATTCTGGAGGTTGAAAACTACAATAACTGAAATGAAAAATTCATTAGAGGAGCTCAACACTAGATTTCAGCAGAAAGAAGAACAAATCAGTGAACTTGAAGATAGGTCAATTGAAAGTATCCAGTCTGAGTAACAGAGAGAAAAATAATGAAGAAAAATGAACCAGAGCCTCAGAGACCTGTGGGACACCATCAAGCATACCAACATGTGCATATGGCATGACCCAAATGGAGAGGAAAGGGGGAAATAGGCAGAAAGAATATTTGAATAAATAATTGTTTAAAATTTCCCCAATTTAATAAAAAATGTTAATCTCCACATGCAAGAAACTCAACAAATTTCAAATAGGATAAATGCAAAAAGATTACAGCTAGACACATCATATTCAAACATCTGAAAGACAAAGGCACAATCTTGATAGTACTGAGAGAAGTAATTCATCACATATTTACAAAGGAGCCTCAATAAGACTAACAGCTAATTCCTCATCAGAAACCATGAAGGCTAAAAACAGTGGGGTGACATATTCAGTCAGTGTGTAAAAGACAAAAAAAAAAAAACCCTATCAAACAAGAATTCTATGTCCAACAAAACTATCTTCAAAAATAAAGTTGAAATGAAGACATTTGCAGATAAACAAAAACTGGAAGGATTCATCACTAGATTTGCCTTCCTACACTAAACACTTCAGGCTGAAAGAGTAACTCACACCTACAAAACTAAACAAAGAATACTGGTAAAGGAAACTACATAAGTAAATATAAAAGCAGAAATGTATTTTTGTTGGCGACACATTTTTTCTTACCTGATTTAAAAGCCAAATACATAAAGCAACGATTATAAACCTGTGTTAATGGGTACAAAATGTGTGTGTGTGTGTGTGTGTGTGCGTGTGTGTGTGCGCGCGTGCGCACGTATGTGTGTATATATATGGAGAACTGCAGAAAAAAGGGAGTGGGAAATGGAGCTATATAGGAATAATAGGAGTAAAGTTGTTTTACAATACTGAAATTAAGTTGGTATTAATCCAAATTAGATTGTTATAAATTATGATTTTATAAGTGTAATCCCCAGGCCAACCACTAAGAAAGTAATTCAAAAATATACAGTAAAAGAAATGACAAGGGAATTAAAATGGTACACTAGAAAAATACTTAACACAAAAGAAGACAGTAATGGAGGAATAGAGAAACAAAAACAACATGGCATATAGAAAACTAAAAACTAGAAACAATCTTTGCCTTTATTTGGAGGATTCAATCCACTTACATTTAATGTAATTACTCATGTGGTAGGGTTTAAATCAAAAGAAAGCTGGAATGACTATACTAATATCAAATAAAATAGATTTAAAACAAAAACTGTTAGTAGAAACAATGCATGATATTTTATAATGGTAAAGGGGTCAATCCATCAAGAAAACATATGAAATTATAAGAAATTACAATATATAAATATATGAGAAATTATAAACATATATGAACTTAACAGAGCTTCAAAACACATGAAGCAAAACCTGACAGAAGTGAAGGGAGAAACAGACAATTCAGCAATAACAGCTGGAGAACTCAATATCCCACTTTCAATAATGGATAGAACAACTAGACAAAAGATAAAGAAACAGAAAATTTTGAACAATACTGTAAACAAACTAGACCAAGCAGACTCTATAGAACACTCCAGAAAACAACAGCAGAATACACACTCTTCCCCAGTACAGAAGGATAGATCGTATGTTAGAACATAAAGCAAGTCTCAATAAATTTTAAAGGATTCAAATTATACAAAGTGTATTCTCTGACCACAGTGAAGATAAATAAGTAATACCTATAACTTTCTTCACTCTTTAACATATGTAGAGACACTCTGAGGTAGAAAATAATCCCCATCCAGGGTCTCTGTTCCTGCTGTTTCCTTACATGAAATGTGCCCTCTATTGTTCTGATGATCTACATTCTATCCATCTATATTGGGATATAGGGTTGGCTACTCTAATAGGGAGACCCACAATAATAATGGCTTAAACAAGATATTCATTTATTTCTCTTACATATAAAATTCCAAGCTTACTTGACAACTCTGTTTGATGAGGGTGACAGGGGCTCAGGCTCCATCTTGTTCTCTGCCATATTCACATGACTCTAATATGGCCCAAGATGGCTGCTCCAGCTCTAGCTATTTTATCTGTGTCCCTCCCAGTAAGATGGACAAAAAGCAGTAACAGGTGGACATACTTCTTGCCTTAATGACATGATCTAAAATTTCCATGCTGTTCTGCTTACAACTCACTGTACAGGACTTGGACCCATGGCCACACATATATGCAAGAAGCCTAAGTGTAGCCTTCCTGGCCAGCTAGGTTCTCTTCCTATCTAGGAGGGAAGAACAGATATTGGGGAAAACTAGCAGTCTCAGCCACACTATCCCTCAAGTATCCACTCAAGTTCCATGTCCTCCAAGGAACTCAAAGACTACTCCAGCTTCCTTACTTTTCTGAAATTATTTTATCTACTATCAGTTAACATGACAGTTTGAAAGTCAGTTATTCTCTGATTATTTTGTATATGTCCAGTCTGTCTGTTCCTCCATTTATATTGTACGGTCTTTGAGAATAGGTTCCACACCCTATGATGTTTTTGACTCACTTCTCTGCCTCCATGGTATCTGGAAATACACTGGGTACTACTATTTTATTCCTTGGCAGTTAAAATAAACAGGTAAAATACCTGAAGAACACAAAATTACATTAACATTTCAATAAATATGTTCTGCAAAGGTATTGAAAATGTGATTGCTGAAATTCATGAGTAAATTGATAAGTTGTAGTTTCTCCAAAATACAGCTAAAATCATTTACAAGGCTTTGAATAAGGTTAGATAACCAATTACTTATATCATTGTAGCTATTTTTTTAAAAACTAAGGTTAAAATAACAGTTGATTCATTTTATTCACAGATGATTAATTATGAGTTGATCAAAATCAATAAGTCGATGTGAAACTTCAAAAGAAATTATTGATTCTTCTCATGAGCAACCATCAATTAAAACAGTAAGGTGTAAGACTGCTCTAGTTCTTAGTAGTCTAATTTTGGATTTCTTCTCTTCATATTTTTTAAACAAAGAACATTATATAAAGACTTCAAGTCAGCTGTTGGCTTTTCCTATTCAATATCAACCACTTACCAAGTGCCAATCATTTCGCTGAACCTTCTTTAAAAAAGAGTTTTGCCAGTGGCACCGCACATGAAAAGAGATGATGAGATAATCATAGCAAAATCTTACTCCAGTGTGCTGCCTTTTCTTCCCTGTTGAAAACCCCATAGGACATTGTTATGTGGGGAAAGAACATGATGATTCAAACACCGGAAACCGTTTCTTGTCACACAAACAAAATACAAGAGTCCTAAAAATATGGGGATCTTGAACAAAAGAAGTTGAAGTAATTAAGATTGTCATAGGTCTTGGATTTCAGATATCTTACTGGCAGTTCTACTTTGGGGGGAAATTGAAATTGGAGTTATTATATAAATGGCAGGATTATAAAATGGATCTCCTAAGACATGGTAACCATGTCTTTAAAATATCTCCTATACTTAGTGTTCATTATTGGTTAAGATAAAAACTAAGCACAAGGCTATCAGAATTAGCTCATGCATTGAAGGCTCTTGAAGTCTCTATATAACTCATTTTATTTTCCATTTTCAGAAACTGAGCATTTTTTCTCCATAGCTGTCCACAATCCAAACTGTCTATCACTGTATGTTTTTTAGTTATTATGAAAATAGCATCCCAGTATTAAAAGAAAGTAATTTACCCATTAATCTATCACCTAAATATAACTGTCTTCATATTTGCATTCTCTCCCAGCCTTTATTCACGTTTTTCCACAGCTGTAATTGTAGTATAAATATAATTTTATGTTCTACATTCTTCACTTAAAATTAAAATAGAATCTGTGAAATTTTCATGTTAATATATAATCATCATAGTTATAACTTTAATGAATGCATATATTCCATTTAATTAGTACAATATACTTAATCATCAGTCTTTTCCCAGGACACTTGGAAAATCTGTCACCTTCCTGAAGACTTGAGTTCTTTGAAAGATGGTGTTTGCTGAGCACCTAATATAGGCTCCACATTATAACAGAAGTGGTGAGAAGTACCCAAAAGGCTAACACATGATCCCTGATTGCAACCAATTTATAATACAGCAGACAAGGTAAGACAAAAGCAGAGGATAAAACACAACCAAGACTTCAGGGGGCAGCTAGATCCCTTGAGCTAGTAAAGAAAGGCTTCGCTGGGTAGGCGGAAGTTGTGTGGAGCCTGGAAATATGAAGAGAGTGTGTTTGGATGGGTAGAGAGATATAAGAAGGGCATTCCAGAAGGGGAAAAGGTTATTTGAATATGTCAAGACGGGGGCCTTGGCAAGAGTGGTGGAATCTGTCCCAGGCTGAAGCAGAATTGGACCTGTAAGTGGGCATTTCATCCTTTCCAGTTGTGAGGGTTAATGGGAATCAGGGACAGAACTGGGTTGGTGAGTAAACCCACTCTCTTGACAATGTTTGTCCAACAAGAATGGGCAGGGAAGTAAAGACTCATGAGCAATTCCTCCCTTACCAATTCCTCAGGTCTTTCCCTTCATTGTGTAGTTTCATTACAATCACTGCAATACATAGGCATAACTCACAACATAATTAGGGTACAACCACCTGATGGTCTATTTTTTAGGCATTAAAATATGAAGAATACCACAACATGGAAAATATTCATCATATATTGTTAAGTAGAACACAAAATATAAAATGGTGTATAAACTGCTACCACATAAAAGTAAAAATAGACATAAAAATCAAAATGATTATGTTTGGGTCTTGGGTTATGACCTAACCTAAGGAAGGGGGTGAAATAAGGAGAGAGCCCTTTCTCTTGGAGAGCTGCCCCCATCTAGTTTGATTCTTCCCCAGTTCTCCTGTCCTCTTCCCATTCTGTAGGACCTACATCTCTTCTGAGGCAGGAAAAACTTGGTTTTATATCATAACACATTTTTCCAAATCTATTGTTTCTTTCATATATTTACAGACACGTCTTTCTAATTATTATGTCTTCCATGATTTTCCAGTGCCTATGTGTCGTCTCTCCTCAACTGTAACAGCCCTCTTCTGAGGCACCCAGCTAGAAGGCTCTAGTTACCTGGCCTAGGTAGGGCCATAGGGTGTGAGGCTGTACAGAAGGAGAAACACTTAGGGTATGTTTTAGGTTGAATTATGTCCCCTCAAAATTCATATAATGAAGTCCAAATTTCATATGTTGAAGTCTGCCAGTACTTCAGAAGGTGACGTTATCTGGAAATAGAGTCTATGCAGATGAAGTTAAGAAAGGTCATTTCTAATTTTAAAAAAACAACTCTGGCATCTATGTGGCATACAGATTATCAGATAAAAAGAGTCATAGAGGGGGAACAATTTGAAGGTTAATAATATGGTCTAGAAGAGAGATATTGGTGGCCTAGACAAGTTGAGCTGATGAAGATCATGGTTGAAAGGAAAGATAGGGTTCATGGATCAGACCAAGGATTTCTGTTCTGAGCAGCTTGGTGAATAGTGGTGGCATTTTCTGCTATGTGGACACTGAAGAAAGCCTGTTTGAGTTTGGGGGCTGACAATGAAATATCATAACCATCCTGTTATGTGTCATGGTACTCCGTTTTATTTTTACACACAGAGGAAAGGTGGCACAGAGGTGTTATGAAGATTGACAAACAAATACCACATGATCTCATTTATGTGTGGAATCTAAAAAACAAAACAAATAAACAAAACAAAAGAAAAACAGACTCACAAATACAGAGAACAAATGGGTGGTTGCCAAAGGGAAGGGGAGTGGGGGGTAGGCAAAATAGATATAGAGGATTAAGAGGTACAAACCTCCAGTTATATAATAGATACGTCACAGGGATGTAATATACAGCATAAGGAATATGGTCAATGATACTGTAATAACTTTGTATGGGGACAGATGGTTACTAGACTTATTGTGGTGATCATTTCATAATGTATATAAATGTCAAGTTATTATGTAGTACACCTGAGACTAACATAATATTCTATGTCAAGTGTATTTCAAGAAAAAAAAAGAAAGATCATTAGGAGGGGCCCTAATCCAATAGGACTGTGTCCTTATAAAAAGAGGAAATTTGGAGACACGTGCACATCAGGAGAATGCCACGTGAACAGGAAGACGGAGATTGGGGTGATACATCTGCAAGCCAAGGAACACCAAAGATTGCCAGCAGAGCACCAGAAGCCAGAGAAGAGGCCTGGAACAGATTCTCCCTCACAGCCCTGAGAAGGAATCAACCCTACCAACACCTTGGTCTGGGAACTTCTTGACTTCAGACTGTGAGACAATAAACTTCTGTTGTTCATACCACCCGGTTCATGCTACCTTGTTGTGGTAAACACAACAGGAAACAAATCTCCATGGTGCTTGTTAAAAATTCATGTTTCTGAGCCCCAAGTCAAACCTAAAACTAGAATCTCTGGGCATGGGACACTGGGATTTACCTCTATAAAGCACCCCAGATGATTCTGATATGCATAAACGCATAAGAACCTTCTACATAACGTATGCCAAATGTTAAACTATAACACCAGCACACAATTTTCTAGGAGAAATTAGCTGATCAAGATTAGAGACATTATTTTTCAACAGAAATCTAGATGTATACCTCCGATGAAACGAAATAACTAACCTCTCTACAGCAACTTATACAAGATATTTTCACATGGTTTACTGTTTGAGTCCTTACAACATTTGTTGTGAGGTAGATAAGGTGAATGTTTATATTAGTCCCATTTTCTAAATATGAAAACTAAGGTTTAATTTGCTGAGCATCACACAGCCAGTAAGGTGCTGAGCTAGAGCTCCTAGCCAGGTTTGGGTACATGCTCAATAAATGTTTGTTGGGTGTTGAAGGTCAAAGCTAGTCAGTGGGAAAAATCAGGTGATGGGATCAGAGAGTGGCATTATGGTTCCTAATAAGTGACTTCTTGGGAGTAAGGTACCAGTCAGGGTAGTGTTCTGGGTCCTGTCAGCAACTGAGGGCATCAAGGCATGATGGAAGCAGTGGGCTGATCCTATCAGAACCAGTCCAACTCGCTCCTACCCCACACCCACAAGGCTATATCTAGGCTGTGTTTAACAGGCATAAAGAGACTTTGCAGATCTAATTTTAGGTGTGTTTGGGAATTAATTCAGAACCACCACCACCAAAAAAAAAAAAAAGAAGAAGAAGAAGAAGAAGAAAAATGTTACTGACATTTAGGTTATTTAACTTCACAGCTACTGACATTTCAGAAAAGCCATGATTGTCACCTTGAGCCTCACATAAAAGTTAGGGAAAACAAAGGAACATGACTTCAGTAAACAAAGATTTCAAAGACGAATGCTTTTAACCAAAATGATACCTTCTGGATGTGTGTTTCAGTGCTTTTACATATTGAATTTTTACTCTAGATACATAATCCATTCTTATCATGTAGATAACTAGAGAAAGTATGATGTAATACTTTTACTTGAGAAACATTATTCTATTGATTAGAAATTTTAATGGAAATGGAGAGAAATGAATGCACAAAATACTCTGAAAATTAGAATGAAAATGTACTGCCTCTTGCTGTATGGCTCAAATTCCCCAAATAATTATTGGTAGGGTCCATTGCCATCTAGTTGTATAAACATAAATGAGCCCAAGGTAACACCCAAAGCTCAAAGAGTAATGACAAAGGTGGAAGAGATAGTCTAGTCAGGCATGAAATTGATTTTATAATAACAAATATCCGTTGCCTTCCATGTGCTTAAGTAAACAATTCTGAAGCAGGGGGTTAAGATAATAAAAACAAAATCATTAACTGCTTCCACTAAATCAAACACAGAAAAAAACCCATTGTCATGTTGACCCCGGAGCCTGTTTAATGGCTAATTAAAGCAATTATTTTCATCACAACACAGACCTTAATCATAGGTACCTTCAGAGCGGTAGGAGACTTTGGCTGGTAACTTTGTTGGCAGTAGGCTTTCTACTGTATGCCTCAAATTTACATTGAAAATACGAATGTCACTGCTCAGATGAGGCAGAAGAGGAGGACAGTAGGTCATGAACCCAGTGCTGGAGCTTTCAACTGAATCTTAAACCCCGTAATCTAACCTTTGAAGGCAGACTTAAGATGATGTAATCTAACTCTTTAGTTTTTTTTCCTTTTTTTTTTTTTAAGGACTAAGTTAACTAATTGTAGATAATAGAAGTTTATGATCAGTGACCACCTAGAGGGGTGGGATAGGGAGGGTGGGAGAGAGGGAGACGCAAGAGGGAAGAGATATGGGGACATATGTATATGTATAACTGATTCACTTTGTTATACAGCAGAAACTAACACACCACTGTAAAGCAATTATACTCCAATAAAGATGTTTTAAAAAAAAATAAAGGTGATCTCAAAAGTTTAGAGAAAAAGAAAAGTCACTTTGAATGTCACTATGTCATTTATGTTCCCACAGCTCAGCTTGGTTGATTAGAATATAATTCTACGAAGAGCAGAACTTCTGGTTCAGTGCCCAGGTGGGTCAGTTAGCTTGACTCAGTCCCTTGGCCCTACAACTCATCATTTTTCCACCCAGCTATTTTCAAATGTGAGGCTTTTATCTAAAAGGAATCACAAAAGAGAGCAGGGGAGTAGGGGAAGAATGTCAAAAATTTTTTACAAGTTTCAGCAATAACCCTAGGAAAGCTCTAAGCATGTGCCTTACTAATGGTGTCTACCCACATCCATGAGTACAATGAAGTAAACATCTAGTGTGTTTTGTCTTCCTAGCACCCCGTTCTTCTTCTCAAAGCTGTTCCTCTCCTTATCCCAATGTAGTTGGTCAGGGATACTGCCCTGGTCCTACATGACTCAACTTCCTGGTCTCAGCTGATTGGTTAAAAGGCTGACACCTTTCCAAATCTGAGCCAAACAGAAATCCTTGCTTGGGATTTTTGAAACTGGCTTCAGGGAACATTTGTAAGTCTTTCCCTCTTGATGATGGAAGCAGTCAGATTTAGAATTTAGCAGCCGCTGGTGGCCATGGTTTGCCCTGCAACAGAAGAAATTTGGCTTTAGTGAAAAGCAGGTAGGCTCCACACACAGAGAAGTAGAAACAGAAGGTGGAGGTGAAGGGCCTGACAGCATCCCATCCCATCCCCCACTCGGGTTGTGGCTAAAGCTCAGCTCCATTTGTACCCTAGTATTGTTTTATTTTTTAGTCTTTCTTGGATTTCAAGTGCTACAAAATTCCTTTGCTTTGCCTCAATGAGTTTCAGTTTCTGTCACTTGCAATCCAAATAACACACATATACTCATTCAAAGGCAACAAATCAAAAATGAGATTTCATTTTCAGTTCTGGCATTGACTCCATGTATCATTATGCTGCAGTAACAAACAACCCCAATCTCAGGAGCTTAAGATAATAGAGAATTAGTTCTAAGTGATTATGTGTCTCTGTTTGCTTAGGACAGTTCTAGTTTATGTGTCTTGTCTCAGCCAAATTATTAACAGAGCCTCCTCTAAGTCTCGAAAGTGATCTGATTTGAATGAAAAATTCTGTGGTCACATTATTTATTTCTCATTTATTTTTACTTATCCCTCACGTAAGACCCAGGCTGACAGAACGGTCACTATCCGGAACACTGTCAGTCAACATAGTAGAAGGAAAAGAAATTTCTAGTATCTTAAACCAGACTAGAAGCATCAACTAGAAATGTCATGTCTCCTAACAACTCATTGGCCAGAGCTAGGCACAGCCCCACCTCATGGCCTGGGGCCAAGAATTCAACTCTTGTGGTGAAGAGCATTAATTACACCCAAACTCTAACTCTGTCCTCATTGTAAATCAGTTTTCCTATTTGTAAATCTACAATTCTTACTCATTTTTTCTGATGGTCTATTATATGGGTCCTGAGATTAGATTAGATTATTTTAATTTACGCTTCCTTTTCTAAATTTATCTCTCTGACAACCTGCACTATTTCATTTGACAATCATTGTATGCCTGTTTGTTAAACATAGTGCTAACTCTTGAAGGATAACACAGTGATTAAGACATGATCCCTGCTGCCAGAAACTTAAAGCACTTTTTTGTATTTTTTAGAGTATATTTTAGTTCATCATACTAGTAATTTACTAAGTGATTTCCTTAAGAACTGCCAGAGTTAATAACCCCAAGGTATGGTTCACTCACCTGTTAAGACCTACTATAGAAAATCTCTATGCAAATTTCATATAGCTTATTCTTCCAATTTAATTTTAATATAGCTTATATTCTTTTGCAATGAAAACTCTGATTTTAATTAAATAAGCATAATACAGAAAATCCTAATATAAAGCACTTGCTTTGCTCTATGTAATATCATAGTTCTACGTAAAGTCCCTTACATAGAATTTACTTTTCCATTATAGCCACTAGAACTCTCCTCCACACAGAATTTCTGTCTCCTATGACTAGGAAACTCAGAACTTAACTTTCCTTGTCATGACTAAAGCTGAATCTACATCAAGATCTTCCTATTCCTGTTGCTTAAAGTCTAAAAAGGAATTGGAGACGAGTAATTCCTATACTTGTTGCCAGAAATGCAAAAGCAGAAAATGTGGGTCTGGGCACCATAACTGGAACTTGAAGTACATTTTCTCACAGAATATTCTATAAGGTGGTGAGCTACTATATTATTAGTGTTACATTTCAGCAACATTATGAGTGAAATGGGCTTTTATGGACAAGTCTAGAGACCTCAGCACCATTTATAGGCAGAAATATGCTTCAAATTTCAAGCAACTAAGTTATACTTTAACTTTCAGAATACTATTTCATAAGTTGGTTTACAGGTACTAGGGGAGTATAATTGAATGAGATGTCCAAATCCTCTGCTTTAAAGTCAAGTACTTTTTTTTTTTATTGGAGTATAATTGCTTTACAATGTTCTGTTAGTTTCTGCTGTACAATGAAGTGAATTAGCTATATGTATACATATATCCCCTCCCTCTTGGACCTCCCTCCCACCTGCCCCCATCCCACCCATCTAGGTCATCACAGAGCACGGAGCTGAGCTTCCTGTGCTTTACAGCAGGTTCCCACTAGCTATCTATTTTACACATGGTAGTGTATATGTCAATCCTAATGTCCCAATTTGCCCCACCATCCCCTTCCCCCACTGTGTCCACATGTCCGTTCTCTACGTCTGCATCTCTATTCCTGCCATGGAAATAGGTTCATCTGTACCATTTTTCTGTATTCCACATATATGCATTAATATACAATGTCTGTTTTTCTCTTTCTGACTTACTTCACTCTGTATGACAGACTCTAGGTCCATCCACATCTCTACAAATGACCCAATCTCATTCCTTTTTATGGCTGAGTAATATTCCATTGTATATATGTACCACATTTTCTTTATCCATTCATCTGTCATTGGACATTTGGGTTGTTTCCATGTCCTGGCTATTGTAAATAGTGCTGCAATGAACATTGTGGCACATGTCTCTTTTTGAATTATGGTTTTCTCAGGGTATATGCCCAGTAGTGGGATTGCTGGATCATACTGTAGTTCTATTTTTAGTTTTTTAAGGAACCTCCATACTGTTCTCCATAGTGGCTGTATCAATTTACATTCCCACCAACAGTGCAAGAGGGTTCCCTTTTCTCCACACCCTCTCCAGCATTTATTGTTTGAAGATTTTGTGATGATGGTCACTCTGACAGGTGTGAGGTGATACCCCATTGTAGTTTTGATTTGCATTTCTCTAATAATTAGTGATGTTGAGCATCTTTTCATTTGTCTCTTGGCCATCTGTATGTCTTCTTTGGAGAGATGTCTGTTTAGGTCTTCTGCCCACTTTTGGATTGGGTTGTTTGTTTTTTTTCATATTGAGCTACATGAGCTGTTTGTATACTTTGGAGATTAATCCTTTGTCCACTGCTTCATTCGCAAATATTTTCTCCCATTTTGAGGGTTGTCTTTTCATCTTATTTATGGTTTCCTTTGCTGTGCAAAAGCTTTTAATTAGGTCCCATTTGTTTACTTTTGTTTTTATTCTCATTACTGTAGGAGGTGGGTCAAAAAAGATCTTGCTTTGACTTATGTCAAAGGGTGTTTTTCCTATGTTGTCCTCCAAGAATTTTATAGTGTCCAGTCTTACATTTAGGTCTTTAATCCATTTTGAGTTTATTTTTGTGTATGGTGTTAGGGAGTATTCTAATTTCATTCTTTTGCATGTAGCTGTCCAGTTTTCCCAGCACCACTTATTGAAGAGGCTGTCTTTTCTCCACTATATATGCTTGCCTCCTTTGTCATAGACTAGGTGACCATAGGTGTGTAGGTTTATCTCTGGGCTTTCTATCCTGTTCCATTGATCTATATTTCTGTTTTTGTGCCAGTACCATATTGTCTTGATTACTGTAGCTTTGTAGTATAGTCTGAAGTCAGGGAGCCTGATTCCTCCAGCTCCGTTTTTCTTTCTCAAGATCGCTTTGGCTATTCAGGGTCTTTTGTGTTTCCATACAAATTGTAAAATTTTTTGTTCTAATTATGTGAAGAATGGCATTGGTAATTTGATAGGGATTACACTGAATCTGTAGATTGCTTTGGGTAGTATAGTCATGTATCATGGTTGTGTTATATACTTTCAACACCTGGGAGTCAATCATTTAACCAACACATACTGATTACCTCCTAGGCATAAGAGAATATTCTACATGCTGGTGATATGCAGTGAGCAAGAGAAAAAGAGCAACTTGGTGTCCTCTCTGCTCCCTTCTGCAGATTCTCTGCATTGCAGAGGAGAACCCTAAGGCCAGATTCTTCAGCCCTTCCCAGCAAGGAACCAGGTTAGAGTCATCCAATGAGAGGAGCCCATGTGGGATTTGGTCATCTCTGCTGGAAGCTGCAGGAAGACTCATGGGCAAAAGCCTAATTCTTGAGAATCCCTAGGATCAGCAGTAGCAGTTGCCATTGAGACTGGGAGAAGTTGAGACAGCTTCTGTGTCAGTTCCTGAAAGTCAGCTACACCCAACCATCTGCTTCCATGACCTTCCAAAGTGGTGTAAGCCTCTAGTTCCTTGCATAAAGCCCTTCCTATTTGGATTCCTAGGTGGCTTTTGTTGTCCCTTCCCCAAATTATTGATAGAGCAAGGCAAACACAGTCCCTGCCTTTACATGCTTACATTCTCATGGAGAAGACAGACATTTAAGCAACCGATTACACACATAACTATGTAATGGTCAGTGGTGTGCAGGAGCCAGCTTCTGCCAGTTGTCAGAGCTGTTTGCTAAATTTTTAGAATTGTGCAAGCCAGTCATTAAACACAGTCAATATTAAAAATTAAACTACATAAACTTTCAATTAATTATATGAAAAACAAAACTAATAAATACTTTAAGCTCACCATTTTCTAACTTACTGTTTTCTACACTCTTGAAATTACTTAAATATATATTTGCACCTTTCTCGTGGAAATTCTACATCATGGTTTGCTACTGCACATCTTCTCAACTCTACTTTCAATGACGTCGCAGTGGTAGCTTGATATCGCTGAACTGAGAGTATTTACATCACTGAAATCAGCAAACACTACAAATCAAAGCATCCCCTATCCCACAGAGCTGGTTGTTAAACATTTACCAAAACACCACTAGTAACTGTGATAAGTACCAGAAATATAAGTACATATTAGCACACAACTGGAAGACTCCACCATAACCAGGGGTTTCAAGGAAACTTCCGCAAGGAAGTGATACCTGAGTTGAGCTCTACCAGTCGGTTAGGTGAAGGAGAGGGGAAGAGCACTGCAGGGAAAGGAAAAGCATGTCTGAACTCTGTGAGGAGGGAAAGATCTTGGTCCTGGCAAACGGCTGAAAAGCTGATGGAGAGAGAATGCAAAGAGAGAGGGTCTGTCATTTAGCTCCATTCTGTCCAGACTTCCTTCCTTGCCAGTCACCATGGTCTGCCATATGCTGCTGTTACTTGTGCATTTCTTTTCCCTGTCACCCAGCAGATAATTTTGTTGAAGACAGAGACCATGTCTTCTTCATTTTCCCAATGCCAGGTGCCTACCTCAGCTTCTTACATCCCCTGAGCATATTCCTAAGTGAGTGACTGGATGAATCCTCATAACACTAAATTCAGTAAGCATGAATAAATTCCCAGAAATGAAGACAAAATTCATAATTCAACTTTTTAAATTAAACAAAAAGAATAGGTTTTAAGTGAAAAGAGACAATCAAATATATATAAGCATCAATTATTTATAAGTTAGAAAAATAAAAACTGAACTAATAACTTAAACATATTAAATGTTAAAGGACGATATGTACTTTAGTCTGCTTGGGCTGCCATAACAAAATACCATAGACCAGAGGGGCTTAAACAACAGAAATCTACTTCTCACAATTCTGGAGGCTGGGAAGTCCAAGATCAAGGTGCTGAAAGGTAGGTTTCATTTTGAGGCCTCTTCTCTTGGCTTGTACAGCCATCTTCTCACCCTGTGCTCACAAGACCTCTTCTTAGTGTTTGTGCACAAGTGGAGAGAGAGAGGGATCTCCGGTATCTCATCCTCTTTTATAAAGACACCAGCCCTGTCCATTGGATCATGGCTTCACCCTCATGATCTCATTTAATCTTAATCACCTTCTTAAAGGCCCTATTTCCAATACAGTCACATGGAGGGTTAGGACTTCAACATGTGGATACTGGCGGGTGGTGGGGGGACATAATATAAGAACATACATCAGATTTTTGGTTCAACAATAGAAAGAGATTGCTTCTAAAATTACATCAATAATCATGATAGCTATTACTAGATATAGATATAAGACATTCTTTATTACACAAAACTGAAATATGCCAGCTTGAAATGTTATAATTTAGTTTTTATATTATATATACTACATCTTTTATATTATATATAACATGAAAAATTTGAAGTAATACAACCCTACACACACACACACAAACACACACACACACATACACACACACACTTTAAAAACATCACTGAATCACGTCCCTTCAAAGCTGGCAGTAGGCTGACCACAAACAGCATCTCTTTCATTCCCACAAGGCAGCAGCACTTTGGCTGGTGAGCAGAAATATCAGAAATAAAAGTACCCCATGTACAACACTGGGATTTATAGCCTGGGGACATTCCTGGATTTATTTTGTGACTATTGTACTATTCTTTTAATGTTCAGTGCTATTATAATTTATAATTGTTTTTATATCCCATAACAGCATCCCAGAATGCATTGAATGGTGATGCTGTTAAATGCACCCCTCAAATCAAAAGCCATGGAGTGGGACTTCCCTGGTGGCGCAGTGGTTAAGAATCCACCTGCCAGTGCAGATGACACGGGTTCAATCCCTGGTCCGGGAAGATCCCACATGTCACAGAGCAACTAAGCCCGTGCACCACAACTACTGAGTCTGCGCTTTAGAGCCCGTGAGCCACAACTACTGAAGCCCGTGTGCCTAGAGCCCGTGCACTGCAACGAAGAGTAGCCCTTGCTTGACACAACCAGAGAAAGCCCGCACGCAGCAACGAAGACCCAACACAGCCATAAATAAATAAATAAATACATAAATACATAAATACATAAATAAATAAAATTAAAAAACAAAAGCTATTGAGTAAAATTAGATGTGATAAAAAGCTATGAAAAGGGTCAAGGTTTTATAGTTTTCTTTATTCATGTGTTTTTATGTTATTTGATATACATAAAAAGTATATTTAAAAGTAAAATTACACTAGAAATGTCATTGATTTATGAAGTCTGGGAACATATCCCCCCACGTTACACATTTATTACAATAGGGAAATTAGCATTGAATTACATGTGTTTTGAAAAATGCAAGGTCTTTATGAACCTATTCCTCACGTAAGATATGACTGCCTCGTGCATGCGTACAGCTGAGAAGCATGGACCTCCTGTTAACCCAGAGACAGGGCGGGGGGAGTCATTGTGCTTCTTTTCATGAAACATTTGCACCTGCCTGTTCAGAAGTGTACATCTCTGTGATTATTTAAATAATCTATAATAGAAAAATTGTGTCCATTTCCTTGAAGTAGCACCAGGATGGAATCGACAAAATGATATAGGAAATATAGACCCAAAGGAAAGTTGTCTTTAGCTCTAGCTGAGCTTTTGTTCTAAAGTCATTTGATATGTGAGACACACCTCCTTCCAGAATCATTAATGTGCAGTTTTTTGCCAAGAAGCAAGAGGATAAGCGAGATGATCTGATGTCCTTTGCAGTCTGATAAATGAAGGTAATTCTTGGCAGTTCAACACATAGCTATGTTAGATTTTATCTTTTGTTGAGCCTGCCCCCTCTGCTCTAATCAACTATCTCAGCCACTCAGAGAATCATTTGATAAGCCTTGTTGGTCTCTGGCTCCCTGTACACAATCCCCTCCTCCCAGCAAGATTTATCAAAATGCAGCCGAGGGCAACCAGACTGTGTTCTTAGGTCAATGGTGGGAACCCAGCTATACCTGGTTATCTGTCTTAAAGCCTGATTCTCTCTCTGCTCTCACCCTGTCTCTTGATAAGCCCATTCCCCTTGACTCTTGGACCCAGAATCTGCTTCATCTCCATTCCTTCCTATCAGTAAGGTCCTCACATGACCTTTGCAAAAGTAACCAATCTCCTAGCAGGGACACACATACACACACACACAGACACACACACACACACACACACACACACAATTCTTGATGTTTCAGCCTACACAATTTCTCACGCTAACTTCCCTAACATCTTGCAAATGTTACAATATAGCACTCACAAAATCAGTCTCATACTCTAAATTTTACAAAACTGTTTATATTAGCATGAAGAAAATTAAAAGATGCAACCTAATAGTTGAGTTCATTATGGTACTTAAGCTAATCACATGGTATTACACAGTGCAGTGCCTTGACAAAGCCTGACAGATTTTTACTAACATAAAATATATTTATGTAGAGCAGATTTTCTCCTTTCCCGCTGAGAAAAAGCAGAAAGAAAAATACTCAAGTAGAAACCAGAGAAGTTTTAGTTAGATTTAAAGATTTAGAAACTGTTATATAGGATTAGATGAAGAAATCTAAAATATCCTGTTGATGTATAAGAAGAGACATGCCTGTCTATCAGAAATGCTTAGGAAATATAACTCAGGACAGCCAGACTGACAATTCCTTTGAGGCAGGCACCATATTTACTTTGTTCACTTTTGATTTATCAGTAACTGGAGTGTATGTGGCAGACAGACATTTACTGAACAGACATACAATAAACATTTGTTGAATGAATAAAGGCCTATTCAAAATCTAAAGTCAAATATGTTGGTTACAGTGTATCCATTTTAGCCAAGCCTCATAATTATTGAAAGTGAGAAAGATCTTAGAAATCTCAAGTGATGCGCCCATAGTCAAACAGGGAGATAGAGGCAGACTTGAAACTTGAGTCTCCCAGTCCTAAGTTCTGTAAATTAAACAACCATGGAGCTCTGTCCAAGGAAGAAGAATTAACAACTTATATTTTCTCTAGAATATCAGATGAATCCACATATGAGTGCCCTGAGTCCCAATAACTGGCAGTAGATTCAGACCAACCAAACTAAAACACTTTGTGTCCAGTATTAGCCAAGCATTACTGTGGTGTTCTTGCATACATGCTTATTATGTAACTATCTGGACTATTCTATGAGGTAGGGATTGTTATCTCCATTTCAGAGATAAAGAAAAAGCCACAGAGAATTTAAGCAAACTGCCTCATGTCCCTCAGTAGAGATTAGAAGCCAGATAGTTTGATTCTACTTCAGTTCTCCTTGTGAAACCATGGAATTCATTGAACAATTAAATGGGATGACCATCTTTTGGGTTGGCCAAAAAGTTTGTTCGGATTTTTCTGTAACATCTTATGGAAAAACCCAAACGAACTTTTTAGCCAACCCAGTATTTCATCACCCAAATGAGGACACTTTTTGTGAATGAAAGAACTGTGCCAACAAGCTTAAGCTGGCTCTGTCCTGGGCAAAACTGGAAGAAGATCACCCTGGTCCTGCCCCTGGATCCCTCCCTCCAATAGAGCATGTCTGCGCGTTCCCCATAATCCTAAATCACTCGATCATAAAGCTTTACTGCTTTTGGATCAGGCTGTATGTCTGTAATTCTTAAGATTCCTAGGTACAAAATTTCACATTGCATACTATAAAAGTAGCTGGAGTGTTTCAAGGGATTCTAAGTGAATTAGAGTCAATAGTGTTGTGTATTAATTAAATTAGAATTGCTGAAAGAAAGTCAATTTCTATTTACAATTTCCAAGAAACAGTAAACCCTTTTTCTATTTAGGGTGGTATCAATAGTGCTCTGCAGGTGGACCAAGAGAGGGGTGGGAATAGGTTAGATGCTAAGACCCCGATTTCCTACCCGGCACCATAATGCCATTCTATATTTATATAGTGGCTTTAGGTTGGGAATTTGAAAAGAGGGGGTTATTAGCTGGGTAACTTCTCAGTGAATGGTAGAAAATGTCAATTCCCACTTATTATTGCTTAATTAGAACTTTTTAAAAGTTATTTTCAAATTTCAGCATTTTGAAATGTCAACTTGTAACACTTGCAAATAATTTCTTTGAAGCTGTGCAAACTTCAAAGCCTTATATCTTCACCTTTTAGAAATAACCCATGGTGACACTGGTTGGCTTTGGAGAACTGGAAAGCCTCTCATCTCCCCAGAGCTCACTTCCCTGTACTGTAAAATAAAGCTGAGAAAAGGGCTTGAACTGGAGTTCCATTGGTTTGAGCTTAGAGTTCATCAGTTTACTTTCTGTTTCCAGCCATCCATGAGGGTCAAGCTCTCCTTTACAGACAGGGTGTCTTTAAAGAGAGACCAGGTTGTTCATTATTTGGTAGGACCAGAAATAGAAGTAATCTAATTGGCTGTGATCTATGTGTTTTGTGAATTGCCCCTCAGGTGTGGACAAGCCAGGACCAGTAGAAACACTTCCCTAGAAATCTGAGGGTTTTCTGTAGCTAGGGAGAAGCTGGCACTTTGATGTACAGCCTTGGGAGCACCTTTCAGTGAAAGTGAGTTTTAAAAAATGTCTGCACATGAACAGAAGGCATATTTCCTTCCATGATCTTTATTCTGGAGCTCTCACCCATCTCCTCACCTCCACACCTCTTCCAGTATTTGTACAGCCAGTTCATGGAGAGATAGTGATATTGGTATGAACGTGGAAGGTGGATTCTTAACATTCTTTCCTAGGAGAAACTGCATTATTTGAGATTTTAAAAAATTATCATAGGCATGGGTTTGTGTTCCAGGTATGATGTCCACCCAACTACACCTCATCCAACCACCCAGATGAAGCCACTAACTCCCCAACATTCTCAAACAGCTAGAGGTGAGGAGGAGGATGGAGATGCATCTTCCACCCTGGCTGGCTCCTAGTCCCATGAGGTGGCCCACGAAGTGGTTCTCATTCCACAGGACACCAGGCTCCATCCTGAGCCCTGACATGTGGCCGTCACCACAGGGAATTCCCCAATCCTTCACCAACTAGGTGCTCTTTGTCAAAGAATACATTACCCTTGGGAACATATTAATCAAGACAACACTGTAAGTCAGAATGAAGTATCCAGACCTGGACCTGGGTCAGTGGCTGCTCTGTTCTTGTCCAGATCTGTTGTTTGTAAGCCAATAGTCTACTCCATGTAATTAATGTCTGAATCTTGGCTCCTGACATCTATAGTCTATACCAAGTCTTTTGTGATTCATTAAATATTTAAGAACTACCCATCAAATGTAAGAAAAAAATCCTCAACTTCTGAAAGTTTGTTCACAGTTTTTTTAATAGCCCAAGCTATATTGATGGTCTTGTATCTTAATGAGAAAGTTAGGAATAGAGAGGTATACCTAACCACATCAACATTTTCTGTCAGGATCTAGTATTCTGATTATAATAAATAGTAACGGATTGGGCTTCCCTTGTGGCGCAGTGGTTAAGAATCTGCCTGCCAATGCAGGGGAAGCAGGTTCAAGCCCTGGTCCGGGAAGATCCCACATGCTGTGGAGCAACAAAGTCCGTGTGCCACAACTACCAAGCCTGTGCTCCAGAGCCCATGAGCCACAACTACTGAAGCCCGCACACCACAACTACTGAAGCTCGCGCGCCTAGAGCCCATGCTCTGCAACAAGAGAAGCCACTGAAATGAGAAGCCCTCGCACTGCAACGAAGAGTAACCCCCACTTGCTACAACTAGAGAAAGCCCACACGCAGCAACGAAGACTCAATGCAGCCATAAATAAATAAATAAATTATTTTTTAAAAATAGTCAAGGATTGATTTACTTTCCACTTATTTTATTAATGTGGGCATTTATACCCACTTTCCCCTCTTCTGTGAAAGTTAAGTCAACTGTAGAGTACAGACTGGGAAATCTTCTAGGCGAATGGTTCTTAACTTGGGATCCTTGAATTCTCAAGGGGTACAGGGATAGAAACCAGGAAATTCATTGATTTGGATAGGAAAAAAAATTGCATCTTTGTTTTCTCTACCTCCGGTGGAAATTTAACATTTCTTTCAATTGTAAATGTAGGCAACACATCATCACAGTGTTAGTCAATCCTATAACTGTTGTCACCAGTAGAATTCATGTATATTTTCATAACACATTAGGTCATAACAGCTGTCTCACAATACCAATTATATTATCATTACTTCAAAATCATGGTACTTAAAAGACATCTACCCCATATCACATTTTTATTTTGTACAGTATTTTTCATTTATAAATTTCTATTACTTTATAAAAATAATTTTTAAAATTTGCATTTTTATTAAGGTGTAATTAGCATATAACATTATGTTAGTTTCCAGTATAAAATATGATTTGATACTTTATATAGATAAATGATCACCACAATAAGTCTAGTTAACATCCATTACTACACCTAGTTACAAATTTTTTTCTTGTGATGAAAACTTCTAAGATCTACTCTCTTAGCAATTTTCAAATATTCACTATAGTATTATTAAATTTAGTTGCTTGTTTTGTACATTTTGAAAACAATATTTTAATATATAATGATTTCTTTTGTTATCCTGTGTTTTTATTTTATGCCCTTGAAAACATTATTCTGAGACATCTATAGACCAACACAGAGATCCAAAGTATAGAACAGGTTAAGAATACTGTTAAACACTCATATTTAATAACATAAATAAATGCAGGGAGATAATGCACAAAAAAACTTGCTTTACTCAAATGCTTAAATAAACAATATTTGATAATATCTTGGGACCCATTTTGAGTTAACTGCAGATTTCAATTCTCTTTAGTTCTAGTTCTTTTCAGAGGTATTCTCTCTTGAAAGTTGAAGAGGAAGGGACCTTCCCAGCTCTCTGGTGGTTGCATGGTACAAGTTAGGTGGGTTGGATAAGGATAAATTTCTGCCGTGATAAACTCAGGATGGGTAAATGAACACATAACTGACCATCCTGCTCATAAAGACTATTTGCAGAGAATCTTCCTCTTGTATTCTTTGCTGCCTGATTTTTCATTTCATTACAGCTGGTTGAGGACCAAATCACTTATTGTGTAAAGGAACAATTACAATCAAGGTTTGGTCGTAATTTCCTTGATTTTTCCCCCAATGAAGCACCTGCTATCCTCAGACTCAGAAGTCACAGAGGGCAAAAATATGCACCTTGACTCCTCCTGGGTATCAGAATTACCCAGACACTTAAAAGCCTGTGTCTGATTGTTCAACCCAAAATTCCAGACTAGGACAAAAGGTCCCTCTGCCCTAAGAGTTAAAAAAAAAAAAAGAAAGAAAAACAGAAAATGTTTGCCTTCTGTTAATCCTATTTTTCTATTTTTCACCTGCTAAAAATCTTTTTTTCTTCCTCACCTTCATTTCAGTAGAGCCAAATAGTTAAATGGCCCTAATGTCCTGGGAATGAAGGTACCTAGTTGTGATGTTGACATCTTACTTCTAAAACATGCCTGAATGACAGTTGTGCTTCACCATTCTGATGACCTCCATTCACCCCAAATAAACATATCAAGGGATAAATCTCCTCACTGTCATGGTAATGTACACTTACTTTCTAAGATGATTCTAGGACTTCCAATAAAGCTTTATAAATGCAGTTGATCCTTCTCTCAGTTTCTTCTATGAGATATTTGGTTCAAGTGACCTCTGTACTTGGCTGTAAATTCCTAACACGTTTACCAGCCCTAGCTGAAGTGGATTAGTCTAGTACCATAAAATACCTCTTTTTTTCATATTTCAATGTCAAAAAAACCCACCAGGAAACATTTTCCATATAGATCCATAGCCTCTACATATTTCTATCTTCACACCACTTACCAAGCTTTGAAGAATAACATTTTTAAAGACCTTAAAGTTCAACTGTTTCATTCTCCTGAATTCATAGACAAGAAAGGTCGCCCTAAACAGCTTGAGTGACTCATGCAAACTCATTCAGCTGCCAGAGCTGAGGAAAACACACTTCTGTGCTTTTTCCACTTCACCATGCCATCTCCTCGCCCTCAACTTAGAACCACTGTGTTTTCTTATATTCGTGCACATTTAATACAGAAAGAAACTATTATCAAGGATATTTACTAACATTTTAAAAACCACAGGACATAGCCAATTTTCCTTTCTCATTCACAGGTCCTATCCCCTTTTTTCAAATGGTACTTTCCTCTATCTTATTTTAGCCCCAGTTTGAAGCCTACCATTACTTACAAATATATACCTAAAAAAGTACGACTTTAAAGTGTTTATATTAGCTGTTTATATTAGCTTTCCAACAACAGAGAATCAATTCCTGTTATATTTTATTAAAACATTCGCATTTACTAACAAATTTCTGTGAAACTGAATATAAAATTTCTATGATACAACTCAAAGACATTTTGAAGGTAATGGATCTGTTAAATCAAACAATCTTCAAGACATAATAATATGTCCAAATATATGAATTTCTGTTCTTACAATTAAATCCCATTTGGCTTTTACTGTAAAGCCCAGGAAGTAACCCACTGTAAATGGGATTAAAATAAGAGGCAAACAGACAAAAATCTAAGAGAATTCACTCAATGAAAAGAAAATATTTAAAAAGTCATTCAAGCTAAGATCCTAGCAAAGTGGCAACCAAGTGATTTAAACAAGGACATTAAAGAATATTCAGATATAGTAGTATTAGTAAAAGATCTGTTCTGGTTTTGGTGGTAGTAACAAAAGATACAATGAATAAAAGGCTCAGCTTCTTGACTCATTTTGTGTATGTAGAGAACTCAGATGGAAACAATATAGTTGTCACCCAAGTGAGGGCACCACCTACAGGACAATATTTTACGGAAAATATTGCTACATATCCAAATAATGGTTTAATATAGCCCACAGTAAATGTTATTGGAACTAATACACGAGAAACAAAATTTATCTTTCCTCTTTGTCTATGACTACTCTCTGACAGAGATGCTAATCACTGATTATTATTCCCGATCAAACAACTACAGGTAGAAAAAGGAAAAGTAAGATGGATAGGAAAATCCAAAATTAAATGATCAAAGTTAAATGCCTATAAAGACATGAGCTAGAAAGAACCAAAGAAAAATTAAAAGGAAAGGTAGCACAAAACAGCTTGAGTGACTCATGCAAAATCATTCAGCTCCCAGAGCTAAGGAAAACACATTTCTGTGCTTTTTCCACTTCACCATGCCATCTCCTCACCCTCAACTTAGAACCACTGTGTTTTCTTGTGTTCATGCACATTTAATACAGAAATGATAAGAGTGGCGGCTTCCAGACATTAAAACACTATCTTGATAGTTAAATTAGAAAGTCTTAGATATAAAATATTTTCCATGGCTCTTAAAGTATAGAAGGATCTCTACTTGGCACAATTCAAACCACAACTGGACTTCTCTAGATGTTACACGCAATCAGTCCCCAAATCCTGTCATTCTCGCACCCTAAGATATTTTGACTCCTCCCCAGTGCTCCTCCCAGAGCCACTGCAGCTCCCATATCCTACTCCGTCTCATGTGGAAAACCACAATCGTCACCTAGCTGACCCTCCGTGTGGCAGCCAGAGGGCCCTTTCTGAAGCTGGTCCTGTCCGTCCTGGTTTGAAATCCTCTGAAGGCTCTCTCCATCACCTTTAGGATAAGGTGTTCAGGTGCCTGAACATGTCTTACAAGAGCTGTCATGACTTGCCCCCCTGCCTAGCTTTCACCCCAGATTCCACCACGTTCCCACCTTCCCCAGCCCCCAAACACACACACACTCTCTCTCGCCTTTCCAGATAAGTGAAAACACCTGCAGTTCACAGAACGCAGCATGCTCTTTCCTCCCCCTGAGTTCTTGCACGTGCAGTTCCCTCTGTGTAGAGCGCCCTCTACAGAGAGTGGACTTAGGTCAAATATCTCATCTTCTGTGAAACTTTCCCAGACTCCCCGTGTTAGAGTGGGGTGCTTCCTCATTCGTACACCCATAGCACCTTATACAAACTCTGCAATGCACTGACGACAATGTATATTCTCTCTTTCCAGCCTATAAGCCCCTGTGGGGAGGGGACCACACCATGTCCATCTCTGCTTCCCAAGTCCTTAGCATAGTCACTAACAGAATGGTTACTCAATTAATGGTTGATAAATTAATGGATTTAGTTAGACCATTATTCATTCAGTACTGAATACATATACGTTTAAGATCTACTATATGCAGACATTGTGTGGATGTTGGAGATTACTAATAAAAAGGCATGATCTCTGTGATAAAGAAATAGTCTAGTGAATGGTAGGGAAAAGGAAAATGCCTATACCAAGTGCCACTAAGAACAGCTGCTTTGACATATATGATCTCATTTAATCCTTACTCTGACTATATGAGGAAGTGTCAATCCCATTTCAGAGATAGACTCTAAAAGCTTAACAAGTTATTTAGGCCCACACAATCGATCCCAAAGCCAGAATCTGAATACAATTCTACCTCATGCCAAAGCTCACAGCCCTTTCTTCTGTGTCTTTGTATCTTTCTAACGTTTAAACTTCTTGGGTTCTTTGCTGTTGATTTTTTTTAATCTGACATGAGAACTGGGAGCTTGATAATAAGATGACCTTGTTCAGCTCACTCTGAAGCAATGATTCTCGGATCATTCTATCCAGGATTTAGAAGCAGTCCATTGCCAGATTTTGTGCTGTGCTGTCAAATCTATGAATGTTTCCATTTTCTTGTTTCATTCAGAGAACTCAACAATAGGCATACTAAATCCACTATGGTCTCATCCAGACTTCAATAAAGAACTATCATTTCAAAACCTCTGAGTCCTGAGGCTGGACCACTGTATTTAAATGATACAGTGGATTACCAGAATCAAATAAAGTTTAATATTTTATAACTGATTAAAATATTGATGATGACAATATTAACAATAACAAAAATGATTTCAGTGGCGTCCCTGCAAAACTCAATGGCACCCAAAGAATAAAGCAAAGGAAAAATTACATTTGATTCTCAGGTTCATTATGCCCAATAATATACTGGATCTTATAAGAGAGAGATTTCCAACTTTAAATCTCCTGAGGAATGTATTTCCTACTGTTCCTCTCTCAATTACCCCAGTGCTACCTCCAGCCCTCACTTTCCTTTGTTCTTTCCTTTACTCCTATATTTATGCCTGTGAGCATCTCAAGCTTAGTATCACCAGCACTGGATTACATGTAGAAGTTTTACTTATATTTTTTGCTTACAAACATTTATATAGTTCTTGCTCGGTATCACACTGTTATAAGCATTTTACAAGTATTAATTCATTTAATCCCTGCAACATTGCTATGAGGTAAGTACTATTATTATCCCCATATTATTAATGAAGAAATTGAAGGGGAGAAATTAAGTCACTTGCCAAGGGTCACAAAATTGATGTGGGCAGAGCAAGGGTTCAAACCCAGGCCATCTGGCAGCTAGAGTCTTGGCTCTAACCACCAGGCTAGTCTATCGCTCGCATAAATATGCTAATCCATACAGCAATCCTGGAAAGGAATATTAATATGGATCATTGGAAAACTGCAAATAATATCTGAATAATCTTTGGCTTTGAATCATAGAGCTTTATATTCCAGGTGCTACTGCAAGACTAATAAACACCTCTAGTGGATACACAGGAGGTAGATGAGGAAGGCTCTTCAGGGACCAGGGGTATTAGGATTAGGAGAGGGGAATTCTCTGATCTCCTGATAAACCCATTAATCTCAAGGTCCTGGTACCATTGCTCAATTAAGAACAGTCAAGCAGTGCTAAACATCTGCTTCCAGAAAGATCACAAACACTTCTGAGAAACACCTTCCTCAGGAAGATGTCCACTCATGCTTAGAATGTAGTTATGACATTAATTCAACGGAAGCAGGAGGTGCTTTGGAGAACTGCTGCACCTTAAATTAAACAAGATTCCAAATGAAGAAGATCAGCCACGAATAGCGCGACCATCTATCTATCTCTGTTTGCCTGGGACAATTCCTGATTTCAACAGCAGTCCAGGAGTAAATATCTATAGCACACTCTTTCACTCTGCAAAGCATACTGGTGTGGGTGATAAAACACATTGCAACCCTCACCAAGAATAACCAAGGGTTGGTTGTAACTCAACACATCCACACAAAAATTATCTCTGCAGATGAAGATGTACAGCATACTTAAAAATCCCTAAACTTACCATATCTGTTTCACAATTCTTCATCTAAAATTCAATTCAACTGCTAAGTCACCTTACATATCCTGACCAGGGAAAATAATAATAAAAAATACTTCTTAACTATGTAACAACCTGTACAAAGCCCCAAAAAGAGATGAAAGATGTGGCACCTGCTCTACAGGTGTGCAACATCCTCTGGCTGAGAAGAGGCTGAAGTCCCATTGCTGTTTGCCCCACACAGCCGGTACTGTCTAAACCCTGTAGGCACACTACTCAGTCCTCACAGCAACTCTGAGAGATAGCAAATCAGTACTCTCTTTTTAGAAAAAGAGAAAAACTGAGGTTCAGAGGTCACTGTTGAACTGATAAAGTAAGTTAATAATTTGGACACAGTTGAAATAACATGAAATTTTTAGCTCCCATCCCTACCGCACTTTTGAGATGATAGAATACTTTAATATACACGTGACAAGAGTCTTCAAGATTCATACCAACCTTTACTTTCATTTATTATACAATGAAATTCCATTCCCTCTCTAGTACCAATTCCATATATAGATCACCTGATGAAACACCAGGCAAAGATATGGCCTGACGGCACCACCACTGTCTGTACAGGAGCATTCGTGTATTTGAATATTTAGTTGCTTTCTTCTTTTCTGTTTTTATCTAGTAGACTGGAAGACAGAAAAATGAAAATTCTGATCCTGGTACTAATACAATTTACAAAACCTGTGTTATCATTAAGCAAGCCAAAAGCAAGACATCAAAAGCTCGCAAGACATGAACTGATCAATTATGAGTTTATTTGTGAAGGAAACAGCAGTTATTCAATGACATACATAAAACGATGGAAGTTAGGTCAAACACTGTGTCTACAATTTGAGGTGCAGGGCTAAAGAAAATGGAGATATTTGTAAATTTGTGGATTACGAATCAATATCAGGAAAGCATTTAAGCAATTCAGAAATTGCTAGAGCTGTTGATATGGAAAAAGTTTTCTGCAGATTTCTTATCAAGGGAAGAAAAAGGCTAGTTTTAACCTTTCTTTGAGCAAATTTTGTACAAAGTTGGTAAATCCTCAGTATTTACTGAGGCAGTATTTAAAAGGCAGTATCATAATTGCCTGCTGAATCCCCCGACAAATTACAACCAAAAAGCCTGCCCCACTGTTAAAATACATTTCCTCTATCTTCTAAAGCCATGCTAAGTAAGTTGAAAGACCCAAAGCCTTAGGTAGAAAATTATTTTTTAAATACATTCACATACATGTGCTCAATATTAATACAATTTTTAGTATATTTGACAAACACATATACATTGTAAAATTTAAAATTTTTTTAATTTAAATTTAAAAAGAAAAACATATACCATACTTGATGCCATAGTTAGGGATTTTATAACATTTTCACTTCTATGGGACTGTTCTCCACAACTTACTCTTAACCTGCCAGTCTGTGTTACTCAGCTTTTTTACATGATTTCCATCCATGTTTTCAGAAGACATTCTGTAATAAAATAGGATAAAATGAAAACTGTTTGCTTTCACAGCAATACTGTGGTAGGGGAGGTCCCATTGCCCTAGTTTTGACCGTAACTCCCTGTGGGTGGAGATTCGCTTATCTCTCAGCCTTCAGCATCTTGCCTGTTCCAGCTAGGTGGCAGATATTAATTGCTTCTTGAATAAATTTTAAAAATAGTCTAAAAAGTTAAGAATCTTTACAAAAGTAAGAAAAATAAAACGTCTTTTCTAACCTAACTTTCACCATTTAATTTGACTCACTCTTCCCGCAACTGGTTTTTAAACAGCTGAAATCCACTTATAATTCTCGCTGAAAGTTGGCTTTCTATTCACTCTATAGAGAAAGCTACAAGGTCAGGAATCAACGTAGTCAGCTTTTTTCTTTAGGTCTTCAGAACATACAACCTTCGCTTTTCTAGAACAACTTGAAGTTCCTTCTTCTAAAGCAATTTTTCTTTTCCTTTGAGGCAAAAAAGGCTCCTTTCTTTGGTTCCTCTGAGCTAGACAGTTTCTGAGCTTCTCTCTGGAGTCTGTCCATCCTTTTGAGCTTTTCCACATCTTTATACCCTAGAGGCCCAAAATGACATCACCTTCTTAGGCAGATCCCAGCTGAGCTCTTCCGGCAGGAACTGTGAAGATTAACTACAAATTGTAAAGGGCCAGGATTTTTGGAAATCATAAGGTAGACCGTAGGACTAATCAGGAGGGCTGTCCATGGTGTATTTAAAAGGAAAAAGTATATTGCAGAGTAATGTGCCCTTTTGTGGAAAAAATATGTTTATAATAATCCATATACATCCAAAAAATGGAAGGATATATTCCAAATGACAGAATTAAGGGCAATACTTGCCCTTTTCACTTTCTATACTTATACAATGTTTGAAATTTTAATAATAAACACAATTTTTGTAATTAAAACAATAAAGAAGAATGGTTAGGTTTTTCCAGTATGCGATGTCTTCTTTACAAAGGCCCTGCCCTAGAGATCAGAGATACAGGGATAAATTAAATGTGGGCTCATTTAATTAATTTTCTTGAGCCCCAGGAAGAGGTCAAGATCTCAAGGAAAGAGACACATACACAATTAGCAACACAATCATCATTTTGGTCTGGAACCCAAAGAGTAAATAAATATTAGCTATTTAAGACCTAGAAAGAAAATAATTCATTCACTGGTGCCACTGAACCCTATAAAGGAATTTAGAGTGAAAAGAAAGATGAAAAGTCAGCTGGTTTTTGGTGCAAAGCATATGCTTTCTAGACAAGTTTTCAAATCCTCGCTGTATCTGTTACCCACCATTAGACATCAACCAAATCACCTAATCACTTACAGCAGTGGTTCTCAAAATCTAATATATATGAGTATTATTAAAAAATTCAGCTTCCTGGAGAATATCCCCGGAGTTTCTGATTCATCAGGTTTTGGACCTAATGAATCAACAAACAAACACCACAGGTGATTCTGGTGCAGATGGTCCACGGGTCACACTCTGACAGATATCAACAGGTAGCCTCACCAGTTTCCTCAACTGAAAACACACGTTGATGTCTACCTTCTCTGGGTTTTGGTGACACATGAATCAGACCTAATAAAAGGGGTTCTTTCCTCTTTTTTTCTTTAACCTAGAAGTCAGTAAAGATGCCTTCAAGATGCTCATGGTTTCAGCTGGAAGCCAGCCCTCTCTGTCATGGGAGCTCTTGCAACTGCCCAATGACTAGTCAGATCTTCCACAGCACGGAAGGGCTGGAGGGTATTAGTTTCCTAGAGCTGCCATAACAAATTACTATAAACTTGGTGGCTTAAAACAATAGAAATCTATTCTCTCACAGTTCTGGAGGCTGGAAGTTCGAAATCAAGGTGTTGGCAGGGCCACGCTCCTCTGAAGGCTCTACAGGAGAATTCTTACCTCTTCCAGCTTCTGGTGGGTCCAGGCGTTGCTTGACATCACTCCAATGTCAGCCTACATCTTTACTTGGTCTTCTCCTCCGGTTCTTCTCTTCTGTCTCTTAAAAGGACACTTGTCACTGGATTTAGGGCCCAATCAGGTAATCTGGTGATCTCATCTCGAGATCCTTAATTTAACTGTGTCTGCAGGACTTCCCTGGTGGCGCAGTGGTTAAAAATCCGCCTGCCAATCAGGGGACACAGGTTCGAGCCCTGGTCCGGGAAGATCCCACATGCCGCTGAGCAACTAAGCCCGTGCACCACAACTACTGAGCCTGTGCTCTAGAGCTCACGAGCCACAACTACTGAGCCCACGTGCCACAACTACTGAAACCCACACGCCTAGAGCCCGTGCTCCGTAACAAGAGAAACCACCGCAATGAGAAGCCCGTGCACCGCAAGGAAGAGTAGCCCCCACTCACCACAACTAGAGAAAACCCGCATGCAGCAACAAAGACCCAACGCAGTCATAAATTAATTAATTAATTAATTAACAATTTAAAAAATAAATAAATAAAAATAAAAATAATTGTATCTGCAAGGACTCTTTATCCAAATATGATCACATCCATAGGTTCCAGAGGTCAGGCCATGGACATATCTTTTGGGGGCATCATTCAACCCACTACAGGGGTTTTGGGGTTTTTTTCTCTCTCTCTAGTTCTGTAACCTGACGTCTGCTGAGGTCATTTAGCTTCTAGATCATCTTTCATGCTGCACAAACTGTAGGGCCCCAGACATAGCATAGAGCCTCTATCTCCACATTAAAAAAAAAAAAGTTTTTCCTGTAAAAACATATTTTACAGTAAAATATTCATAACATAAAATTCACCATATTAGCCACTTTTAAGTGTACAGCTCAGTGGCATTAAGTGCATTCACACTGTTGTGCAAACATCACCAACATCCCCCTCCAGAATTTTTCCATCATCCCAAACTTAACTCCTTAAACATCTGTACTTCTTAAATATTAACCCCACACTTCACCCTCCTCCCACCTCCTGGTAACCTATAATCTATTTTCTGTCTCCATGAATTTGACTACTTTAGGTACCTCATATAAATGCAATCGTACAATATTTGTCCTTTTCTGTCTGGCCTCTTTCAATCAGCATAATGTCTTCAAGATTCATCATGTATAAGAATTGTATAAGAATGTATAAGAAGTGTATTGTTGTAATATGGATAAGAATTTCATTCCTTTATAAGCTGAATAATATTCCACTGTATGGCTAGACCACACTTTGTTTATCCATTCATCTGCTGATGGACAGTTTGGGTGGTTTCCCCCTTTTGGCTACTGTGAATAATGCTGCTCTAATTTGTCTCTAGATTTTGACATGGAAAAATTCGCCCATAGAAGGCTGTTCTGTGTGTAGCAGATTGTACTGGAGAGATGAAGACATTTATACCGCAAAGAATATAAATAAACTAAATTTGACTATCAAACCAACCTGTTCTTTCAAAGTCCTTTTCTACTTCTCCATAAGTTTTCCAGCCTTTCCCTCTCTTTACTCTCTCCTCCTACTCCTTTTCTCTCCTTCCCTTCTAACCTCAAATTCCTGTTCATTATGCATTCAGGGTGATTCAGCTACCTTTTCTCACCTTGTCATCTACCAACCTTTTCTCTCAGAGTCTCAATTTGCGGCATCAATTGGCTTACAGGGCATTTTTCTAGACAAAGTCCATTGCCTCCCAAATGGAATTTCTGGGGCCCACTGTTAGGTTCATATATTTCCTTCCTGCTATGTTATATTTGAAATGGCATTGGGACACAAATGTAGAAAAGCCACTAGTTGAAAATGGGAGACAGGAGGATGAGAAAGAGAACAGGGTTCAAGATGAGAGTTCAGCAGAGGAATGAGATCAAAAGTTGTCTTCAGGGGAGAGAGAAAAGAGAAGACCCAAGGGCACTGACCCTTTAGAACACAGGTGGAGGGAACATAGCCAGAAATCAAGAAAATTTTCAAGAAATACACAAAAGGTTATAAGTGTATTGTTTGATAGAATCGGAAGCCACATGAATTAAACTAGATGACAAATGTGAGGATTTGTCATGCAAAAGGTTTCAAGATATAGAAAGTATATGTGTGTCTGCTTGGAACAGAAATACAGGCATCCCTCATCTGAATCAATTCTTTTCTGAAAACATGTTACATAGCACTTTTCAGGTGGTGCAAGCCTATCACTCTATTATTTTAATCGGGAAAATTAATATGTTCCCAACCCACCCAAACACCCATCCAGTTTCCCCAAATATCAATAAAACACTTGTAAACATCTATATAGCAATCCAAATCCACCCAGGATTTTTGAATGATATAAATTAGATCATTTGAAACACCAATTACCCAATTCTTTAACACATAATGAAGTGTTTGGAGGGTATGTTTGTATGCAGTACATAAGGAATCCCTTCTTACAATATCAAATAGGAATTATATTTTCCTTTTACATGTGCAAAGATATATACCGTAATGTAAGTAGACAATGACATAACATGTGAGAGATACTAAAGATCCTATCTAAATTAGACCCTGGTTAGAAGTGCTCCCAGATCCTGGCAGAAAGGAACTGAGACTCAGGAAGGGGCTAATACTCAGGCAAAAGGATGAGGAAGATGGTTAGAGACAATGCAAACACTTTTAAACAACCTGAGCAAAGGACTTAAGACAGCAGCCCAATCACTCTCCATCCTCCTGCCCCATCTCAACAACAACAAATGGTTTTTTATTATACACACAGGCATATTGATTGTGGTGAGATGTTGATTTTGATGGTAAGTTTAGGGTAAAAGTGTCTACAAAGCCTCACAGCAAATATTTGAATAATGAGAGTTTACATACACTTGTATACTTTAAAAGGAAAACAAGACTCTAGGGAATGAGGTGATATTCGTAACTATTCTCATCTTATATCAATTCTGAATTAAATCCAAATTTTAGTTTCTGTCTCTGAAGGATTAATGTTACAGAGTTGACAGAGTGAGAACGCAGCTGGAAGTTATATTAGAAACACAACTAACCCTATTATTATAACCTTAAGAAATTACATAAAATTAAAAAAAAAAAATTAAAAGTTCCCTCAAATTAGCTAAATATACTGAAATATGAAGTTGTAGTATGCAGTATGTACTTTAGATCCCCAAATTCAATAAAATTATGTACTGTAGATTCCCAGATTCAACCATATTAAAAATAATCTCTGTTACAAATGAATGGATAAAGAAAATTTGATACACACACACACACACACACACAGAGAAAACTGGAATATTATTCAACCATAAAAAAGAAGGAAATCTTGGCATTTGCAACAACATGAATGGACCGTGAGGGCATTATGCTAAGCGAAATAAGTTAGACAGAGAAAGGCAAATACTGTATGATCTCACCTCTTATATGTAAAATCTATTAAGCTGAACTCATAGAAACAGAGAGTAGAATGGTGGCTGCTGAGGGCTAGGGGGGTGGGGGAAAGGGGGGAGATGTTGATGAAAGGGTACAGACTTCCAAGCATATGTTGAATAAGTTCTGGGATGTAATATACAGCATGGTAACTATAGTTAGCAATACTGTATTGTATACGTGAAAGTTGCTAAGAGAGCAGATCTTAAACGTTCTCACTACAAAAAAAAAAAAGGTAATTATATGAGTTGATGTGCGATGTATATGTTAACTAACCTTATTGGCAATAATCATTTTGCAGTATATATGTGCATCAAATCATCACACTGTACACCTTAAACTTATACAATGTTATATGTCATTTATATCTCAACAAAGCTGGGGAGGGGAACAGGCTGTATTATGATATCATGTTATTTGATGTTGGCAGTTCAAAGTCATTCACTTCAAAATAGGAAGGAAAGGATGGAGAGAGGGAGGGATGGAGGGAAGGAGGAAGAGAGGGAGGGAGGAAGGGGTTGGCTGCATTCAAACAGGTGCTTCCTCTACCAAAAAAAAAATCCTGTTAAATAGACATACTGCCACCAAAAGGAAAGGAGCCAAGAAGTGGGGAGGTGTCCTGGGGTGCAGAATGAGAAAGAAAAGTTCTTATGGAAGATTTTTCTTGAAAGCTAAGATTTTAAATATTACCACAGGAAAAAGGAAGTATCTGATTGGCTTTCCAAAATGTATCTCTCTCCACCAGGGAGTAATGAAAGACAAAATAATCTCTCTAAAATCTGTCTAAATCTCTACACATCCTCACAAAAATGTGAATACTTTGCTCTAGATTTTTCTTTTTTATGCAACTCAGTCCTCCAGGTTTGTTTTTAGCAGACACTAAGCAAAATCAATTACCATTGCCAAGAAATAGTCCAACTGAAAAATTATTTTTGAAGCCTGTCACATCTTTTACACTACTTGGCCCATAAAGTTATAAATCCTCTCCCAAAGCAGCCCAATCTTCTCCAGGGATCTGAAGACAATTTCACTCTTCTGTTTTTAAACATCTTGAAAAATCCTTACATTTGCTTGAAAAGGCAGATTGATGTTCCCTACACACACACACACACACACACACACACACACACAGAGGAAATAAACACAGTGAGTTTGGAGAAACTGCAGGGGCAGCTTCTGTGGTAAATATTTCAATCAAGTCTATATTTGTAAACCTTTTCTGAAGTATCTGCCTTAAAGTCATGTAATCTAAAAACCAGGGTAAAGAAATTGACATCAGTAAGCCACATCATCTCTGATTCCACAGGACTGTCCCCAGGCCAGAGCAAAAATGTAGCTGCCTAACGATTTTTTAAAATAACCACTGCAAATGTCCTTGATAATGTATTTCTGTGCTTCAACCTATTAGTATCAAAAAGTTCATCCTGATAGCTAACCCAATTTTCTTCAATTGCAAAGTAATATCATTCTCAGGCAAGGAGGAAAGAAATGAGCAAAGATTCTGAGTCAGAGGAAATGGCTTCACATCCTATATTTGCTGTGTGGCTTCATGCTAGTTGTGGGTCTCTGTTTCCTAACTGTGAAAAGAAATTACTGCACTAGATCATATTTACACATATGGTGCTGCTCTAAGAGACAGTAACTAACGGGTTAGCACAAGCCAAACAAAACAGTCATTCATATATGTATTATGACATATATAATTCATATTTTAGATAGCTTTCTTCTACTCAGATTGACTAATCCTAATCTTTTTTTTTTTAACATTTCCTGAACTCTATTCATTGTGTTTGTTCTTGTAGACAACAACATTTTTGACATATTAACTGATGCAGTTTTTCCCTGTATACAGTTGATCCTTCAACAACAGGGGTTTGAACTGTATGGGTCCACTTATATGCAGACTTTTTTTCAGTAGGAAATACTACGGTACTACACAATCCCCTGTTGGTTGAATCCAAGGATGCAGAATCCAAGGAACACACAGGAACCACAGATAAGGAGACTGACTAAAAGTCATACGTGGATTTTCAACTGCACAGAGGGCCAGCGCCTCTATACTCTCCCCACCCCGCTGTTTTCAAGGTTCAGCTGTATTTCCTATTAGCCCAGGACACTCCCCCACTCCCATGTTATTGCAATCTAGGAGACAGGTAGGCATTTGGGAGTTTCTACTTCAGAGGAGAGCCAAAGAGGCAAATTCTTGACTTTTGCATATAAAATGCCAAGGACCTAGCATGGACAAGAGACTTACTTGAAAAAAAAATATGCTGTTTTCCAAGCCAACCAGGAGACTCCTACAGTTTGCACGGGGTGTTTAGGAACCCTAGATAAGCCCAGGGAGCACTGGACGGGTGAGGAAATGGGAGACCCAGACCCTGTATTCCTTACAATCAAAACAAAGAAGGTTTGCAGCAAACTCTAGGGACCAACACGTAACGGTCCACAAAGAGGACCAGAATGGATCCTCCTGTCTTGGCATCTGTAAGGTTGCCAGAAATTAGCTGGAACATGTGAGAAAGCAGAAGCCATAGACTGACTGGGGAAACTCTGAATTGACAGCTATTACCCTGAATTGTCAAAAGACTTGAAATGGAAAAAAATTAAGTTACATCTATTGGAGACCCTAAGGTTAGGGTCTTAATGCCATACCGCTTACACTCTTCTCTGATAGATTGAATTCTCTGAATCTTGCATAAGTAGTAAGGTGCAAACTAGACATGATGACCAAGGGGCTGGCTCTAAGACGAGTCCAAGAATCACTTCATTGTTTGCAATGTTATGTGTTGATTCCAAATCAGCACTGAAAGCCTGATTTCAATCATCTGAGATGATTTAGCAATAGCACACAAAATTAGCGCCACAGTAGCTGATCTCATTCATCAAAGTGGCTTATGAAGTAAAATTTTACTGCTGCTGGAAGAGATTACAATTAATGCTCAGTACATGTGGTGACTTCCTAGCATAGACAAGTGAATAACATTTAAAGTTAATAAGTATTAGCAGCAACAACAATTTTATTTTCAAACACAGTTATACCTACCTTAGAGAGAAAATGCAATATATCCAGATTTCCCTCGAGGGAAACCGACAACAGTTCATTATCCATGTATGGAATATATCAGATATGGCAGACTTCTGTTATGGGCCACTCACAGACTTCAATCCCTAGCAGAATGCACCTCAATAATGAGCGCCAGAGGCTTCAAATTTCAATTCAATTTCTTCTGGTAAAAGTTTAAAACTAGCTTGTATAATACTCTTCCCATCTGTCAATTTCCTAGAACTAGATGAAGAACACAGTTGTTTTTTTTCCCCTTTGATTAATACCACTATAGATGGAATGCATAACAACTCAGTTTGCTTTGTATTGTGATAGGATTAAGCATTTCTGATCAATCACAACGACATCTCCTATTGCGCCCACCCTCACCCCCCCCGTAAAACTTTTAGGAAATCAACTGCATCAGTTAGAAGTAAATCAGCACACCTTCTTGATTGCTTTAACACAGTGGTCATAATTACAAAAAAAAAAAAAATCCTTTTTCATGCAGAAGATCTACACTCTGCAATTGCTACAAGGATTTCTATTACAAAACTGATTTTGAGATCATAAGTTTATTTTAGCATAAAGTTATTGGAACAAAGTGATCACTCTTGTCAACCCTCCTCCCTACGCAGTACCCCTCAAAGGTTTTCTAATGTCATAGAGCTGCAGTTCAAAAATTTGCAAGATTGAATTCATATCGCTGCAATCACAATGGTGGAGGCTGAAAAAAAAATCCCTGCCACTCGGAATAATTACTGTTTTTTCACTGACCCTGCATGTAAGGGTGATGTAATTTCCCCAAAGGAATAGTTAAAGTACTGTGCTAAAGCTCAGTCTAGCTTTTTAAAACAGCTTTATTATCTCCCTACATTCATTTTAGTTTGAACAAATTAAGGTTCTCAAGGGGCCCTTTTTCACTTTGTTTATCCTGAAGGCCATAGCTCTCAATATAAAAGGCTTATCGGAAGGAGATAATGACATTTCCAGAATCTAGGCAAACCCCTCTACTCCACCTCCCCTAAGAAAAATGAAAACTTTCTAAGGGGCTAGTTGGTACAGCTACGCCAATTTATTTTTAACCTAGGTTCTCAGAGAAGTCAAATATAAGCATGATAATATTAACCAACTTGACAAGTACCCCTGGGAAAATTTACACTCATAATTTTTTTAAAGAGCATCTAATACCTTCCAAAGAACTATTAATTTGCATGTAAAGATGTTCGTACTTAAAATAAAAGCTGTTGTGACTGGATGTAGCTGAAAAGACACCACAGTCCCGCCACCAGGATGCTCACAAATTTAAATGATTATCTAATTACACAAGCAACATCTATTAGCAGCCTTGTCAATTATTTAAAACTCTGACAGCTTTGCTGTTCCAAAAAGAGCTATCCTATTCCCAAAGGGCCAGTCAACAGACTGGTATCGTCAAAGTGGTTTAACAAAAACTTTCATTAGTCAAAATAATTCAACAAACGTGGTAGATGGAGACATCGTACTATGGCTGAGCTTAACAGCTGAGCACCTGAAGGATATCAAAGAAATGTGAAATACGATCTCTGCCCTTAAGGATCTTACAGTCTGCTAAGGAAACCAAAAACATCCAAGAAACAATCAGCAAAGAAAAATGGAATTTTTAGCACTAATATTTGTCATATAGATTTTCACTATCCAATACAGTAGCCACTAGCTACATATGGCTATTAGCACTTGAAATGTGCCTAATTCAAATTGAGATGTGCTGTAAATGTAAGATACACACTGGGTTTTGAAGACAGTACCCAAAAAAACCCAGGATATAAAATATCTCTTTAATAATTTTTGTATTGATCACATGTTAAAATGACAATATCTTAGATATAATGGGTTAAATAAAGCATATTAAGATTAATTCCAACTGTTATTTTTTCTACTTTTGTAAATGTGGCTACTAGAAAAATAAAAATTATATAAGTGACTTGCATTTGTCATTTGTATTCTTTTTCTCCTGGGCAGGGCTAGTATAGGGGATAAGCGGCATACTTGCACTTGTTCGAAAAATTCACAGAGGGGCTGGCCTTTAAAGGATCCAGAGGACTTTGAAGGTGGAGTTAGGAGGGAGACATGTGCCAGGCGGAAGCTGGAATATTAAATTCTAGGGGTAGAAGAGAGATTGTCCTGGAAGTGCATTTGGGAGGTTTAGACATCTGGGTTGAGATCGAGTTCTGAAGTCAGACAGGGACACACATACACTTTTCCTAACTTCTCATCTCACTTCTGCTGTGCTTTATAAGCAAACTCGGTGTAAGAGATACCACAGGGAAGTTCAAGGTAAGTTTATAAAATCTTCAGTGGGAAAGCAAGAAGCTGAGATTCCATTTGCCATTCCCGAAGGTAACCTTGGGTAAACGATTTATCGTCTCTGCCTCGGATTAACCTTATTGTCTCTTATTACGTAATTTCTAGTTTTTTTTTAATGTCTGTGTTATCTATTGACTTTAAGAATTTCTTACCAATAAGTGCTTGAAGAATATCACATACCAAAGAGACTGATATTACTCTAGGATCGTGATCAGCCAACCTCCAGACTAACTTCTCAACCACTGATTGAAGCTCCCATTCTCCACAACAGCTAATTCAAACAATAAACTCTTTGGACGTCTTCCCGCACCCAGCCTGTGCTCTCATAGATGGCTTAATCCCAATCCTATACAGACAACCTACAAATTTACACTTAGCAAGCCTTTTCTTGCTTCCTTTCCTTGTTACACTGGTGAAGGTAGAAGGATCTCTGAATAATGATGCTTCTGGGACCTAATCTCCTTTCTCTTTTCACCCTAGACCAAGTGGTCCTCCAAACTTTATTCTCAGATACCCGCTAAAATGATTTTGAAAAACCTCTCTCATATTTTTAAGTTGACATCCAAAAGTTACCATCTAATTTGGTATAGGATATCACTGGCAAAGGATATAACTGCCTCTATTTTGTAAATTTTGTAACAACGTTTAAAAATATAACTGTTACTTCATTCTTTAAATATGTCCAACATTTAAAACGTATGAAATCACTACTGATTTTATTCCCACTTTCATCCAGTTAAAAAATACATGAATAAGCTCTTCCTTAACATCAGAAAATGTTATATCATTCCTTCTACTCTTGGAACTCATTATTCTGTTCTATTCCTCCAACAAAATTTCAGCCCAATGTAATATATTTTATGCTTGAAAGTCTTTTATTGTACGCCTTATCATACCTCTCTGCAAAAAAAATACGTCAGTAAATTTAATTTTTTTAATCTCTTGGGTCCATAAGTTTCTAAGTGATAACATTTTTCTTCTGGATTGAGTTCTCATTAAATTACCATTACATTCAATTGATAAACACAATGTAACATATTTTATATTTTGACAGATATTTATTAATTATAACAAACAGTATTTAGATGGAACTATTAATTAATTAAAATGAGGTTTTTTTAATTATTCCATGGGTCCATGGATAATATAACTTATTGCCAAAATTAGACAATGTTCTGCATCAAGTTTATTTCTGTATTTCATTTTTATGTAAGTACCTAGAACATTCTTTACATAAATAGGTAGATAGAAATGGAAGGATTTATTATAGCAATGTCACTCAATTCTTTAAACTTCTGAGTTACATGCCAAAAGTCAAATAGTTATCTAGCATCCAAAATTATTTTTAATGATCTATCAGCTGACAGATTCTATTAGGCATTTCTTTCATTTCATGAAAAGCAAAAAAAAAAAAAATTACTTGAGTTGCAAAAGGATTTATAACCTTTATTACCCATTTGGGTCGTTCACTTTCTCCATATAAATGCTACTGCTTTTGTGTGGGGCTCACGGAGGCACCATGGCGAGTAAGAATAAATTGCAGGTCTGCCCTTCTTTTGTCAATGGGAGAAGAACTCTGTGAAAGGAGGTGGATGGAAGAAGAATCTACTTGACCACAGAAGGATTCTCAGGAATATTGATTTTAGGAAGACAACATATAGAACTTGAGGACCTAACAACTGGATTCCCTTAAAATTACATTATTTGTGTGCCCACAGAAACCTTGGAGTCTTTATGTACCTACACAAGTACAGGTACCTTGGCTTGAAGACTACAGTTGTAGGCCTTTCATTGATTCCCATGACATGACTTCAACTACAATGTGTCTAAATGCTGATAACTGTCAAACATACTCAGTTTGACTCAGTGGGTCAGCCCACTCTCCTGAGATTCAGAACCACCTACCTACCAACCTACTTGCCATTCTAACTCACCAGCATTTCCTGAATCTATCCACTTGTCTTTATCTCCCCCTGCCCTTGCCCAAGAGAGACACCGTGCTTTCTTGACTGGATGCCACATTTACATCCTTCCTCACTCATCTCCCTGCATCCGGTCTTATTTCCTTCCCACCCATTCTCCACACTATAGCTAGAATAGTTTAAAGGATAAAAATAAAAGTGGATCACATTCTGACCCTCCTTAAAATCTTTAGCGGCCTCCCAGCATTTAGATTAAAGTAAGAACTCCTTTATTATGACTCATAGGGCAATCCAAGTCCATTCTCGATCCATCTCCTGGGCATATCTCTGCCACTTTTCCTCACACTCTAAGCTCCAGCCAGTCTGGACTTCTTTCCATTTTTCAAAGGCTCCAGGACCTAAACCTACATACATGTTCTTTCCTCTGTGCCCTTTGCCTAACTCCTACTTAAATGAAAGGCTTAGTTTAACTGTTACTTCCTCCAGAAAGCCTTTCCTGATCTCTGTGAGGCTGGACCCTCACAGACGAATGCTCCCCCGGTATTCCTAATTCCTCTAAACAGCATATATCACATGTCGCTGGGAGGAACTTGCTTTATCCTTTGTTTCACCTTGAGATTATCAACTTTATACTGCAAGGACCATATCTATCTTATGTACCTAGTACTGACCCTGAAATATTTTCTATATCTAGTACTGAGCCTGAAATATTGTAAGTGCTACATAACTGGTTGGTGAATAAAAATGTCTACTTATTAATTCATAACCATAATTTTATTTTAGGTATAGTCACCATTCCCTGACCCAAAATTTGTTTGAAATATGTCATTCTCCATTATCACTTGAAGGCAAGTTCATAGTTCCTTTCTGATGACTCATAAAAGCATAAAATATTCCAAAGTGACTAAATATAGAGATCTAAGTACCAAGAGTTTGTCTATTGTGTTAAAGATGCTGTTAAGGAAAAAGTCAGCTTTCTTGAGAGGACCCTGATTGTAGCTTTCATCACTATTCCATTGAGATAGAATCATGTCAGCCATCGACATGGACCCAGGTAGGAATTTCATTAATTTAAAGTTTTCCTTCCCTGAATGCTCTAAAGAGACTTAAAATAGAAATTATTAATTTCTGACAAATTTCCATATGCTATATTCATGTCTGCCTTGCCTCTTATATATAAACTCTTTGTGTGATAACATTCATTATTTTTATCTGCATGCTCACAGTTAATTGACTATTAAGTATTTCAAATTTCTTTTGTACAGTAAAAATGAGCAAAAACTAATATATAATTGGCCTTAATAAAACAAATGAGTGCATTGAAAGAAGTATTGTATTTGCTAAGAATACAGTTATTGTATTCTTTAGCAGTGTTTGCCTTATTAAACCACCCATTACAATTGCCTTTATGGATAGCATCTCTCGTATAAAGTAGTGCAATATGATAAGCCAACTGCTGCTGAATGATCGATTTCATTTATGTAGCCAGATTAAGGGATGTCTTTCATACCAACACTCTTTAAGGCAGAAGACAATCACCAAGGGAATTCTCTGATAATCAATAAGCATCAGTCATGAAAATAACCTTCCTCTTAACCACTTCCTTAGTGTGCTTTCACGTACTCACTGGTATGTATGTGGATACCGAGGACCTAATATCCACACGGCCTTTCTCAAGTTTAATGTCTTTGTGGTTTCTGTTCTGTATTCTATCCTGGATAGTTTTGTGAAATCTATTTTTGAGTCAGGTTGCCTGAAGAGATTTTTTAAGTATAAGATCTCCCACAAAAGGTAGAGAATACCAAGCTCCCAGCGTTTTTTCCTCAGACCTTTCCACTGCCCTATTTCCTCATCCCCAAAAAGATATCATCATTTTGTCATTTTTCAAGTTCTAAACCTTGCTGTTATATTTTTCATTTCCCCATATTTGCTGTCAATCCTTACCACTTATCCTGTGTCACCTAGGCATCACAGTAATCATCTTACAATCTGGATCACTTTCATCCTTTCTTTTCACATCAGCACCAACTAGAATCAACACTTGGCAAACATTCCATCTATTAATTCTGTTCACAAATACCTATTGAAAGCACACTATCTACTATGCACAAGCACTGTGCCAGGTTCTGGGGTAAAACAGGGACCAGAGGAGACTTCAGTTTTGACCTCAGGGGGCTTCCAGCCTAGCAGACGAGACACAAAACAAACATGTAAATATACATAATTAGAGATCATTAAGTGTTATTAAGAAAACTGAAATAGTTCTGTGCTAGAGAATAATAATGGAAACAAGATCTACTTTTATCAGGAGGTGGAGGAAAGCCTCTTGGAATTAACTACATTTAATCTGAGGTCTCAGTAGCAAAGGGGATAGAGGCACAAAATGAGGTAGGAATGATAGACCAAAGAGCCTTATCGCCCACAGTAAGGAGCGCACAGTTCATCCAAGAGGCAAAATCAGATTTAACTTAAAAAAAAAGAGATGAATCAGTCAATAAAAGATGGAAATTTACTCAGCCATAAAAAGGAATGAAGTACTGATTTATGCTATAACATGGATGAACTATAAAAACATTATGCTAAGTGAATGAAGCCAGTCACAAAAGACTGTATGATTCCAACTATATGAAATGTCCAGAATAGGGAAATGCACATAAACAGAGAGTAGATTAGTGCTTGCCAGGGACTGAGAGGATGTGGGATGCAGAGTGCCTGCTAATGGGGATGGGGTTTCTTTTCAGGGTGATAAAAATGTTATGATATTAGGTAATGGTGATGATGCACAACTTCGTGAATATACTATATACTGAATTATATGCTTTAAAAGGTGGATTTTATGGTATATGAATTATATATTAATAAAGCTATTACTAAAAAAAAAAATCACTTAAAAAAGAAAGCACTTTCAGCTGAAGAATGAGTAAAAGGTGCTAATACCGGAGAGTATTAGCGGGGAGAGTTAGGGGACTGTGGCAGTGGTCCAAGTCAGGGACTGTGTGATGTGGCTTAGGAAATGGACAATAGAAATGGACAGTAGTAGACGGTTTTGAGATACATAGAAGGTGAAAGCTATAGATTTTGGTGATAAACTGGATGTGAAAGTGAAAGGGACAAATTAAGGATGACTCTCAGTGTTTATCTCAAACAATTGGGTAGATGGTGGTAGTCCTTATGGAGATAAGAAATACTGAAAGAGGGACAGATTTGGAGGAGGATGAAATCCAGGATTCCATTTCAGACATGATAAGCTTGACAAGCCTGTAAGACAATCAACTAGAGACTTCAAAACGGCAGTTGGAGACAATATCAAACTCATGGGTAGAGACTGAGATCTGTAAAAGAGAGAAAGCAGAGAGAGAAAGGAGGGGAGAGAGGCCCATGTTTAGTTGAGAGGAACATCAAAAGTTTGTAGCAGAGGAGTGAAAAAACATCAAGGGGGATAAGAATAAACCAGAAAAAAGTCCAAGGTTAGAGAAATCAAAATGAGATCGTATTTCAAAAAAGGAAGTGGTCAATGGAATCCAGTGCTGAGTGAAGCCTAAGATCAAAAAGAGCGAAGGTGTGGCCACTGAATTAGGCCAAGTGAAGGTCATTCGTGACCTTGACAAGAGCAGTTTCAGCTGAGTGTTGGGTTAAAAACAAGAGTGGAGGTAAAGCGTTAGAGATAGTAGGTGTAGACAATTTTTTAAAGAGGGTGATTACCAAGAAAACAGGAATGGAGCAAATGATCAAGAGAAATTTGCGGCCAAGATTTCCGGTTTGATTTTATACACTGATTGGGGACTGAGGAAAAGATCAATGAGGCACAGTGAAGGAATAAGTTAGAGAAGAAAGTCCTGCAGAAGGCAGAAAATTAGGAGTAGGATCCAGTGGAAAGGAAAAGAACTGGAGTTGATAGGAGAAGGAGGGTATTTCCTCTATCATACTAAGAGGGATATATGCATGTGTATTTATATATTTGGTAATGAAGACAAATAAGTGTCTTCCTGATGGCTTCTATCTTTTCAATGATGTAAGAAGCAAGGTCACCAACTACAAGAGATGCAGGAAGTGTTCTGAGAGATTCAAGGAGGGCAGGTAATAGGAAATAGCCATTTCAGGAAGTGGGAAACTGAGTCTGCTAGGATAGCAGCTGAGCACTGACTGGCTATTTGAGACTTGTGATCGAGCGTTTAAAATTAAACCAGGCTGGGACTTCCCTGGTGGTGCAGTGGTTAGGAATCTGCCTGCCAACGCAGGGGACACAGGTTCGAGCCCTGGTCGGGGAAGATCCCACATGCCGCGGAGCAACTAAGCCCGTGCTCCACAACTGCTGAGCCTGCGCTCTAGAGCCCGTGAGCCACAACTACTGAGCCCGTGTGCTGCAACTACTGAAGCCCATGCGCCTAGAGTCCATGCTCCGCAACAAGAGAATCCACCACAATAAGAAGCCCGTGCACCGCAACGAAGACCCAACACAGCCATAAATAAATAAATAAATAAATAAATTTATTAAAAAAAATTAAACCAGGCTGCCCTCCTGTGTGCTTTTTAATCTAGGAGTATTCAGCTGCTTGGGCACTGGCAAGGAGAGAGTGAATGGCATATTCATAGCGTCAGAGTTTTTCTAGAGATACATAACAGAGGGAGAAAGGTAAAAGAAGTTGAGGGATTTTTTCCAGAGAGTTATTCAGGTACACAACCATGGAGTCTAAGCTGAGTGAGGAGGAAAACGAAGAGAGTGTGGTGGAGGTGATGAGTGGGTAGTGAGAATGTATTCAAACAAGAGATGACTGCTTGAGAAGGTAGACGAACCAAGCTGGATGAGAGGATGGGTGTTCCAGTCACTAAGGAGAAAATAATGACAGGGTTCAGGGAGGGGAGTAAGGCTATGAATTAGGAGCTGAAACCTTCAGTGAATGGAGAAGGGTGACCAGGGGATCGACAGATGACAGCATGGGCTTGGGGTGAAGGCGCTATATCTATTTTGTGTAACACAAAGGATCAGGGGTTTTGACGTAGGGAAAGGGAAGGATCAGTCTAAAAACAGTAAGACAGAACAAGGAAAAAAAACAACGCATGCCTTCCCATACTTTTTTTTTTTTTTTTTACATTTTATTGAAAAATATTTTCTGGTCTTTGGATAGAAACAGGAATTTATTTGCCACAAAGGATGATCCCACCATACCTCTGCTGGAAGCAGGACATGGCCTCCTCTTTCCTGATTCTGTGTTTGGCCCCAAAGCTGCCTGTCCTGCATTCGAGGTACTTGGCCTATGAGTGAAAAAGCAGTTTCTGCTTGATGGGGCTGTAGCCCACCTTCAAACATCAACTGAATGTCTACCCTACAAAGGATGAATGCTTGTTATCTTACAGCTCAACCATAGGACTTTTTAAAAGGCAGATTTCCAGACAGTCCTCTAATATACATTTTTCTATTGGTAACCATAATGACAAAATATTCAGTATCCATCCATACATTCAGATATATATTTTTTTGCCATATTGTACAAACAGTATGGGTTTGGGAAACTACTTCTTTTCCACTTGATAGCCTATCATAAAGATTTTCTAACAACATTAAATATTTTTCTACAACATGATATTAATAAATGCATTGCATTACATTGGATAAATCAGCTGAGATTTATTTAAGCAACATGCTATTCTTATATGTCTAGGTTGCTTCCAAATTTGGGATACTATAAATAATGCTGCAATGAACATCCATAGGCATAAGTCTTTGAAGACATCTCTATCATTGCCTATAATCAATCCCCTGAAGTAGTATAATTCGGTCATAGAAAATGGATGTTTTTAGGGTTTTTGAGACATATCATTCAATCATCTTCAAAGAAAGTTTGTATTACAAGCAGCATCTAAGACTTCCCTTGTACCTTGACAAGTCTGTCTATATTGTTTCCTTTCTTTCTTTTTTTATTTTTTATTTTTTACTGTAATATGTTTTTTTTAATTTTAATGAAATATAGTTGATTTACAATGTTGTGTTAGTTTCAGGTGTAGAGTAAAGTGATTCAGTTATACATATATATGTATATATTTGTTTTTTTACATACTCTTCCACTGTAGGTTATAACAAGATACTGAGTATAGTTCCCTGTGCTATACAGTACGTCCTTATTGGTTATCTATTTTATACATAGTGGTATGTATATTTTAATCCCAAACTCTTAATTTATCCCTCTCCCTCCCTCCTCCCTTTGGTAACCATAAGTTTGTTTTCTATGTCTGTAAGTCTCATTCTTTTTTGTAAAAAAGTTCATTTGTATCCTTTTTTTAGATTCCACATATAAGCGATATCATAAGTTTTTGCACAGCAAAGGAAACCATAAACAAAACAAAAAGACAACCTAAAGAATAGGAAAAAATTTTTGCAAACGATGTGACTAACAAAGGATTAATCTCCAAAATATACAAACAGCTCATGTAGCTCAATATCTAAAAAACAAAAAACCCAATCCAAAAATGGGCAGAAGATATAAAGACATTTCTCCAAAGAAGACACACAGATGGCCAAAAGGCACACGAAAAGATGTTCAACATTGCTAATTATTAGAGAAATGCAAATCAAAACTACAATGAGGTATCACCTCACACCAGTCAGAACGGCCATCATCAAAAAGTCTACAAATAATAAATTCTAGAGAGGGTCTAGAGAAAAAAGGAACCCTCCTGCACGGTTGGTGGGAATGTAGATTGGTATAGCCACTATGGAGAACAGTATGGAGGACCTTTAAAAACTAAAAATAGAGTTACCATATGATCCAGCAATCCCATTCCTGGGCATATATCCAGAGAAAAACATAATTCAAAAAGATACATGCACCCCAATGTTCACAGCAGCACAATTCACAATAGCCAGGACATGGAAGCAACCTAAATGTCCATCAGCAGAGGAATGAATAAAGAAGAAGTGGTACATATATACAATGGAATATTACTCAGCCATAAAAAAAATGAAATAATGCCATTTGCAGCAACATGGATGGACCTAGAAATTATCATACTAAGTGAAGTAAGCCAGACAGAGAAGGACAAATATCATATGATATCTTTCTTTCTTTTTAATACATGAATAAATAAGGACCCAAAAGGAAGGGTCTTGTTCATGAGTCAGAACCTGGAGTGCTGACGTGCCAAGGCCTTTCAGTTCCAACATGCAGTAGGTAACATCTCCTGTACTCACCTCCCCTAAGATGCCTTTCTTTAGCCTCTTCCTGCTCCTGTACCCTGAATGCTAATTATCTTCCCTGCTGTTATTTTGACCAGACCAGTCCTTT